>NC_091784.1:33948741-34251772 GCF_029378745.1 Bos indicus | reverse complement strand
ACCCCACACCTCCTTCCTTAGCCCCCACCCTGTCCTGGTGCCCCCCCACCCCGGCTAGGAGCCCCTTGCCCCAGCCCCTGCAGCACCCGGGGGCAGTTGTTTCTGGGGCTCTGGCCCCTCTCCTGCCCTCGCCTTCCCCGGCCCAGCCTGCACAGCCCTGGGAAGCACCCAGGGTGGTCCCACCACTTCCAGAGACGGCTGAGGGGCCAGGACAGGGCTCCCGGGGGCTCAGAAGCTTTGGTTTCTTCATCTGTAAAATGGGACTGTAAATACCCTGCTGCGGAACTACGGGAGGATGGGAGAGGCGCTCCGGGCGAGCAGGCCGAGGTCCTGCCCCAGGCCCCGAGGAAGAGCTGTCCGGGCCGCCCCACCCAGCCCCCAGCCTGGCCACCAGGTCCCTGCTGGGGGGGTCGAGAAACTACAGGCCCTGGGGCGCTCCCAGTGCCCTGCTCTGTCAACAGGAGGCCATAGCCTTCCCCTTCCCCTGCCCAGAACAGGAGCTTCCCCGGGGCCCTGCACCAGCCGCCTGAGCATTAAGCACCTCCATTAGAGACCTCTGGTCAGCCTCATCTGAAGGCCAAGGTTCTCTGGGGAAACAGAGTAGAGCCCAGCAGATAAAGCCTTCCCAGGGCTGGGATGGAAACCTCTTGACTCCATCCCTACCCCGGCGGGCCTCAGTTTTCCCATCCATAGCCAGAGGAGGGCTGGGGGCTGGACAGGAGGGTCGCCAAGGGCCTTTGGGGGCGGGAGCCTGGGTCCTGGGGCCGCTCAGCCCAACCCTGAGAGCTCTTCCGCCATGGGCTTGTTGCAAACCTTGTTCATCTGAAAACTGCCCACTTCCCTTTCTGCTATTTTGGCCGGCAGGCCTGGGGCTGCGGCGGCCTCCTCTCCCCTCCCCACTCCACCCAGCGCGGCCTGGCCCCTGGGGCCCCTCCTGGTGCTGCGGGGGCCCAGCCCCTCTCCTTCCCCCTGCCACCGCCCCGCCTGTTCTCAGACCTGGGTGGGAAAACAAGCAGAGGACCAGTTGAGTCAGTCTTGGTCTCGGGGAAGAGGCAGCCCTAGTTTCTTCCTCAAATGAATCTTTTATTTTTTTTTTCCAAATGAATCTTTTAAAAGCCATATTGTGTGATTCTTTAAAAAAAATGTAATTTAAAAAAGGATTTACGGGAAGGAGTGTAGGCCTTAGAGTCTACCTGCCCTGAGTACGGATCTTGGCCCTGTGACTGCTCAGCTGTGTGACCTTGGGCAGAGTGCTCACCTCTCTGGGTCGCCCTCTCCTCCCTTGGAGAAAAAGGAGCCGACCTCTCCGAGGCGATGCTGTGTGGCTCTGTGACAACTGCGGGGCTGGGGGCAACAGCCACGCTCGCCTTCAGATCCCAGGGTCTCCCAGGGTCCCAGCACGACGCCCGCCTGGGGCAGGCTCAGGCCTGTGTGTCTGGGGGAGCAGGCATGGAGGGCTTCAGGCAGGGTTGCCCCAGGCTGTCCAGTGCAGGCCATCCAGCCAGGATGCAGCTAACCCCTTCCCATCCCGCGGGGACCGTGATGATGACAAGTCACAGAGGTCACAGCCAAATGTGCTCCACGCCAGCCATCAGCAGCACCTCCGGGTGTCATCTCAGTGCTGGGCCTCCTATGACGAACCCGAGGGTTGCGTGTCGTTTTTTCCCCCCATTTAACAGGGTGACCGGTGGCATTTGGATTCAGCTGCTGGGGCAGAATTTGTATTCTCATGCCCTGCCCCCTTCCCTCACTCAGTGCCAGGCGGGGGGAAGACAGACCAGGGCTAGGGGCATGCCTGACTGTGCGGCTTATCCCAGAACAGCAGAGCCAGGAAGCAAGAGCACTTTCTGGTGGTCGGGGTTCCTCAGGGAGGGAGGGCAGCAGAGCTCAGCAGCCCAGATCCTTGGGCCTCAAATGCCAAGCTGAGTGTGTGGACTTGCCTGTGGGGTCTCAAGCAGACCCCAAGGGTGGCCAGTGCCAGACCCTTGTCCCATGGGAGTAACCCCCCGTGGGTCTACCCCCAAACCTCCTTGGGGGCAGAAAGAGCCTTCGTCTTGACCCAAAGATAAATGTGTCAAGGATGGGCGCTGGAGGGAACTGTCCAAACCAGCTGGCCGGAAGTGTGACACTCAGCAAGTTTCTCTTCCTGAAACCCTGACTGTGGTCCAGGCTGGATGTGTGTGAAATCCCCACAACTGTTGGAGGAAGGCCCTGGTTGATCCCAGTTTTACAGATGAGAAAAGTGAGGCCAAGAGACCCTGAGATACAGGTAGGGGTCCCCTGTCCAAGACTAGGGGCTCCCAACCTCAGCAGCCCTGGATGGACTTGGGCCTTGGCTGGAGGCCCAAGAGGGAGGCGGCCCTGGACCAGAGGGAGGTCTGCGGAGGGTGGAGGGTATGCGGCCTGGGAAGACGGTGCCCCGGCTCCTAGAGGATGGGGAGCTGAGGTCCCCCCGGAACGATATCCGGGGTGTGACCGATCCATCCTCTCTCCTTATGTGGAGGCCACTGCGTCCCGAGGTCTGGGAATGGTGGTGTTCCTACTGACTCACTTGGCATTTGCGGGAAAGAGAGCTAACTTCTTCATGACGGGCCGCTGACCCAGGCTGGGCCCTGCACGGAGATTCCCTGTCATCTTTGAATCAGGGATTCAGGAAGCTTGGGGTGGTGAGCGGGGCCGCGGGGTATGGTGCAGGCCTCTGGGGCAGCCAGAAAGAGGGGGGAGGCCTGCACAAAACTCCGGCCTCCTTCAGCCTCACCTCCCGCAGCTGTGAAGCGAGGAGAAGCCTCCTCCAAGGTGGCCGAGGTGGGAGGCACAGGTGTTCAGAGGGGATGCTCCGTAGCATGGGCTCCATGCGCCCACGGTGGGGCACAGGCCCCACAGGACCCCTGCTGCCCTCTGTCACTGGCCTTTGCAAAGGGGGCTGAGCCTCTTTAGAGTTGCAACAAATCTCCCTGGAGGGCCCCTCAAGAGGGCTGAACTTGCACTCAGCAGGCCTTGCTAGGTGGCTGCCTGCGGCTTCGCTGAGGCCCGGAGGCTGGGACCGGCCACTGACCACAGAGCAGCCTCTTAACCCCATCTCCCAGCACATTCCTCCACCAGCCGCCAAAGTCCCTCTCTGCCCAGGCGCCCTTCGCCGCTTCCTGGTCTCAGGCCCACCTCCTCCGAGAAGCCTTCCTGACCTCCCTCCTCCCAGCTCCCAGGACAGGAGGAGCCAGAGCATCTGGGTAGACGGGCGTTTTAGGAATGGAAATTGCACCCCCAGCTTCCCCGGGAGGCCTTGGGTGGGAGCAGAGAATCACCCTAAGGTGGATGGGGGCTCCAGTGTAGAAGGGGCAGTGGATTCTGAGCTTGGGGAACAAAGCTGGGTTCGCAGGAGGTTTCATGACAGGATCAAAGAGCAGAACAAGCATTAGGGTCTGGAGTGCTTGCATGCATGCTAGGTCACTTCAGTCGTGTCCGACTCCTTGCGAAACTGTGTGGACTGCAGCCTGCCAGGCTGCTCTGTCCATGGGATTCTCCAGGCAAGAATACTGGAGTGGGTTGCCGTGCCCTCTTCCACGGGATCTTCCTGACCCAGGGATCGAACCCTCGTCTCTTATGTCTCCTGCATTGGCAGGCAGGTTTTCTTTATCACTAGGACTTCCTGGGAAGCTCCTAGGGTCTGGAGGCTGGCATTCAAATCCTGCCTTTCCCCTTTGCAGCTGTGGAATTTGGGGCTTCCGATTCTCTATTTGTGAAATGGCGCGAGCCTCTCCCTCGCGGGGTGGCTGGGTGGACTAAGCAAAGGTGTGCATGGGAGTGTGCGCTTACAGGCAGGTTTCCAGAACCTTCCAGCACTTGATGATGGCCCTGGGGGACCCGAGGTGTGGGTCTGGGGTCAGATGAGCAGACAGGGCTGGTTCTGTCCCCGTCTGGTCCCAGAGCAGGGAGGGTAGGGGACGCTGGGCTGTCAGGGGACACTGGGGGGAGTGTTCCTAGCAGGGGCGGCCCTGCGGCCCCCTACCCTGGCTCACAGTGCCCCCTGTCGCAGCCCTGCAGGAAGAAGAGCGGCCCAGAATGGACATGAGCGCGGACACGGAGCTGCTGTGGCCGGGGGCGGCTCTGCTGCTGCTGCTGGGGGCAGCGGCCAGCCTGTGCGTGCGCTGTTCCCGCCCAGGTAAAGCCTGGGGGTCGTGGGCCTGTGGGAGGAGTAGGCGGTGTCCCCAGAAAGCCGCTCAGGCCCAGACCCGGCTGCTTGGAAGGGGCAGTCAGATAAGCCTGGGGGCGCAGAAGTGAAACCCAGGGACCCGTCCCCTGATCGTTCTCTGAAGACCACGGGTCTGACTCAGTGGGAGTGTTGGTTCTCTGGAGTCAAAGGCGTCTGTCTGCGCATGGATTGCGCCGGACAAGGGAGGGGAGAGGGGGCTGGGCTGCCTGCAGTGTCTGCCTTCATGTTCCACTCTCCTAAGTAAATGGTGAGCAAACCTCACCAGGGTCAGGTGGCCCCCCAGCGATGAGTGGCTCAGCCCCCATATCCGGTCTGAGGCCTGCCCGGGGCAACAGGGGAGATGGTTGGGCCTCGGATCTCAGCTCCTAACCGGCCCGGGGGGCGGGGAACTGGCTAATCTGGTCCTGCTCTTGCAGGTGCAAAGAAGTCTGAGAAAATCTATGAGCAGAGGAGTCTGTGAGTGTCTCCCCAGCCCGGTGATGCCGTGTGTCCTGCCTGGGCGGGGGCCGTCCCTCTGGGCCTCCCCTCGGGCATCCCCGCCCCCACCCCTCGCCCCTTCACTCTCACCTCCTCCCTGCCGGGCTCCAGTGGGTCCTCAGCACTTAGGGGAGGGCGAGGGGGTGCCCAGGGACCGCCCAAACCCTGCCCCAGACTAGTCGGGGAGGGTGGGAGGCACGCTCCAGCGAGCACAGGAGCGTCTCCAGAAATCCCCGCCGTGACCCCAGCCCAGTGGGGACTAGGCTGTGCTGGGGGGTTGACAGAGGAATCCCGCCCTCCCATTGCAGGGACAGGGACCAGGGACCAGGTGCTGGGTCCGAGAGAGAATGTGGGCATGAAACTTTGGGGGGATCAGGGAAGGCCTCCTGGAGGAGGCGGGAAGAATCTGAAGAGAGACAGAAGGGGAAAGGGGGACATTCCAGAGAGAGAGGGAACAGTGTGGGCAATCACTGACTTAAGGCTGGGGTGGACACCGTCTTGGGGTTGATGCAGCCGAAGTGAACATGTCTTGAGAGTAGTGAGCTGAATTTGGAGGAAGGAGAGTCTTGACCGTGGCCAGAGGCCTTGGCCTTTGTCCAAAGGGCCAAGGGGAGTCGCAGGAGAGCTGGAAGCAGAGCGGTGGTCAGGGGAGATGAAACGCTGTCACTGACCCCAGAGTGTCAGGACCCCGGCAGGAGGGCTGCGGCCAGCGGTGTGCTGGTGGAGGGCTCCGAGACCTGTGTGCACACACGTGCACAGGCCTGCACGCCCACGCACACCCACTGGCTCCCCCAGCACTCATTCATGCGTGCACTTCTCACACACACACAGGGCCTGCTTGCACGCCTGGGCAGGCACTCACATACAAACCCGCTCACACACCCTCTTCTCATTTCCTTTTGCAACTGAAAAACCACAGTGAGATTTGAAAATAGAATTTTCCCATCCATGCCCACTCCTGGGGCTGGGGCTGGCCCTTCCCAGCCTTTTGGGGTCCCTTGGTCCTCTGGCTCGATAGCCCACAACCTCCACCAGGGCAGGGTGGACTGGACTCCCCTGGTGCCCTCCCCCTGCCCCAAGGCAAGTTCCTCAATATCTCCCCTCGCCTCTCCTCCCTTAGTCCCTGCCCACTCCAGGCCCCTGATTAATCTTAGAACTGAAGATCCTCAGAGGCACAAGTTAAACCTCCCCATGTGGGAGGTGGAGAAAAAGGCCTGAGTAGGAGGAGATCAGAGGGGAGACTTGGGCTCTCCCCACCTCAACTGGGTTCAGTCCTACCTGTGCCCGGCCCAGGTCCATGCCAGACTCTTCTGTGGATTTAGGGCCTTGTTCCTAAATCAGATCACTTTCACCCCTCAGGAGTTCCTGGAAGACTGGACCAGGTCACCATTCTGGTCCATAGAAGAAACCCAAAAGGCTTTTATAATTAGCTAATCTGCTCCACTAACCTTAGTGGTGGCATTCATTCCCAAAGGTACTTCGTGGACCAAAATGGCAGCTAAAGCTCCAGCCCTCATCTCTGCATTCCATGCAGCAGTAAGAATGAAGAAGGAAGACAAAAAGGGTGCATCCCAGTTGGGAGTGCCTCCTTTAAGACGCTTTCCTGAAAGCCCAACAGTTTTGGCTTGCATATCATTAACCAGAGTCTAATTACATAGTCACACTTACGTGTAAGGGAGGCTGGGAAATAGAGTCTTTTTTAAAAAACAATTGAAGTAACATTGGTTTATAACATTATTTAGGTTTCACATGTAGAATATTTTATTTCTATTTCTGTACACCTTATATCAAGCTGACCAACGAACTTGTGGCTTCCATCTGTCATCACACAGTTCATCCCCCTTACCCATTTTCCCTCTCAACTTAGGTAAACACTACTCTTCTCTCTGTGTCTACGAGTTAGTGTTTGTTTGGTTTGTTCGTTTGTTATTTGTTTGCTTTTTATATTTCACACATGAGTGAAATCGTACTGAATTTTTCCTTCTCTGACATATTTCACTTAGCATAATATCCTCAAGGTCCAACCACGTTGTCACAAATAGCAAGATTTTATCTTTTTATGGGTAAAGAGTATTCCACGGTGTATATATGCCACATCCTCCTTACTCATTCATCTACCTGTTGATGGACACTTAGATTGTCTCCGTGTCTTGGCTGTCGTAAATAGTGCTGCAGCAAACATAGGGGCACATATTCTGTTGTTGTTCAGTTGCTAAGTTGTGTCAGACTCTGCAACCCCATGGACTGCCGCGTGCCAGGCTCCTCTGTCCTTCACTATGTCTCAGAGTTGGCTCAAATTCAAGTTCATTGAGTCGGTGATGCCATCCACCCATCTCATCTTGTGCCTCCCCCTTCTCCTCCTGCCCTCAATCTTTCCCAGCACCAGGGTGTTTTCTAGTGAGTTGACTCTTCGAATCAGGTGGCCAGAATATTGGTGCTTCAGCATCAGTCCTTCCAATGAGTATTCAGGGTTGATTTCCTGTATGATTGACTGGTTTGATCTCTTTGCTGTTCAAGGGACTCTCAAGAGTCTTATTCAGCACTATATATAGCTTTTAAAATTAGTTATTTCATATTCTTTAGATAAATACCCAGAAGTGGGATTTCTGGATTATATGGTAGTTTTATCCTTAGTTTTTGAGGCATGTCCATATTGAATTTATAGTGACTACACTAATTTATATTCCCCCCAATAGCACACAAGGGTTTCCTTTCCTCCACATCCTTACCAACACTTTTGATTTCTTGCCTTTTTGGTAATATTGTTGTTCTATCAGGTCTAAGGTGAAACTTCACCATGGTTTTGATTTGCATTTATTTCCCTCATAATTAGTGATGTTGAACATCTTTTCATATCTGTTGGCCATTTATAAGTCTTCTTTAGAAAAAAAAAAACTAAGTCTATTTAGTTCCTCTGCCCATTTTGTTAATCAGGTTGTTTTTTGGCTGTTATGAGTTGTTTTTATATTATATTGTAAGGGACATTAACCCCTTATCAGATATATCATTTGCAAATAGCTTCTCCTGCCCGGCAGATGGTCTTTTGGTTTCATCGATGACTTCCTTGGCTGAGCAGAAGGTTTTTAGTTTGATGTCGTTCATTTATTGGGAAATAGAGCTTTATAGATGGGTGTGTGATTGTCTAAATATAAATCAGGTTCTGTTTGAAAGGAAGAAAGTGATAGTTAGATGCCTAGCTGTGTTTGCTAAGCCCTGAAGTTGCCTCATCCATTACTGGGGAATAAATGGCATGTTTGAACATCTCCAGCATGCCATGCTCTCAAAGGAATCTTAAACATTCCTGGGTGGTAGGTGGTGGGGGCAGCCTCTTTGTTGCTCCTGGTTGAAGTCACCACCAAGTCCCTGAGCAGCTCTCCCAGCCCTGCCACAGGCCCTCCTGACCGTCTATGTGTCTGGTTGGCTCCAGTCCAGGCCCGTGGGAGAAGGGTGGGCACCTGGTGGGCAGGCAGGGGAGCTGTATAGACGCATCAGGAAGCCCCGGATCTGAGTCCTGGAGGGCTGGCAGCACCCCCTCACTCTCGCTGTGGTCTGTCCCTCCCTGTCCATCTGTTCTCTCTGTCCCTGGGGCTGTGGGAAGCCAGGCCCTGACTCAGCACAGCTCTGTGTGTTTCCAGGCAAGAGAATCAGCAGAGCTTTGCAGTGGCCCGGACCTACACCCGTGAGTCCCCTGGCAGACGGGTCCCAGGCTGGGCTCAGGGTTGGGGGTGTCAGCCTCAAAATCCCTTTCGTCCTCATTGTTCTGAGGCTGTGGCCAGGCCTGATCGGGCTGGGTGATGGGATGAAGGGACTACACCGGCCAGCTGGTCTGGGGCCCAGCCAATATCCCTTCATCCTTTGCAGTGGTCAGGGAGGCCTGGCCCGGGGACACGGCCTCCAACATGGAGTTGACAAGGTAGGAATGAGCCCCCAAACCCACACCCAAGGGAGGTGATGAGGAGGGCCCTGGGGAGTACCCACCTGGCGGAGCCCAGGCCAAGACCCTGCTCCTTCCTCAGACCTCAGAACCCCAGTTCTGATTCTGAGGGCCCCACCAGGGGGGCTGTGGGCTCCAGACCCCCAGGAACCCCGGGGGCCTCCTCCCAGCCCCTTCTCAGCCCTGGCCCCGCTCTCATGCAGGAAGGACAAGCTGTTGCGGTTCTCCCCCAGCCTCGAGGGTGAGTGACCTGGGACACAGGGGTGGGGGCTGGGGCAAGGTGGGATGGAGACAGGGGAATACCTGGTAAGACAGGTACTAAGCACGAGGCCTTCCCAGAGAGACATGCCGGCTGGGCTGGGAGGCCTGATGGCTGGCCCAGTGGGGCGAGGGGACAGACAGCAGGTGTGACACTGTGAAGAGTGGGAAACACCTGGAGGGGCTCCGGGCTGGGGAACCAGCATTGAGCCAATTGGCCTGGACTTTCTTCCAGATTCTTCATCCCCCAGGTACCAGTACTTCAGCAAAGGTAGGTGGGTTCTGGGCAGGAGGGGGCTGTGGTGCGGGCCCACAGCCCCTGCCGCGGCCTGATTCTAGCCCCCTCCCGCAGGAAGCAGACCCAGATCAGAGGAAGCCTACATGTGAGCGGCCATCTGCGGGCCCTGGCCACCTCCGCCCCGCCCTCACCCGCCCCGCCCTCAGCTTCCTTCCGCGAGAACGGCCTCCTGCCCTGGAAACCCGCGGGCCCGGGCAGGCTCCCCGCAGCACCGTGGCTCCTCAGAGGACCGCGGCTTCGTGGGGACAAGGCCGGGGCAGGGACGCAGCCCTGCTCGGGGGCGGGGCCGTCTGGGTGGGCGGGGCTGTCTGGGGTGGGCGGGGCTCATCCTGCGTCGGCGGACCCTCCAGAGGAAGGGTCCCCAGGACGTCTCCTCCTGGGCTCCCTGTTGGGCAAACTGAGGTTCTGGGGCGGGAGGCGACTTGCCTAAAGTCACCCGGCACGGTGGCTGGAGCCAGGCCACCACGCTTTCAGCCCCAGGGTGGCTCAGGGGTGAGACCCTGGCTGAGCCCCCCACGGGCTCCGGGGGGAGTGACGACGGCTGGGACAGCCGTGGTCTCACCGCCCCCCACGTGAAGCCCCCACCCCCACCACGGGCCTGCCCCGCAGCTGGTGCTGTGTCTGTGTTTTCTTGTCAGAGACCCCACCTCCACGGACTATTACAATTACGATCCGTTCCAGAAGCCCGTGGAAGGTGAGGCAGAGGAGGCAGCGAGGGCAGATCAGCTTCAGAGCCCACACCCTCGGGCCTGGGCCAGAGAGGGTTCGGAGGACCGGGGAGGATCTGGGAGGATCAGGGAGGACTGGGGAGGATGGCAAGGACCTGGGGGGACCTAGGAGGACCGAGGAGGACTGTGGGAGGATCGGAGAGGACCGAGGAGGACCTAGTAGGACCGAGAAGGACTTGGGGAGGACCGAGAAGGACTTGGGGAGGACCGAGGAGGACTGAGGAGGATCTGGGAGGACCGAGGATAGGTGAGGACTCGGGAGGACCCGGGAGGACGGAGGAGGATGGGGAGGATCTAGGAGGACCTGGGAGGATGGGGAGGACTGAGGAGGACCTGAGAGGATCAGGGAGGACCATGGAGGACCTAGGAGGACTGAGGAGGCTGGCACTGTGGGCAGGAGCTGAGATGCAGAGGAGGGCAGGGATGGAAGGGAGCAAGAGTCGGAGAGCAGAGGGGAGCTGAGGGCAGGGACCAGGGGCAGGTTGATCCCCTTGTCATTCAGGGCCTCCCTCAAGGCTGGGGACACATGGGTCCTTGGAGGGAGGCCCTGGAAGGGGCAGACTTGCTTGAAGGATGCCAAGCCCTGCCAGCCCTGAAGGTGCTGGAACCCTGGGCTCTTAACACCTTGGCTTTACAGAACAGGAGGGTGGGCAGTGCCTGCTGAAGGGGGCATAGGCCTGGATCCCCGCCTAGGCCGAGCTAGAGTGGGAGTGAAGGTCTTCTTCTCCCCCACTGCGCTCCTATATTGAGGGGAAAGCCCTCACTTCTCAGAGCCTCTTCAACAAAGATGGAAGCTGGGTGAGGCAGTGTTTAGAGCTTAGCTTGCTCGTTGAGGGGTGGGGGTGGGGTGCAAAGCCAGGGTACCAGGCTCTGATATGCCACACCCAGCCTAGACCCCCAGGCAGAGGATCCTCAGCCTGCCCCCACTGCCTGAAGGGTTAGGCAGGTTCCTGTCTCCTGTGCCCCCAGTGGCTCTGCCTGCACCTCTTGCCCGCATAGAGATGGGTCTCCCTTCTCTTAACTATCCATGGTGGGCCTGCCCCTCCCCAGAGCATTCAGGGGAATGCTTCTGAAAGACAGAAGGAGCCCAGGGTGGAAGCCACAGAGCCAGGCCTGTGCCCATTAAGAAGCTTGTCCAGGAGAATGTTCGAGGCCCTGCGGGACCCAGAGGGGGGCTTGATGAGACAGAGGGAGGGAGGAAGAGCCAGGCTTGTCACGCAGGACCCACCAGCACCCCCCACCCTCTCCCCTGTTCCTGGCAGATGACGATGACACCAATTCCTATGAGAACGTGCTCATCTGCAAGCCAAAGAGAATGGAATCAGGTAAGGTTGCACTGCTGGGGTCTGGAGCTCCCGCTGCAGGGTTCACCAGTACTAGACCTCGTGTCCCGGGAGGAGGCCCCGTCAGTCCCTGGATCTCCCTCCCTCCCTCGCGGGTCTGCCAAGCACGTGAAGGATGCAGGCTGCCCCCCTAGAGGGGCGACCACGGCACCTCGCTGGCCTGAGGAATGGCCGTGGTGGCTGTCCCTTCCCCAGCCCCTGTCCTGGTGCTCTCTCTGCAGGGGATGAGGGGTCTGAGGATTATCAGAACTCGGCGTCCATTCAGCAGTGGCGGGAGTCCAAGAAAGTCATGGGTATGTGGCCAGAGCCCAGGTATTCCCGAATGGTCACCTACAGCTGGCTTGCATTGGAGGGGGGCCGCCCTAGGACACACAGTCAGGGGGAGGGGGAGAGAGGGGCACTTAGGGCATCTGGGAGAATGAGGCCAGGTGGGCTCCCCCGAGGCCCGTCCAGCTGATCCCACAGCGAAGCTTCTGGCGCATCAGCGGCTGCAGCGGCTCAACCATGGCAGGACCTCCTTCGGAAGCACTGTGGCCTCTGAGGTTGGGTCCTCCTGGCCTGCTGCCCGTCCAGTGGCTTGGATGGAATCGCACCTGCCCTGCTCCGGGCGGGACGGACTGCCGGGAGATCCCAGAGAGGATGAGACGGACACACCAGGCAGTGTAGCCTTTCCCGTGGTCTGCACGGTACCATCTTCAGAGATAGGGCCGGGCTGAGCGTGTCCATGTGAACCCTCTGACTGTCTGCCCACGGATCCGCAGAGCCAGCCCCGCGGGAAGCACCGCTTTCCCTGGCAGGAAGCCCAGACGAGGACGGGGAGCCCGATTATGTGAACGGGGATGTGGCGGCCATCGAAGCCTAGGGAAGAAGGTGCCTGGAGGAAGGTACGGTCCCCGCTGGTGGGCCGCACGAGGGGGATCACATCCCCAGGGAAAAGCAGAGCACCGGGGCTGGAGGAGCCACAGGAGGGGCTGTGGACAGCACTCACGGGTGCTGAAACGGGGTGGCTTCTTGGGGCACTGGACCTCCCGACAAGTCCCTGCCCACCCCCAACTCTTGTGGCTGGCGTGGTGAGGTGACATATTTACGGCAGACACAAAGTCTCAGCCCCGGGGGTGTCAGGCAGGGCAGGCTGGTGAGTCTGGGTGGGCCTCTGCAACCTTGGAAGGTGATTTAACCTCCCGTGACCCACTTCCTCGCTTGCAACGTGGAGCTACTGGGACCTGTGTCTTAGATGGGACACGCAAGACCCACACAGAAAGCAGGGCCAGGGACTTCCCAGGTGGTCTGGTGATTAGGACTCCGTGCTGCCGCTGCAAAGAGCATGGGTTTGATCCCTGGTCGAGGAACTAAGATCCCGCGTGCCACATGGTACAGCCGCACAGACAAAAAAACCAGCAGCAGGACCAGGGTGACTTGCCCATGCTGGACGCAGGGATGGGGCGGGATGGGGGCTGGTGATGGTGCCAAGTGCTCACACACCACCCCTTGGCGCCCCCCCAAGGCACAGAGAGGACAAGCCACCTGCCGCGGTCCCCACTTAGAGTGTGTGGAGGAGGGGATGGACACATGTACAAAGATGTAGGAGCCCGGCCTTGCCTCCGGGACAGGGGAGTCGACCCGAGGGTCCTGGAAAGGCTGCCTGAAGTCCCAATCTGGGGGACACGGGCAAGCCTGTCACACTGGGGGCAGGCCTGGGCCGTTTGAGAAACCAGCAATAGGATCAGCTGCAGGCGTTTAAGCCCAAAGGGCAGAGCCCACAGTTCATTCATTCACCCCGCAACTAGGGAGCACCTGCCAGGGGCAAGTCCTGTCTTAGAGGCTGGGGACACAGTGATAAAGAGAAGATACATAAATCCCTGTCCACTTAGAACTTCCATTCTGGTGGGAGAGAGCAAACAGGCAAACTAGCTGGAAGAGGAGAGGCGAGACAAGAGAAGGGAGGAGAGGGGAGGGGAGAAAGGAAATTGAGCAGTTAAGATGTTAGGAGTGGGGAGAGGCAGGAGGAATGTGGTGGGGGAGAGGAGGGTGCCCTCATTTAAGCTGGGAGGCAGAGAAGTCTTTCAGAGCTCCCCTCCTCACCCTTCTAGGGGAGGGAAGGACCCCCGACAGGAGCCTGAATCTGACAAGAGGGGAACAGAACAGAGCGATGGGGGAGTGGCAGAGGTGGAGGGCAGGGCCAGCAGCTGGGTTTTTTCTGAGATGGGGGATGTGCTCAGCAGGGTAAGAGTGACTTGATGTTTCTCAGGTATCACTGCCCGCCACTGTGTAGAGATGTGAATACAGGGACGGGGAGGCAGGGAGGCCAGTACCTTAGGGCAGGAACCCGGGAGGCCGTGGTGGGGGCAAACCGTTTGTGCAGCTGAAGGGGCTCCCTGATGTGCCGCTTGTCAGCTGCCAGGTGGAGTGAGGATTGAGGAGGCCTGGGAGGTTTGCCCGAGTCAAACGAGAGGGCATCACTATCAGCAACTGAGATCAGGGAGGCGACCAGCAGAGCAGGTTTTGTGGGCAAGGCTGGTTTATGTCTGGGCCTGCTAAGTTGGAGATACCATGCAAGGGGTTGTATGAAGTGAGGAGTTAAGAGACCTGCGTCTGGATTCAGGGAGAGGGCAGGAGGAAAGAGGCTGTGCAGGTTCCTAAGAGGAAAGAAATTAGAGTACGCTGTCTGACAAATGATACGGGGAGCCTCTAGTTTGGGGTTGGACTCCGGCTGGCTGGAATTTACACCCTCGACCTCGCACACAAGGTCTGAACTCCACAAGCTGGTGTGCAAAGTGGCCTGACAAGACTGGGGACACCTAATCCCTGTGTTCGAGTAGGTGGAAGGGCCACCAGGCAAGGCTGGGGGCAAAGTGGAGTTAGGGCCTGGTACCCCTGGTCAAGTCCCTTCAGGTATTCAAACAAAAAGCAGGCACCTCCCTGGTGGTCCAGTGGTTCGGACTCCAAGCTTCCATGGGGGTTCAATCCCTGACTGGGGAACTAAGATCCCCAGCCTTTCACCTAAAAAAAAAAAAAAAAAGGCAGAAGCTCCTAGCTCCTGGAATAAGAAACACGCTTGTTTGATGGGCAGGTTCTCTGCTCACTGACCATCGCTGTGTATCCTCCTGGGGCCAAGGGGACAAAGAGTCAGGCCAGGCAAACCTTTCCCTCTTTAACAAATACGTTTCCTCTTCATTGAAGGAGCCAGGGAACCATTTATCGCCTCCCCAGGACCCCTTCTCCAGAGCCGCTCAGCTTCTACACTCCCTGCTGCACTCCTGGGAGGGGCATCAACGTGTCCTGAGGACCAGCGGGCTGGCCACGCAGCACCTGGCCTGGGAAAGGACAGTTACAGGGAGCCAACCTCTGACCGGCTCCCACGGGCAAGCCTGGGGTCTGGCGGCTCCCGCCGTGGTCCCGTGCCCAGAACTGGGGACAGCTGCGTCCCCCTACCCGCATTGAAAACATCGTACTACATGGGTGTTTGTGTCCTTTTTTTTCGCTTTGGATTTTGATCCCAAATTGCTTACTAACGTTGGTTGCTGGGATTTCGTGATGGATAAGCTTGTACAGTTAATTTATGCAGGTGGAGTTGTATTTAATATTTTGCGTTTCAGGGTAGAGGTTGTGTAATAACTTGTCTCCTGTAAGCATTACATGTACTTCACCTCGACAGCTGGGGGTGCCCTGGCGCTCCTTTCTCTGGGCCTTGGTTAACTAAAGCAGAGATGAAGCTGCGGCTAACTTTGCGAACCTCTCGTGGGAGCGTCCGCTGCGGGCAGACTGCGGAAGGGGCAGGCGGGGAGGAGTGGCCGGGGCCCCGGCTGACTGGGCAGGAACATGACCGTCTCATGGGACAGGTGGGAGCCTGAGGGACCTTCTGCCTCAGAGAAGCCAGAGTCAGGGAGACAAAGCGCCTCCTTCGACTGAAACGTCTCAATAAACATTTCCAATTTAAGAGCATGATTTTTTGTCTGCTTTCCCCGCCTCACTAGAATCTTCTAAGGCATGAAGGTCAGGCTTGTTTCATACAAAGGGGCCTGAGGGACGTCCTAGGTGGTCCAGCGACTAAGGCTGTGTTCCCAGTGCGGGGGGCCTGGGTTCCATCCCCGCGGTCAGGGATCCCCCAGGCCACAACCAAGAGTTCGCAGGTCGCAGCTAAAGAAGTGCTGCGTGCCACAAAGAAGATGGATGATCCGGCATGCTGCGACGTGGTGCAGCCAAAGAAATACTTAAAACAACCCCAAAACTCTGAGATCTGGAGAGAAGGCTGGGGACAAGAACCTCTTTCCAGATGTCTCATCAGACATGAGACAGTTCTTTCCATGAGAAGTTAATGCTGCAAGTTTGGAAATTAGAGGAAAAAAAACATCTAGAACACAGCTGTTGGCCGCCCGTCCCTTCACGCCCTGCAGCCCAGCCTCACCTGCGGGGAGGACGGCTCAGGCCTGAGCACAGGTGCGGCAGGGCTGTGGTGAGGCCCCAGCGGGAGGGGTCCTGCCCCGCCATCGAGTGTGGGAAGCTGGGGTGTCACAAAAAAATGGGCGCGGGCATCCCTTTGCTTCCCGAGGATCCCAAAGCTCCAGACAAAGAGTAAGATTGAGGAGGCAGGCAGTTCTCTCATGGTCAGCGTTTTCCCTGCAGGGGCCTGGGTTCAATCCTTGATCAGGGAACTAAGATCCTGCAAGCCATGCGGTGCAGCCAGAAAATTCATAATAAGATTGAGATGTGCTGAAGCATTTTGTAAAATTCCTGCTTGCAGTTTTTGAGGACCTGAATTTCCACCCCCCCTCTTAATCAAAACCCTAACCCAAAGAGCCAGTGACCTTGGAGACTTTCCTGTGACCATTCAGCAACGTGGTCTTGACGCGTGTCTAACCCCACCGAGGGATTGCTTCAGAACAATCTGGAAGTGGGGTGGTAGGGTTGCTGGGCGGGAATATAGAAAGAACAAGACGGGAACGTGTTGATAAAATTGTTAAGATGAGTTATGTGAAAGTTCACCATATCATTCTCTGTATTATCTATAATGATTATTTTCCATAATTTTTAAACATGGGGAAAAAAAACAGCATTTTGCCAACAAACAAAGCATTTCTACAAAATTCACTGGGAAATTCTAAAGCAACAGATACACCTGGCTACACAGAAAAGGTGACCTAGAGGGAGGTTGCTCTGGGTCTATCTGTACTGTGCTCCTCGGTGACTTTTTTCAATTTATTTATTTATTTTAAAAAACTTTCTGGCTGCCCCTCAAAGCATGCTGGATCTTAGCTCCCCGATCAGGGATCAAATCTGTGCCCCCTGCGGTGTAAGTGCAAAGTCTCCACCACTGGACCGGCAGAGAAGCCCTCCTGGGTGATTCTTGCCAAGCCCTTTATGAAGGGCTCAGGGCCCCAGGCTGTTCTGAGAGGCTGATAAGTTACAGCAAACTCTGCCTCACCCTGTGGGATTGTCGTTATGGCTTCTAGAAAAACTGAGATTAGCCTGTCCAATCTATTATCAGAACACCTCTCTACCTGCAGACGCTAGGGGTATATGTGGGAGATAGGAAGCTGGTTTTCCCTGTGGCCTGGCACTGCCACCTTTCTGCCACAAAACTGTAAGGTTTTATTAGCAAAATGCCAACACAAGCACAGACCGGGGGCCATGTCCTAGAGGGTCTCTTCCCACCCTCTCACCCCATCGTGAGTCTGAGGCTGAGTCTGAACACTCCACGAGCAGGGAGATGTGCTGGAAGCAAGGTGAAGACCAGGAAGATGCGCTCCAGGGTCGGTCCAGGGCATCACTTTTTCCAAACCAAAGGCTGTGACTCTCAGCAGTAAGGACTCTCGTAACCCAGCAAGAGAGGCTTCTGCTCTAACTGGCCACTGGGGCCATTGTCTTCTGACACAGCCTGGCCAGGAGCCCTGCCATCTGCAGAAGGGAGTTCACACCTTCTGCTATTTTCATATGCGTGTATCCAATTTCCTGGGGGGGGAAAAAATCCAACTTAAATCTGGTTAATAAGTGAGGGAAGAGTCTTAATTCTTAAAACCTGAACATCTGAACCAAAGGTTTGCTCAAAATTGATGCAGGGAACTCAAACTCCAGCTGGAAAATGAACTCTGAAAAGTTCATCTTGTTTCCTAAAAAGAATACTGATAGTTCTTTAATGGGTGCATGCGTGCTCAGTCGCTCAGTCATTTCTGACTCTTTGCAACTCTATGGACTGTGGCCGCCAGCCAGGCTCTTTTGTCCATGGGATTATCTAGGCAAGAGTACTGGAATGGGTTGCCATTTACTCCTCCAGGAGATCTTCCCTACCCAGGGATCAAATCTGTGTCTCCTGCATTGACAGACAGATTCTTTACTACTGAGTCACCTGGGAAGCTCTTTGACGGGTGCCACTAAGAAAATGAAAAAAAAAAAAAAAGCCAGACTGCATTTGTCAACAGAATTCACCCAAGAGGTTGAATTTTACTCTTATTTAAATTACATCTCAATTAATCTCACTTATATGACAAGTAAATAAATACCTCTCTCATGAACACAGCCATCCCAGGGAACATCAGGTCACTGCCTGGCAGGATTGGCGTAAACAAGCCCCTAGCCCCCGGGACAACCGGCCATTGACTGAGCATCTTCCAGGCGCCTGGCCTGTGAGTGAAACAGCCTCAGCGTGGCCCACATTCCTGGGGAAAGAGGCATTGCTCTACTCTCACTGACCTTGATAAACTCCAGTTTCAAGTATTCTGCCATCTGGAAGGTTTTACACACTCGAAAAATGTTGCCGATGATGTCTTCTGGGGAATAGCCAAGATGCCACAGGTGAGCAAGGATCTGGACAAAAGAAAAGACACGGAGGCTGTGCAACTGCGGACGACAAGGATACGGCGGGTGCGGCTCAACCCAAACCAGGGTCGGCCCGTCACACGGCTGGGAGTGGGCAGACCACCCGAGACAGCACAGGCGCTTCTGGGAATCGGCCCCACGGGGCAACCCGGCTCAAGGTCCATGCCCTTTAGGTCTTGGAGGGTGGGGGTGATCCATGTTCCCAGCAGGCAGACAGAACACTGCAAATGTTCTCGACTATACTGCAAGACGAGTCCACCACTGTGCCCTGAAATGTCTTAATCCAAGGCTCTTTTATTTTTTCTTTCCTGTGTTTACTATTTTTTAAATTGCAGGACAGTTGCTTTACCGTATTCTGTTGGTTTCTGCCATACAACTCTGAGAATCAGCCATAAGTATACATACGTCCCCTCCCTCCAAGGCTCTTAAAACGCCTTATTAATCATCCCAGTAAGCACCCTGGAGTGACTGCTGTGCTGAGTTGTCACTTGTGACACACACTCACGGCACAATTAGGCCTGAACAAATCCTGACCAGGGCAGAGATGACGACAGAGGTCACAGCCTCCTGCCTTCTCAACCCCAGGCCCCAGTTCCAACCCCAACCCCATCCCACCCAGTAGCAGGGTCTGGAGTCAGTTTCCTTGGCTCCCTGGGGTGCATTCAGGGGCTGGGGAAGCTCTGTGCCCATAAATCTGACGGCTCCCTTCAGTGCCTGGGAGTCTGCCTCAGTCTCCCAGCCTTGTGCTCCAGTTTCATGAGGTCTGCGTGTGTGTGTGCTTAGTCACTCAGTAGTGTCCAACTCTGTGACCACATGGACTGTAGCCCGCCAGGCTCCTTTGTCCCTGGGGATTCTCCACGCAAGAATGCTGGAGTGGGTTGCCACTTCCTCCTCCAGGGGAATCTTCCCAACCCAGGGATAGAACCCACGTCTCCTGCGATGGCAGGTGAATTTTTGACCACTGAGGTCTAACCTTGTCCTAAATCCAGTCAATTTCTATCTTGGTTTGGTGGCAGTAGAAAGAAGGAACCCGGCTGCCATCAGACCAATGGCCTCAGATCACACCACAGCCCCCATGTGGACTCGAGGGCCACAGGAACCTCAATGATGACCTCTGAAATCGGCTCACAGGACCCGGCCTGGGTCCCTGGATGTCCATTCCCAGGCTCTTCACAGCTCCCCTCCACTGAGAGAAAGATGGCTTCTCCACAAAGCAAGGAATTGGGGACTTCCCTGGTGGTTCAGTGCTAAGAATCCACCTTGCAATGCAAAGGATGTGGGTTTGACCCTTGGTCAAGGAACTAAGATCCCACATACCTCGGAGCAACTAAGCCTGTGTGTCACAACTAAGACCCTATGCAGCCAAATAAACAAATATTAAAAAGAAAAAAATAGGCAAGGAGTTGGGCTGTTCTTTCCTCATGTCCTTGGTGGACAAATCCCTCTTATAGAAAATCTAATTAGAGTAGAAACGCATGATGCTGACTTCCAAGTTGATTACTTTTAAGCTATGTGATTACAGTAAGGAGTCTAGCTTCTGAGCCAGATTTCTCAACTGTAGAGGGTACCCAACTCTTAGCATCCATTAGGATCGGTTAGAGGATGCTCAACTCCTAGCACCAGTTTAGAATGAGATGGAGTAAAGTGCCCAGCCCAGGGAGCACCCCCTCTGCCCTTCTCAAGGAGCCAGAGGTTTCCCCCGAGTCAAGAAAGGGCGAGACCAACCTTGTAGGCCTCGTCGATGTCGGCGCTCACACAATGCTGGATCATCTCCTTTACCAGCAAGGGGTGGGGCTCATCACAGACCTGCCCAAACCAGAAAGAGATGGCCCATCAGGGGTGGACAGGGCCCATCCAAGGGGGAGCCCTGCTAGATCCATGTCTGGGCACCCTAGGTAACCAAGGTCTTCATTTGCTGTCTGCGTGTCTCCAGCAAGCAGAACCAGGTGTGGGACTGTATCTCTCGCAACCCAAGTGAAAGCTGAGCAGTTCCAGCGGCCCTGGCAGGTAAATGCTGCCCTGTCGACTGTGACGGCCACGCCGGCTCTTACCTTGAACACATTCTCACTGTTGATGAAGCCAAATCCCGAGTAAGTAGACTGCAAGTTGTTCAACGCCTGCCGAGGAGCAGAAACACGGCCAGGGAGATTATTCCGTCTCTGCCGGCCGCACCCCCTCCTCTTGGGAGTCCGCGTTTAACCCATTCCTTGCAGGCCCACTCCCCTGAGGCCCGAGGCAACCCCACCACCAGGGTGTCGGGTCAACATCCCCTGGTTTGGCTATGTTCATCCCCATGCAGCAGTCGCCTCCTTCTCCCTATAAAGCGAGGGGTGTGGCCAGTCCGGGAAGCCAGGGCGGCAGCCGCACGCACCTGCCTCATGTCGCCCTGGGCGGTGAAGATGATGGCTTCCAGGCCATCGTCCGTGTACTGGACCTTCTCCTTCTCAATGACGCTCAGGAGCCTGGCAAGAATCTGCATGTCGGTCAGCTTCGTGTAGCGGAGGACGGCGCACCGGGACTGAATGGGCTCTGGACCGGCGGGAAGAGAGTCAGGCTCCGGGGCAACGCACAGCCGGACCCTGTCAGTCCTTTAGTTACGGGGAATGAGCCGCACGATGCCCGTGGCCCAGCCACGTGGGCAGCACTCCCCCCCTACCCAGCAGGTGCTTAAGGGGAACCCAGCCATCAGGGCTCGACTTCAATCATCAACCAATAAAGGCCCCAGCCTGCACTGCCTGGGCTGAGCTTGGCTGACCTTTCCCAGAAGCGGAAAAGATCTTCGAGGATAGAGACACGCGTGCACCACAGCCCACAAGAGGGTCACTGCCGGCCCAGCTGGGATCCGGAACCACCGTGTACCCTGTGTGTGTGGGCCCTCCTGGGCAGGTCACCACCCAGCCAGGCGAGGGTGAGAATGGGGCACCTGCCTGGCTTCTTTAAGCTTCCCTGGGAGACTCAGACGCATGTGAAAACCACCATGCGGACGAATGCGGAATTCTGGGAGCTGTCCCTGAACACTGTTCAGACTGTGACAATGGCGACTGCATGATCGCCAAGCCCCGGGTGGGTTTCTCTCTCTGATCCATCCTGTTCTGCTGCCCCACTGGCTTTCCTCAAAATGTTCTGGCCTGCCCAGGCAAACCCTTTGACCACCCCGAGGTCACAGTACAGTCCACCTCTGACCCTCGTACGTAAAATCTTCCACAAACCTCACCCGTCTCCACTCTCCAAACCTCCCCATCTGGTACCACACCTTCTCTTCTGCTGCTAAAGAGCCCATGTGAGCGCCACGAGGACCCCGAGCCATGCACAGCTGACCCTCACCTATGATTTTATCTGAAGCGTTACAAGCGAGAGCAAAGCGGGTCGTCTTGGAGTAGATTTCCATGGTCCTCCTCAAGGCTTGCTGGGCTCCATCAGTCATGCTGAGAAGAAGAACACAAGGGGAGGTCTGCAGCTGAGACCCAGATCCCCTCCAAAGGACCCTGGGAAGCCAGCTCTCCTAACTGAGCATGCTCAGTCTCCCTCCGGGACCCCGTGTGGGTCTCACGCCCGCTGGTTGTACACAGACAGAGCACAGGCTGCCTGGGACCGCCCTGAAGCTCCTTCATCCGCTCGTGTGGGGACTTTGGGGCTAATTATCTGAGTCTCAGTGTCATCGCCCATAAGAAGACAATGCTACTGCCCACCTCAGAGTGTTGGTATGACAAACAAGACAATAACACACAGAGTGTTCAGCAGAGAACCTGCCAAGATGCAAACGGAGACATGTAAGTGCTGGATAGATGTTACTGCTATAAAAGCGTTACAGTAAAATGGCTAATGTTACGGAAAATGGCTAAGATGCAGCCCCAGGATGGAACAGAAAACAGCAATTAAAAACTATGCTGACAACAAGATTATAACCACATGGAACTCTACTTTTTATAAGAAAAAGCCAGGATATAAAAATTATACTATTATCATCCCAATTATATAAAAACGCATAGTGTAGAAAAACTGTCGATGAAATGAAGCAAGATTGTACTCATATCTTCTAAAATTTCTTCAAAGAACACGAACTCTGTTATTTTTCTAAATGTCACTTGACAGTTTTTCATTTATCCTGGTAATGCGTGCACAACACCGTGACTACCCTCAATGCTCAATGTCACTGAAAGTCAAAGTCGCATCAGTCTCTCTGCGACCCCATGGACACACAGTCCATGAAATTCTCCAGGCCAGAATACTGGGGTGGGTAGCCCATCCCTTCTCCAGGGGATCTTCCCACCCCAGGGATCGAACCAGGGTATCCTGTACTGCAGACGGATTCTTTACCAACTGATCTATCAGGGAAGCCCACTCAGTGTCACTAATGGTATACTTTAAAGGACTGGAAATGGTAACTTTTCTGTTAGGTGTACTCCACCACGATTTAAAAAAAAAATCATTTAAATCACGCATGTCAGTGATGCAGGAACAAACAAATGAACTGTCTTGGATGTTTGTAAGTTACTTAATTAAGATCAGGTTTAAGGCTCAGGCCCCTGTGGAATCACGTTTCAAGATGTGATGAGCAAATCCACCACAGAAGTGCAAAGACATGAGCTTTCCCTCCTAAGTTAGCAAATCCAGGCAGGAGACTTGGGGATCAAGGTGACGGGTGCTCGGCGAGGCCCCCTACCTGTCTGCCTCATCCAGGATGATGATCTTGTGCCGTCCTTTGGGCAGGGTGACTTTCTGCTGGGCAAACATTTTGATTTTGTTCCTCACAACATCAATGCCTCTGGAACGATGAGCCACAGGTTATTGTCACTGAGACCAATTCAGTTACCTTTATGGGGGACTTTCAACCCTCAGAACACCACCATGGACCCAATTTTGTTTTTAAGCCTCTTTTTTGGGGCAACTCTCATTATTTATAAGGATTGACATTTCATTACTTTTATCCCTTCTTGGAGGTTTTCAGAAGAACAAAGGGAAAAAAAATTTACTTCTTTTTGAAAAACGGAATGAAACTCATTTTATCTTGCAATTATCATATGGGGGACCCACTGGACCCTTTTACAGTCTAAGATATATTTTGGGGATCTCCATAGTCTTACACTCCCATACTGCACCTGGAAACATTTGCTATTTCATCATCCCAGTAACTGTCGCATCATTCAGTTCAGTTCAGTTCAGTCGCTCAGTCGTGTCCGACTCTTTGCGACCCCATGAATCGCAGCACGCCAGGCCTCCCTGTCCATCACCAACTCCCAGAGTTCACTGAGACTCATGTCCATCGAGTCAGTGATGCCATCCAGCCATCTCATCCTCTGTCGTCCCCTTCTCCTCTTGCCCCCAATCCCTCCCAGCATCAGAGTCTTTTCCAATGAGTCAACTCTTTGCATGAGGTGGCCAAAGTACTGGAGTTTCAGCTTTAGCATCATTCCTTCCAAAGAACACCCAGGGCCGATCTCCTTTAGAGTGGACTGGTTTCATCATTACTCATCAATAATTCCCAACTATGCCACAAAAGACTAAAATAATAAGAAAATGAAATGATGATGGAAGTGCTTAGAATACTGCAATATTGAGGGGGAAAAACTGTTACTAACTACTGCCCCATCCCTCAGTTTCTTATTGTTTTGTGAGGTTCTACATTATCTTTCTAGAAGATACAAAAGTAGTTCAGATACACCACCTGAAAGCTCTCATTGACCACAGTGGAAAATTCAAAATTTTCCATTTTCTACCCATAATGCCACAGAGAAGTGGCAGAAGAAGATGTTTCATCATTATTAGACAAGTCAGAAAATGAAGCAGGGAAACAGGATTCTAGACTTTGATGATGAGGGTGAAATTGATCACACAGACAAAATTTCAGGGTTTAAGAGTCTTTGGATGCCAAAATCCCCCATGAATTTTCTCAAACTTGAGAATCGAGGAGTGGGACTTCCCTGGTGGTCCAGTGGCTAAGATGCCAGGCTGCCAATGCAGGGGCCTGGGTTCAGTCCCTGGTCGGGGAACGGGATCCCACATGCCGTAACTAAAGATTTCATGTGCCACAACTGAGACTCGGTGCATCCAAATAAATTAATTAATTTAAAAAAAAGAATCAAGGAGTGAACATATTTCTAAGGACAAAACCTGAACATATTTTCATCCAGTTAGTCACTCAACAGGAAGGACTTAGCTCCCCAAGGTCTTGTAACAAGAACACAGACCATCCCGTTTTGCTAAAAGAGCATTTGACAGTATTCATTCCTCTTTGATGAGGTTTGAACACCCACGTTTACATACAGTCTGTAAGCGATCAAAAGCTGAAGGCAGGTGTGTTTGACAAGGTGACTTGAAAGGAAATAGATGATAAAGGAACAAAAAAAAAAAAACCCATGGTACTCATCACTCTATTAAATCTAAAATTACATATATTTGCAATTATGGGCTATCCTCTCTTCAACAAAATTAAGAGCCACCAAAGTTTTCAAAACTAGTGAGTTTGATGATATATGGGTGTGAAGAAAAGGAGGTAATGGTAAGCTTGAATCAATCCATATCTGCTACCTGGAACTGGCATTTACAAAAGGCTCAACTGCAGGTGTGCTCCTGATGCCGGATGAACAGTGAGCTGCACTTAGAGCCTGTCTCAGGTCCATACACGTCATCCAAACCAGAAAACACTGCAGAGTGAAAAGCCACGTCCTCAAGGGGACAGCCAAAGGCAGGCTCTGCAGACATTTTATTCAACAGGTCCTCATTTCATAATCCTCAACTATCCCGTATCTAAACAGTAAATCGGGGAGACTTCCCTGGTGGTCTGGTGGTTAAGACTCAAGCTCCCAAGTAAACCAGGGAGGCTTCCCTGGTGGTCTGGTGGCTAAGGCTCAAGCTCCCAATGCAGGGGGCCTGGGTTTGATCCCTGGTCAGGGAACTACTGAAGACTGTGAAGTCAGGAGGAGAAGGGGACGACAGAGGATGAGGTGGCTGGATGGCATCACCGAGTCAACGGACATGAGTTTGAGCAAGCTTCAGGAGATGGTAAAAGACAGGCGTGCTGCAATCCACGGGGTTGCAAAGATTCGGACATGACTGAGCGACTGAACAACAGGGAACTAGATCCCACATGCTGCAAGTAAAGTACCCTGCGTGCCGCCACGAAGACCCAGCACAGCCAAATAAATAAATATATTTTTTTAAATGGTTAAGATGGTTAACTTTTTTTTTTAAGATGGCAAGTTTCATGTAATGTGTATTTTAGCACAATTAAAACCAATTTTTAAAATCTCCCTTAAAAAAGAACTAAAGCAGTAAGTCAAGTGCCTATGATGTCACATCACCAAGCCAGCAATCCTGGTTCTCTTTTGTTGGAAAGATTAAAGGAAAACACAAAGCTGGCGAGACAAGCTCTACATGCTACAGAGATCTGAAAAATAGCTGTTTCTATGACAACCCAAAATGTACAACATGCGCTACCCTTCAGGCCTAACTTCCAAGGCGTACCTGTCGTTTGAGGCATTGAGCTCCAAAACCGCATCCTTGAGGGCCGGGCCCAGCAGGGCTCGTGCCAAACACAGGATGCTGGTGGTCTTGCCGGTTCCCGGGGGGCCCTAGCAATGAGGTCTCCAGTAAGTGCTTTGAGCCAACAGAATGAAGGTAACCAAACTCCCTCTTTACTGCTCACCACTGTACCCGCTCACCCCCTCTAGAACTGTCCTCACCCCAATCTGCAGCCAATCTCCACAGCAACCAGCCCGCAGGTTGGGAGGGAAACCTCTCCCATGGTCGAGGGGAGTGGTCTGGGCTCTGTGATCATGAGCCTCCTTGAGGAGGAAGCTCTGTGCACAAGAAAGTACCTAAGAGGGGGGCGAAACCCAGACTCCAGGACGTGGCACAGGGCCAGGACCTGGTACTCACAGCGATAATGATGTTGGGCACGTTCCCTTCCCTTGCAAAGACCTGAGGGAAGAAACGCTTGTGAAAACTGGTTCACCTGCCAACTTGACCGGTCAGGGCCCCCCAGCCACACAAGCTTTCTCACTTCGGGGTCTCTGCACATGCCATTCCAGCCTCCTCTCCTTTCTCCACTCCCTGCCCTGCCAGGTCTGACTTCCAATCACTTAGCTTTGGTTACTTCTTCCACTTGGGGCTTAAGGCACTGTAATCAGGCTAACTCTTTCCTGAACTCCTCCCATGTACGCCCACGGCCCCTGGACTTCCCCTAACTGAGCGTTGATCACATGGCCTGTTGCCGTTAACGCTGCCCTGGTGAGTCTGTGAGTCTCATACAGACTCGGCATCAGTTCTATTCTGCTCACCAGGATATAAACAGTTCCCAAAACCACATCGCATCTGGCCCAGAGAAGATACTCAAACATCTGCAGATGAATAAGTCTGTAAAATAAATACCTTGGTAGCCACTGACGTCTAAGCCCCAACGACAGCGGAGACCCCCTCTGTCATATCTCGAATAGCTGGGTTTCTAGACTCCACCTAAAGACCTCTCGGGCTGGAAATTCAAAGCTCGCTCTATGCCTGAACATTTCTGCTTGTCCTCTACACGTGTCACCCCGAAGCCTGTTGCCTTGTTAATTAGTTCCTTCAGGCAGGGCTGGCCAAGCTATGGTGGAAGGGAAGGTGGCGGGGCGGTGCGGGGGAGTGGGGATAACCCAATCTGGGGCCTATTTTTATAAGCCCCCTAGCTAAAAATGGTTTTCACATTTTTAAAGCCTTGTTTAAAAAATAAAGAATATTTGGACCTCCTTGGTGGTCCAGTGGTTAAGAATCTGGCTGCCAACGTAGCAGACATGGGTTCAATCCCTGCTCCAGGAAGATCCCACATGCCATGGGGCAACCAACCCAGTGAGCCACAACTGCTGAAACCGAGTGCCCTAGAGCCCCCGGTCTGCAGTAAGCGAGTAGCCCCCGCTCGCTGCAACTAGAAAAAAGGCCCAGCACAGCAGCACAGACCCAGCACAGTGAAAAATAAAGAAATAAAACAGTTTTTAAAAAACTTAAAAAAAAAAAAAAAAAACAGAATATTCGACAAAGACTTTATATGGTTTCAAAGTCTAAAATACCTATTCACTGGCCTTTACAGAAAGTTTGCCACTGATGCTTCTGAAGAATACAAAACAATCTGGTAAATCCTCTCTAACAAGCCAGCCCTTCAAACATCTGAAGTTACCCACTCCAGCTCCTAAGTTTCTCTCCAAACTGAGTATCTCCTATTCCCTTAATTCTTCTAGATTCGTGGCTATCTTCCTCCAAATGCCTTGAGCTTATCAAAGCCACAGTAATGAGATGTTTAAGATCATCTTTCAGGGACTTCCTTGGTTAAGACTCCACGCTTCCAATGCAGGGTTTAGGAGTTCCATCCCTGGTTGGGGAGCTGAAATCCCACAGGCTGCATGGCACAGCCAAAAAATACAAACAAAAATCAATCACCTTAAAAACTCACTCACCTCCAGCCGGCTCACGGTGTCTTCATTCCCGACAATTTCATTCAACTTTACTGGTCTGTATTTTTCAACCCTGTTTTTAAGAAAATGCAGAAAGATGTTGACGAGGCTATTTTCACGCTACCCAAAAAGAAAGCACAAAAGGGCGATGCTGGGAGCTTTGTCAGAGATGATATACTTTCAGTAAATATATAGCAAATGGTTGCAGGTTTTAAAGAGGTGTTCGAGTGCTGTTTGAAAAGTCCAGTGCATGTGAATCGTGTACCAAAGGCTTCAAACCCGTCACAGCAGAGAAACACCTGTTGCTGCTGGAGGAGGGCCAGAGCCGGCCATCTGGAGCAACATGACGCTGTGGCATCATAGCCTTCCTGCCACAACAGAAGGCCAGTGCGTGTGGCACTGACATCACTTGCTCTGACAGACACCGAAGCAGCCGAGCCCCCGTCTTACCCCTCACCTGCCAGTGTCCTCAGAAGCATGCCAGGGGTCCAGCAGGGCCGGCTAGACAGAGACCACAGGCAGACTGGACAGGCTGGTGGCCTGAGGACAACACTTCTCTTTCTTAAAAAATTAATTTGCTTTTGGCTGTACCACGTGGCTTGTGGGATCTTAGTTCCCCGATCAGGGATCAAACTCTCATCCCCTGCACTGGAAGCTTAAGACTGCTGGACTGCCAGAGAATTCCTAATACTTCTCTCTTTTAATTAACAAGCAAGCTATGTGATGAGAGAAAAATTATTTTCTTCAGCTCTGAGAACAGAAATGGAAGTAGACTTGCTGGGATTTGACCATCAGGATTTCCTCTGTCCTTTACTATACTCCCTGATTTACTCTGAGCTGGTACCCACTCCAGGTACTGGTCTTGCCCCAAAAGCAACAGGACGCAAAGAAGCTTGTTTGCCACATACTGCAGAAAATAAAGGGACAGCTCTCCTCCAAGGTCAGCAGATGAGAGCATGCTTGGTCCTACTCATTTATTCTTCACATACAGCCCTCCTCCAGGTACCAAGTGCCGTGGAAGGATTTAGAACTCTCAGGAGGAGAAAAGTAGAAGGTGCAGAGATGAACAAGACACGGTTCTTGCCATCAAGGGCTTTCCCACTAGAGGGGAGATACAGCTTAGCAAATTCTATGACAAAGCTAAGCTGTTTATATAAACCACGTGCTGCGGAAGCCCGGGGAAGGAAGAATTGTCACCTGGGGATGTCTGGAGCTGAAATTTGAGCTAGACTTTGAACAAGGCAAACATACTCCTCCTCAAGGGACTTCTCAGCTGGTTCCCCTGCCTGAAAGCTCTCTCTCTGCACGGCCAAATGGCTTACTCCCTAAATTCAGGTCTTTACTCAAATATCATCTCATCACAGGCCTTCCCTTACCTCCACAGCTATTTGCTCCACAGAGCCTGTCACCATCAAATACTGTTGCTGTTCAGTCTCTGAGTCAGATCTGACTCTGCAACCCCAAGCACTGCAGCACGCCAGGCTTCCCTGTCCTTCACTGTCTCCCTGCATTTGCTCAAACTCATGTCCACTGAGTGGGTGATACCATCCAACCATCACATCCAGTCGCCCCCTTCTCCTCTTGCCCTCAATCTTTCCCAGTATCAAATGTACTATATGTCTACTCGTTGATTTTTCACTTTGTTGTCTTTCTCTATCAAATGTGAGCTCTGTGGCAACACAGTTTGCTTTGCACACTGAAGTATCTTTAAGCATCTAAAATAGGATTGTGCCTGAAATTTATAAGGCAAACCACATACGTCATTTTACACTTTCTCGTAGCCACATTTAAAAAGGTAAAATTGGATGAGCTTAATTTTACTAACATAATTTAGAGAACCTAATACATTCAAAGTATTATCATTTTCAACATGTAATCAAAATTACTGAGATTAAAAAAAAAAAAGAAGTCCTTGAAATCCGGTGTATGCTGTACACTTAAAATCCATCTCAGTTCGGACTAGCATCATCTCCAGTGGCTGGGGGACGGCACGGTGCAGCGTATATATTCCAATAAGTTATACTGCCCTTTATTTAGATATCTGTTCTCACCCACAAGTGGGGTGGGCTGGAGGGATGGGAATACACAGCGGAGGCAGGGAGGAAAGCATTACGACGCCCAGTGGCAAGAACTGTGAGAGGTGCGCACAGGGAGCCGGACACCAGCAGAGAGCCTGCCCCACACCTGCGCCAGGGGCGGGTGACTCCCCACGTCACCATTTCCTCCCAGGTCCCCAGGATGTTGCTATTTAAAGTGAGCAAGCCGCGGAGAACAGGCCGGTGCCTTCTGCAACACCATCCCCGATTCCGAACCTGCGTCCGACACTTTCCGCTCTGTGATCATCAGAGTCCCAGCTGGCAGAGCGCCTGTGCAAGAGTGGGTGGTGGCAAGGGGTAGCTGTTTTCAGCGAGCACTGTGGTGATCAAAACGCCGCTTCCAGAGTCCAGGCTGGCCACTCTGCACCCCAGATGGGCTCAGCGACCCACAACTCTTGCCGCCTTCAAATAATAACCCACTGGACACGACCCCGGGACCTCCTGCTCTGCTCAGGTGAATGAACTCCCGCCTCTGCGCCACCCTGGGACACACGGCCCGCCGCTCGCCCACCCAGACGTCCAGGGGCCCCATCGTGGATGGCCTGGGTCCTCACCACGGCAGCTCGTAGTGGCCGGCGCTGCCGGGGGCCTTGCTGGGGCCTGGAGCAGCGTCCTGGGCCCCGCACTCGCCAGTACCACCACCGCTGTCCTGCGCCTCCATTCTCGCGCCGCCTTTTCCCGCCACCGGAGACCCCCGCCCGTGACGCCATCACGCAGTCCCCGCCCCTATTTCCGAAGGACGCTGGGCGCGAGCGGAAGCCGTGGGGCCGTCCCCTCTCCGCGCCTGCGCAGAGGGACTGCCCGGGCTGGCACCCGTTGCTATTGGCCGCAGTTGCTAAGGGAGACCTGGCGTCCGGCCTCCTGACTAAGAGGAAGGCGAGACCCGACTGCGCGGCTTTTCGAGATCGCTGGTCGATCCGGGAAGGGACGTTGGTTGGTTTTCGTCTTTGATTTGTCTGGGAGGCCCTCTCCGCGTGGCGCGTCGGGAAGCGCTGTGCTGAGATGGGGCCTCGCGCCGGGCAGGCCTGGAGGGATAGGAGCATCCTGCCTGGTGCGGGTAGGAACCGGGGCCTCTGGACCTTCCGGCCAAACCCAGGACCCGACAGCGAACACGCACAGGGGCTGACGTCCTGCGGCCTTGGAAGGGGGAAGGCCGGAGCTGGGACGTGCCCTTGGCCAGTTTTCCCGACTGCCCAGAACTCCCCTAGCGGAACACCAGCTTACATTGGGTGGGCTCCTGCACTCTGGAACTTGTTTACTATCAGGAAATTCTCACAATGCTACAACATGGGACATACTCTCATTGTGCCGGGAAGAAACTGTGCCTCGGTAAAATGTGACTTAATTTCATTCCAGAAGAATAGGTACTGCATATTTACAAGTGCTTTGAGCATTCTTTTGGGCTGGTTTTCTACCTGTTGAACTAATCTTTCCTCCCATAGCCTAATTGTCATAATAATGACAAATAATAAAAATAACGAGTAGTGACTCTGTTTGCTGTCCTCTATTATGCATTATATTTACTGTTATGTACTAGTCCCAAAGTGGGTGCTTACAGTATCCTCGTTTTACAAGAAACAGGCTTGAGAATGATTAATTTGTCCAGTATCATGAGGTTGTACGTGGTGGAGCCAACCCACCATGTTGCCAAAAGAATTTGTATGAAATTCTGTTTTATTGCACTTCAGATCAGATCAGATCAGATCAGTCGCTCAGTCGTGTCCGACTCTTTGCAACTCCATGAATCGCAGCACGCCAGGCCTCCCTGTCCATCACCAACTCCCAGAGTTCACTCAGACTCACGTCCATCGAGTCAGTGATGCCATCCAGCCATCTCATCCTCTGTCGTCCCCTTCTCCTCTTGCCTCAATCCCTCCCAGCATCAGAGTCTTTTCCAATGAGTCAACTCTTCTCACGAGGTGGCCAAACTACTGGAGTTTCAGCTTTCCCATCATTCCTTCCAAAGAACACCCAGGGCTGATCTCCTTCATAATGGACTGGTTGGATCTCCTTGCAGTCCAAGGGACTCTCAAGAGTCTTCTCTAACACCACAGTTCAAAAGCATCAATTCTCCGGTGCTCAGCCTTCTTCACAGTCCAACTCTCACATCCATACATCACCACAGGAAAAACCATAGCCTTGACTAGATGGACCTTTGTTGGCAAAGTAATGTCTCTGCTTCTGAATATGCTATCTAGGTTGGTCGTAACTTTCCTTCCAAGGAGTAAGCGTCTTTTCATTTCATGGCTGGAGTTACCATCTGCAGTGATTTTGGAGCCCAGAAAAATAAAGTCTGACACTGTTTCCACTGTTTCCCCATCTATTTCCCATGAAGTGATGGGACCGGATGCCATGATCTTCGTTTTCTGAATGTTGAGCTTTAAGTCAACTTTTTCACTCTCCTCTTTCACTATCATCAAGAGGCTTTTTAGTTCCTCTTCACTTTCTGCCATAAGGGTGGTGTCATCTGCATATCTGAGGTTATTGATATTTCTCCTGGCAATCTTGATTCCAGCTTGTGTTTCTTCCAGTCCGGCGTTTCTCATGATGTACTCTGCATATAAGTTAAATAAACAGGGTGACAATATACAGCCTTGACGTACTCCTTTTCCTATTTGGAACCAGTCTGTTGTTCCATGTCCAATTCTAACTGTTGCTTCCTGCTACTGCTGCTAAGTCACTTCAGTTGTGTCCGACTCTGTGCGACCCCATAGACGGCAGCCCACCAGGCTCCCCTGTCCCTGGGATTCTCCAGGCAAGAACACTGGAGTGGGTTGCCATTTCCTTCTCCAATGCATGAAAGTGAAAAGTGAAAGTGAAGTTGCTCAGTCGTGTCTGACCCTCAGCGACCCCATGGACTGCAGCCTTCCAGGCTCCTCCGTCCATGGGATTTTCCAGGCAAGGATACTGGAGTGGGGTGCCATTGCCTTCTCCAGTTGCTTCCTGACCTACATACAAATTTCTCAAGAGGCAGATCAGGTGGTCTGGTATTCCCATCTCTTTCAGAATTTTCCACAGTTTATTGTGATCCACACAGTCAAAGGCTTTGGCATAGTCAATAAAGCAGAAATAGATGTTTTTCTGGAACTCTCTTGCTTTTTCCATGATCCAGCGGATGTTGGCAATTTGATCTCTGGTTCCTCTGCCTTTTCTAAAACCAGCTTGAACATCAGGAAGTTCATGGTTCACATATTGCTGAAGCCTGGCTTGGAGAATTTTGAGCATTACTTTACTAGCGTGTGAGATGAGTGCAATTGTGTGGTAGTTTGAGCATTCTTTGGCATTGCCTCTGTTTGGGATTGGAATGAAAACTGACCTATTCCAGTCCTGTGGCCACTGCTGAGTTTTCCAACTTTGCTGGGATATTGAGTGCAGCACTTTCACAGCATCATCTTTCAGGATTTGGAATAACTCAACTGGAATTCCATCCCCTCCACTAGCTTTGTTCGTAGTGATGCTTTCTAAGGCCCGCTTGACTTCACATTCCAGGATGTCTGGCTCTAGGTCAGTGATCACACCATCGTGATTATCTGGGTCGTGAAGATCTTTTTTGTACAGTTCTTCTGTGTATTCTTGCCATCTCTTCTTAATATCTTCTGCTTCTGTTAGGTCCATACCATTTCTGTCCTTTATCGAGCCCATCCCATATTACATCATAGTTTCAGGATAAAATCCGACTTTAATGTCTGAACTGGAGAATTCCCTCGCATTCCAGTCTGGTTAGGATTCTGTGCTTTCAGTGCTGAGGGCCCAGTTTCAATCTCTGACTGGGGAACTTTGATTCCTCAAGACTGCCACTCGGCCAAAAAAAAAAGTCTGAACTGAAGAAAAGGATTGGAACTTCTTTATCTCTATCCCTGTTGCTTAGCACAAGGCTCTGTAAGTGTTCAGTATGAGTATCTTTAATGAACAGTAAGGATCCATGTTTCCACAACAGCTTTGATCAGCTGTGAGGAACTGGGTTGCTTTATTCAGAGAGCTGATTAAAGCCTCATGGCGGTTTTTTCATCATGAGTTAAAATCTGTATACATTACAGAGAGATGACCTTATCTTCTAAGCAGTTGATTGGTCATTCAAATAAATATGGTCTCCAGAATCTATGAAGGCTTCCCTGGTGGCTCAGACGGTAAAGCATCTGCCTGCAATGTAGGAGACCTGGGTTTGATCCCTGGGTTAGAAAGATCCCATGGAGAAGGAAATGGCCACCCACTCCAGTATTTTTGCCTGGAGAATCCCATGGACAGAGGAGCCTGGCAGGCTGCAGTCCATGGGGTTGCAAAGCGTCAGGCACGACTGAGTGACACGTACCAGAGTCTCTATTGCAAGTAATTGTTCTCTCCTTTTATCTTTTCAGTTTTCTTTCTCTCAAGAAACCCTGCCCATTATGGAAATTTATTGGGAAAGACAATCCTGCTGTTCTGTTCAGTTTTCCTGTGTGAAAATTCTGTGCTTCATCTTTCCAACCTGAGTGTTTATTTAGCTCCTTCAGGACATGGTACCTGCCCCTCGATTCCGTAAATAGGGGCATGGAATTGATGTCTGCCAATTGCTTATTCCAGTTATGCAGCCAGGCTCGCAAGTTCAAGGCAGTGGGCACAATTTACCATTGTGTTATACAGCTGGGAAGAAAACATGTGCTTCCTCATTCTTTTCGAGTCATTGCCAGTTGGGTAAAAACCTCAAATGACTCAGATTCTGAAGCAGTTTGTTCTAATGACGGTAATTACTCAAGTCTCCAGGTTCAAAAACTAACTCAGTGTTTTTCTTCCCTCTTTTATACGATTTCAGAAAGAATACTTGAAGTTGGCTATATCTCTTCCATTCCCCTTGAGACTACCAGAGCTATCCTGTATATTTTTAGAATCACTATTCACAGGTCCTTTATTTCTCTGCAGGAGAAAATACAAATTTTCTTGAAATCTAAACTTTTTTTGAAATGTCTTTTTGTGGTTTTTTCCCCTTGGGATTGTTCCCATGTGGTTTAATATTCATATTTTCCTTAGAGTCAGCTATCATACACACATACACACACACACACGTTCCACCACATATGCAGTTTAGAAACTAAACATTTTCAATAAATGCAGAAAATGGTGTATAGATCTTTCCCCTTTCCTGCTTCTCCAAAAAAAAACCTCCACTCTACAGAGGACCTGTTGGTGCTCCCAGGACCCCAAGTCCACTGAAGTGCTTGGAATACCAGAAAAATCAGAAGGAGGCGACCTTCGGGGAAACTATACCATCAGGACATTCTTTTATTTTTTCTAGACTGAGCCTTCTGTGATTTGCTGGACTTGGGCCCAGACAGAGCTTAGATCTTGAAAACTCTGGCCACTCCTTCAGGGCCACACAGCAGCCACATGGGGGATGGGGACCAGGGAGTGATGGGGAAACCACAGGTTCTTGTGAAAGGGCAAGGGCTCTCAGACTCTTATCACAAGAGGGCAATTAGAGAAAAGAGCAAAGATGTGGAAAGGAAATAAAGCTGAAAACAAAATCCTTTCCCTAAAGGCAGAGGCTCTCAATCCCATTTATCAAACAGGACAGGCAACAAATCTTGGTTAAAGTGACACCTTGACTTTGACAGTTAAAGTATCGCTCACTTCCCCTGTGACACCGCGGGATCTGGGGTTGGAAATCTGGTGGCATCTCAAGCCCAGGATAGGCAGACTCTCCTGCTTTCCATTTCATTGGCCCAGAACGTTGAACCGACTTGCTGCTTTACTTTCTTTACATTGAATTTTTTTTTTTAATTTATTTTTGGCTGTGCTGGGTCTTTGTTGCTGCTTGGGCTTTCTCTAGTGGCAGCGACTGGAGGCTGCTGTCTCGTTGCGGTGCTCTGGCTTCCCATGGCGGTGGCTTCTCCTGTCGCACAGCATGGGCTCTAGGGCAGGAGGGCTCAGGAGTTGCTGCTCGAGGACTTCGTTGCCCTTTGGCATGTGGAATCTTTCTGGACAAGGGATCAAACCCTCCTCCCCTGCATGGGAAGGCAGATTCTCAGTCCCTAGACCACCAGGGAAGTCCTGCACTGAAGTTTTAAAAATTCATTTGTTGCTGTCCAGTGGATTTCCTTAGGAGTTTTAGCTATCTTTCTAATGGTGATTCTGTCACTGAAATAATTGCCCTCAGACACTGCAGCCTTCCATCATCAGTATGGTCTTCCTAACATTCTCATTAGCATGTTCCGTATTAAAAGGCTCATTGCTACTGCTACTGCTAAGTCACTTCAGTCGTGTCCGACTCTGTGCGACCCCACAGACGGGAGCCCACCAGGCTCCCCCGTCCCTGGGATTCTCCAGGCAAGAACACTGGAGTGGGTTGCCATTTCCTTCTCCAATGCATGAAAGTGAAAAGTGAAAGTGAAGCCACTCAGTCGTGTCCGACTCTAACGATCTCATGGACTGCAGCCTACCAGGCTCCTCCATCCATGGAATTTTCCAGGTAAGAGTACTGGAGTGGGGTGCCATTGCTTGAAAAAGCATATATCCTAAACTTCTCTACAGTATAAGGATTTGTCCTCAGGAAGTGCTCTGGTTAGAGGTGTGGGATTTGGAAGCTGGAAGCCATTTAGCCTGACTCTCAGTTTCTGTCTAGCAATATCAACTGGGAACCTGCAGCCACTGTTACAACCGCAGGATGAGTGAACAGGGCACCTTGGAGCTTACATTGTAGGTGGGGAAACAGCCAGCAGCCAATCGTGATTATGATGCATTAGGAAAAGGGCTGATGGGGCTTCCCTGGTGGCTCAGTGGCAAAGAATCCATCTGCCAGTGCGGGAGACACAGGTTCGATCCGTGATCCAGGAAGATCCCACATGCCGCAGAGCAACCAAGCCCGTGTGCCACAACGATTGAGCCTGTGCTCTAGAGCCCGGGAGCTGCAGCTACTGAGCCACGTGCCGCGGCTACTGAAGCCTGTGCGCCCTAGAGCTGGTGCTCCGCAATAGAAGAACAAAAGAAGTTTCTCATTGCTGATCATCCCAGATTGATCAGCCTCTCTCTCTCTGTGGGTAGCTCATCCCTTCAGGACAAATGGAGTGTCCGCTCTGGGCCAGCACTACAGGCAATGGGGAGAAGGGGTGACAGGACTGACAGAGCATCTGTTCTTAACAAACTGCATTCTAGGAGGGGAAACAAACATTAAACAAGGCAATGAGAAGCCCTGGAGCCTCAGCTAGAGAAAAGCCCACACAGCAATGAAGACCCAGCACAGCTAAATATAAGTAAATAAACCTCATGGCCTACACAGTCCATGGAACTCTCCAGGCCAGGACACTGGAGTGGGTAGCCTTTCCCTTCTCCAGGGGATCTTCCCAACCCAGGGATCGAACCCAGGTCTCCCACATTGCGGGTGGATTCTTTACCAGTTGAGCCCAAGGGAAGCCCAAGAATACTGGAGTGGGTAGCCTATCCCTTCTCCAGCAGATTCTCCCACCCAGAAATCAAACCAGGGTCTCCTTCATTGCAGGCAGATTCTTTACCAACTGAGCTATCAGGAAAGTCCTAAATATAAGTAAATAAAATTATTAAGAAAAAGAAAAATCACTGGTAGGCTGTTAGGATATCAACCCTAGGGTACCACCCCACCTGGGAAGTAAGGAAGGGCTTTGCCGGGAGGAGGCATCTTACCTGAGATTTGAACCCTGAACCTGAGACCTGAGCATCAGTTTATTTTGCCTGGCAGGCAAACACCTCCTAACACAACACCCTCCTCCTCCCCGACTGGTGTCTTTCCTTCACCCTGTTCATTTCTAAACCGTACTTACCCACAATTATCTGGGTTTATTGCCTTGTTTGGGCTTCCCGGGTTGCCCAGACAGTTAAGAATCTGCCTGCAGTGCAGGAGATCTGGGTTTGATCCCTAGGTGGGGAAGATCCCCTGGAGAAGGGAATGGCAGCCCACTCCAGTATTCTTTCTTGCCTGGAGAATTCCATGGACAGAGGAGCCTGGTGGGCTACAGTCTGTGGGGTGGCAAAGAGTCGGACACGACTGGGTGTCTAACACACAACATTGCCTTGTTTCTTGTTTGTTTCCCCTCCTAGAATGACAGCTTGTTAAGAACAGATATTCCGTCCTGGTCACCCTTTTTCCCCATTGCCCGTAGTGCTGGCCCAGAGTGGAGGCTCCATTTGTCCTGAAGGGATGAATGACTGAGAGCAAGAGAGGCTGATCAATCCGGAATGCGTGGGTGTCGGGATAGGAGAGAGATGAGGCCTGCAGGGGTCAGATCGTGCAGGACAAGAGCAGGGAGCCCCTGGAGGAGGTTGGGTAAAAGCCGCACGACCCAGTTACTGTTTCGATCACTCTGGTTGCCATGCATCAAGTGGTCTGGAGGGAGGCAAGGGTACGTGTGGAAGAAATGTGTGCAGAATTGTTTTGGGTGCTCTCTTAATTTCTGAATTGTAAATTGTAAAGCGTTTCAAATATACTGAAAACAATATCAACCTTCATGGACTCACTACCAAGACAGAAGTTAAAGCTTTGCCTCCTTTAAAAAGTAAAAAATTTTAAAAAGAAAGAAAGAAAATATTATGGGGGGAGTTCCGTGGAGGTCCAACGGTTAGGTTAGGGTTCTGTGACCCGGGTTCTTTCCCTGGTTGGGGGAACTGAGATTCAGCAACCCTCGAGGTATGTCCAAATTAAAAAAAAAAAATTAGCTACAGTGATGAAAAGGAAAATAAGATTTGTAAAATGAACTTGAAAGCTTGAGGAAGGAACAAAGATTTTCAAATGTGGAAATTTCACCAAAGAAATCTTAGTAATTTTGCAAGTAAACTTTTCAACGCAGAAAACTTGTCTCCGGGCCCATCAGAAAGCCCACATTTCCCCTGAGTGTTGACACTGCGTCCCACAGCATTGTAGCAGCACACACTCCTACCGCAGCGTGTGTGCTGAGTCGCTTCAGTTGTGTCCGTCTCTTTGTGACCCTACAGACTGCAGCCTGCCGGGCTCCTCCGTCCCACCGCAGCACCAGGAGGCATTTTTTTTTAAAGTGCTCGTGCGTTCCACAGGAAAGGTGGAGAGGTTAATCAGAAATAAAACGTTTTAAAAAATAAATAAATAAAGTGCTCTTCAAAGCTCCAGTCCTGTTATTACTACAGATGAGAGAGCCTAGGGTCACTGAGATTCAGTCTGCGTCTCTGAGGACACCGTGACCTCTCCAGGACCTCCCTGAGAGCCTTGATGACCTGGGGTTAGGGTCAGTCTGGTCTCAGAGAAGGCGCACCGGCCACCTGAAAGGCCCTCCCTCCATGCCTGTCTCGGCCTCACTCGGAGTCTCTCTCCCTGAATCTGGTGTCTCTGGGGATGCGGCCTGCTCCTTCATTCTGGATCATGAGGTCACGGAGTGTCCTCCCGTCGGCTGTCTCCCAGGAGCCCCAGAGAAGGCAGTCCATTGACCAGGACAGTCCTGGCTCTCTAGCCAGGAAGTCATGTTCACATGGTCAGTCCACGAAGGACCAGCCCTGAGTGAGCTCTGAGTTCTGACCACAGTGAGAGATACTAAACTAAGTCCCGTGAGAAGCCTGTGATCCAAAGGTCCTCGCACCTGGAGAGCACGGGGAGGAAGGGTCACTGGTGGCTGGAGTGGCCCAGGCCCCATGGAGAGATGACTGGTGAAAAGTGCAAGTGTTAGGCGCTCAGTCGTGCCAACTCTGCGACCCTATGGACTGTAGCCTGCCGGGCTCCTTTGTCCATGGAATTCTCCAGACAAGAATACTGGAGTGGGTTACCATTCCTTTCTCCAGGGGAACCTTCCCAATCCAGGAATCAATGACCTTTGAGCTCAGCTGTAAAAGGGAGCTCAGCTGTAAAAGGAACCCCAGCCTGGGACTTCCCTGATGGTCCAGTGGTTAAGACTCTGAGCTTCCAATCCGAGGAGCACGGGTTCGATCCCTGGTGGGGGAACTAAGATCCCGCATAGTGTGTGGCCAAAAATAAACAAACAATTAAAATTATCATGAAGACAAATCATTTTAAAAAAGGAAGCACAGGTCAAGTTTAAATCGACATTCCAGAGCAAAAGTGTCCAGAGGATGTGTGATTTTTAAAAGTCTACACCCCTCGGTGGAAAAGCTCAGGTCCCAGCCCCCAGACACCTCCATTTAGAGGGGCAGGGGCGAATGCCTACACAGGACCTTGAGATGCACCTTCTAAAAGGCCTTCGTTTTCCCTTGCAAGGTAGCATTTTAGAAGGGGTGGGGCTGGGGATTTCAGAGCACCTGTCCTGGGTGGTAAGGAACCCACCTGCCACTGCAGGAGACTGAGAGACTCAGGTTCAGTCCCCAGGTCGAAAGGATCCCCTGGAAGAGGGCATGGCAACCCACTCCAGTATTCTTGCCTGGAGAATCCCATGGACAGAGGAGCCTGGCGGGCTACAGTCTATGGGGTCACACAGAGTCGGACGCGACTGAAACGATTTAGTGACTTAACACACACACACACACCCCTGAGTAAAGATCCTTTGAGAACCCTCCCAGAGAACCAGCTAGTCTACACAAATGCAGTTTCAGTTCAGTGGCTTTTGCATGGAAAGTTTTTCGCTTGGGAAAATTTGAAAGCTGCTTTATGCACTTCCTGGCCTTCTTAAACCAGAACAAATGTTTCCCCATGCCTTAGGGTTTTCACAACAGGGGCCGCCTGACTTGTGCACTGTGATGAGGTAGGAGGTAGAAACAGGGTAGGCTGCCAACCCCAGGGCTGCTGGGTCTGCCAGACCATTTGCCCCCACATTTGAGAGCCCAGATCATCAGTTTTTTTGGATTTTTTTTGCTTCTCATTTTATTCTGTTTTGTTTACCCATCCAAGCTCTCCCCGATTTCTGCTCTCAGTCAGCGTGCCTGCCCTGGCCTCCGTGTGACTACCTCTCAATCCACTCCCGTCTCAATCTGGTCTGGATACTACACTAGAGCTTGAAGTCTGTTCAGTTTCATCCGAGCTATCTCCAGTGGGCTCAGACGGTAAAGGATCTGCCTGCAACACAGACTCTGGTTCTATCCCCGGGTCGGGACCATCCTCTGAAAGAGGGCATAGCAACCCAGGCCAGTATTCTTGCCTGGAGAATCCCATGGACAGAGGAGGCCACAGGGTCACAAAGAACCAGACATGACTGAAGCGACTTAGCACTTGCCCGTTTTGTCCAAAGTCTCACCACTTCAGGTGTGGTCCAGGATCCAGCAGCAACAGTACCAGCCGGAAACAGGTTAGAAATGCAGCGTCCCAGGAATCCCTCCAGTAATAATGAAACCGGCAGAACGCATCTCAGTACTCAGTAGAGTGCAGGTTCTTCTGTCCTGGCATGGAAAGAATTCAGCGAGAGGCAGAGTGACAAGTAGGGAAAGGGGTTTATTTGTATAGGATGCTTGTGAGAGGTACGAGTGGGCAGGTAAGGGCGTTCCACCTCGAGAATTTAGTGGGCTACAGTTTTACAATCAAAGGAAAAGTGGGGAGGGGGAGAAGACTACCTTCTTCATTCTTTTTTAAAAAATGTTATTTATTTGGCCGTTCTGGTGTTTATTACTGCACAGGCTTTTCTCAGCTTTGGACACAGGCTCTAGAACGTTCGGGCTTCAGTAGTTGCGGTGCTCGGGCTTCTCATCGCGTGGCTTCTCTTGTTGCAGAGCACAGGCTCTAGGCACACAGGCTTCAGCAGTTGTGGCTTCCGGGCTCTAGAGCTTGGGCTCAGTTGCTATGGCGCATGGGCTTAGTTGCTCCAGGGCACGTGGAATCTTCCTGGACCAGGGTTCAGACCTGAATCTCCTGCATTGGCATGCAGATTCTTTATCACCAAGCCACCAGGGAAGCCCTCTTTCTCATTCTTGAGTAGACCTCAAGTTTCCATCAACAGTTCCTCCTCCGCTTCGGGTGGAGGAGGTTTCCTCTCCCTACATGGTCAAGCCAAGACTGTCAGGGTGCAAAGGAAAAGAGCAAAAAGGTGGTAGCATATACTAAAACACAGTAAATCATCTCATGTCTCAGTGCGTCACCGTTTCCCTATATTTTTGTTTGCATGGGCACCAAGAAGCATGTCCTGGGGATTAGTACCTTCCTGAGCTCACTGGGCAGAATGTGGTTCTAATGCCATCACTGTTTTATTGTTTGGGGGCATGCCTCATGCTCCTGCTGTGTGGTTTTGTTGCTCAGCAAGCCTGCTTGGTTGGTGGTTGGGCAAACCTGCTTTCTTGAGTGATCATTAACGACAGCTTCTCCCGTACTTTTTCCTTTACTTACAATCTCCTAGTGGGATTAGCTGTTTAAGCACCCACTTCGTCGCATTACTCTCTCCCTCTCCGTAAGGTTAAAATGACTACATTTTAACGCTATGAAGATGATTGCTAAGACAGCAGGTTTTTGCTTAAGCCCGGCTGCAGAGAATCACCTAGAGATTTTACATAAACGCAGAGGTTCGAATCCACTCCAGAGGTTCTGATTTAATAGGCCTGGGAGCCCGGGCATGCAGCCAGGCTGAACCCCAGCTAAGGTGTTAATAAATGCAGGGGCATCAGTGCAGGTCGGGGGAGAGGGGGACACTCCCAACAAGAACGTCAGAGCCAGGGGCAGGCTGATCCGTGGGTTTTGTTGGTTTTTCCCTTCCTGTTAGGTACTCTGTGGCCTGGGGTATTTGGACTGCCAGATCAGGAAGCCCAAGGGAATCCTCTAGGGGTCCAGTGGTTAGGACTCTGTGCTTTCACTGCCTAGAGTGTGGGTTCAATCCCTGGTCAGGGAACTAAGATCCCACAAGCTGCTTGGCCAAAGAAACGGGGGAAAAAAGGTCCTATACTGAAGAAAACTGTGTGTCCTCACAGGACCAATTAGGGGTTGATTAATTGCATTCAAAAAACCTCATTTAAGCAGTTTGACAATCCTTTCAAAGCAATTTCCCCAGGACATTATTTCTCAAGTCCACTCTTTCCGTACCACCTCCTCTGCAAATGATTCACGTGGGTCCAGTCTGGCTAGCCGGTGCCCCAATTTGGGGAGGTATATTTGATGTCTGCCCTAATCCCAGACATGGCAAAGCATAGATCTCATCTGAAGAAGGCATGCTGAACATTTTAAACAAAGCTGAATCCCAGCATGCCCATTCATGCTCACACCAGCATGCCACATTCCCTGGGGAGTCCCGAGGGCATTATTTCCAAGAAGAATGTCTCACAGATGGAAATGTTTTCTTCCTACCTGAGGCAGCTGGGTGCCTCCTGCCCAGCCAGATTCCAGGCAAGACCACAGCCTCTTACACGCTCCAGGAAGTGTCCTGGGTGCAGAGATGTGCAGTACACAGGTGGAGTTGGGGAGGACGTGAGGAGACACAGCAAGTGTAAGGTCACAGTGTGTGTAAGGTCCTAAAAGAGTAGGGTCTGATGTCCGTGGAGCAGATGTGTGGGAGTGAAGGGTTCCATCTGAGGGTGGGAACAAGAAGAGATGGCCACTGACAAAGTTGGTAATTAAGTCATGTCTTCATCCATCCATCCATCCATTTATCCATCCATTTCTTCCCTCCTTCCCTCCCTCCCTCCCTTTCTCCATCCATCCATCCATGCATCTATCCATCCATCCACCCATGCATCTATTCACCCATCCCTCCATCCCTCCCTCCTTCCCTCCATCCATCCATGTATCTATCCCTCCCTCTATCCATTCATCCCTCCATCCATTCATTCATCTATCCATCTGTCCATGCATCTATCCACCCATCTATCCATGGCTCCATCCCTTCATCCATCCATCCCTCCCTCCATCCATCCATACATCTCTCCCTCCATCCATTCATTTATTCAATAAGTTATTTCTTTAGTGAACAGGGCCAGAGAGTCTAAGCCCTGTTGAAGTGTGGGATACGGATGAGGATGGGCTGTCGCTCAGCAGAAGGTGCTCCAGTAAGGGAAAATCCCAAGTCTGGGATGCGGGGAGGAGGACTCTGAACCCAGATTTGGAGGAAGCATCAGGATGGTTCTTTGGAGGAAGTGACACCCCGGCTAGACCCTGAGAGATGACAGGGAGTTATTCTCCTGGGCAAGCACCTCCCCCCACCCCGTCCACCCGCCCCGCCCCGCTCCACCCCGAGATGGGGCGGCCCTGGGTACCAGGAAAGATGTCCGTGCAAACATCTGGTTGGTGGGGGGGGTGCTCGGAGAACAGTTGAAGTTCACAGAGGTGAGTTCACACCCGGTGGAGCAATTGGAAGAAGCAAAGGGATAGCGCCTTGAGAAGGTACAGTTCGGGGGAATGACGGGCGAGGGAGAGCGGGTGTTAGGAGCGCTCTATGTAGCGGAGACAAAGGATACCCGGCTGCAGGAAGGGCAGGTGAGGGCCTGGAGAGGAGACCAGGCACTTCCATGAGGGCCAGAAAGCCAATCCTGTCCCCTACACCGAGGAATGCGGATGAAGGGAGCCGACGACTAGGAGAGCAGGATGCCCCGAGGGTTAAGCGGCATCCGGTCTGACTTGGAGGGCACAGGAGTCCCAAACCTGGTCTCCAATCAGGAGGGAGAGCCTGCACATGCCCCCCAAACCCAACCTATAGAGGAGATGGAGGTGGGCGGGTCCCAAGTAAGCATTGTCCAGGCGGCCGCCACTCTGGACAGTCCCCGATCAAATGCCACCTCTCCCCAACCAGCCGCAAATATTTACATCCTGTTTATGCTGAGGCCTCCTAGGGCCTCAATTTTCATGAATAAAAGATGAGTTTCCAGGCCGGGCCAAGAAGGGAAAGAAACCCCCGCCAGCTGGTAGGGACCAGAGGCAGTTTAGCGTTTCGGTTGCTGTCGCCGCCCGCGTGGTATTTGGAGGAAATTTGAATTGGCCGGGTCAAGGTGACCCGGGGCGGGAAATTTGGCTTTTTCTATACTATCTGAGGTTTCCTGGATCTAATCTACTTGCAGCGCATGTACCCTGAACTTTTTTCACAGGGCTATTCCCTGAGAAACTTAACACTCTGGTTTATCCTTCAGAAATGTTAAAGTCAGAGCATCTTAGAGCTGGAGAGGGTGTTTAGAGAAAATCTAGCGCAGTGTCCTAGTTTAAAGAGGAGAAAACAGGCTCAGAGGGCAAGGGGCTTGCTCAGACCAATTCAGCTGATCAATGATAATCTGTCTCACTTCCCTATCACTTGGTTCTTTCCACTGTATCACACAAAAATTTATAATTAATACTGTATTCTTCAGAACAGTTTTAGATTTACAGAAAATTAAGTAGATAATACAGAGTTCCCCTATAACCCAGTTCCTGGGGGCTGAGCTTCCCTTACTATTAACATCTTGCTTTAGTGTAGTGCCTTAATTACAATTAGTGAACCGACATTGATACCTTATTATTAACTAAAACCCATAGTCTACATTAAGTTTCATTCTTTTTTTTTTTGCCACACAACGGGGCTTGTGGGATCTTAGTTCCCCGACGAGGGATTGAACCTGGGCCCTCGGCAGTGAAGCCACAAGTTCTAACACTGGACCACCAGGGAATTCCCAAGGTTCACTCTTTATATTCATCGGTTTATGGATTTTGACAAAGATGTGATGTTGTGGGTGTATTCACGATGACAGTAGCAGACACAATAGTTTCGGTACCTAGAAATCACCTGTGCTCCACCTGTTCGGTCCTCCTCCCTTCCAGTCGCAGGCGATCACTCATCTTTTTGCTTTTGCCATGGTTTGCCTTTTCCAGAATGTCCTGTAACTGGAATCACACAGTATATAGCCTTTTCAGATTGGCTCTTTCATTTGGCCATAAGCGGTGTATATGGGCTTTCCGGGTGGCATTAGTGGTAAAGAATCTGCCTGCTGATGCAGGAGACATAAGAGATGCCCGTTTGATCTCTGGGTCAAGAAGATCCCCCAGAGAAGGAAAGGGCAAACCGCTCCAGTATTCTTGCCTGGAAAATTCATGGACAGAGGAGCCGGATGGGCTACCATCCATAGGGTCGCAAAGAGTCAGACACAACTGAATCAACTTAGCATGCAAGCACGTAGGAGTGATAGAGATCTTATCAGATCAGATCAGATCAGTCGCTCAGTCGTGTCCGACTCTTTATGACCCCATGAACCGCAGCACGCCAGGCCTCCCTGTCCATCACCAACTCCCGGAGTTCACTCAGACTCATGTCCATCGAGTCAGTGATGCCATCCAGCCATCTCATCCTCTGTCATCCCCTTCTCCTCCTGTCCCCAATCCCTCCCAGCATCAGAGTCTTTTCCAATGAGTCAACTCTTCTCACGAGGTGGCCAAACTACTGGAGTTTCAGCTTTAGCATCATTCCTTCCAAAGAAATCCCAGGGCTGATCTCCTTCAGAATGGTCTGATTGGATCTCCTTGCAGTCCAAGGGACTCTCAAGAGTCTTCTCCAACACCACAGTTCAAAAGCATCAATTCTTCGGTGCTCAGCCTTCTTCACAGTCCAACTCTCACATCCATACATGACCACAGGAAAAACCATAGCCTTGACTAGATGGACCTTTGTTGGCAAAGTAATATCTCTGCTTTTGAATATGCTATCTAGGTTGGTCATAACTTTCCTTCCAAGGAGTAAGCGTCTTTTAATTTCATGGCTGCAGTCACCATCTGCAGTGATTTTGGAGCCCAGAAAAATAAAGTCTGACACTGTTTCCACTGTTTCCCCATCTATTTCCCATGAAGTGATGGGACCGGATGCCATGATCTTATAGGTTGATTGAATATTTCACATTCTTTGCTCCGTTCAAAGATGTAGAAATTCCTGGAAAATGACACAAAGTTCTCCCTTAACTATAGAGATGAATTCAGGTTGGTACCCGGACTTGCGTCTTTGAGCCTCAGCAATTTTTCTCCCTTGTCTTTCCCATGCCTCCTCTTTAAAAAGAATTTCTTCACAACCTTTCTTGTCATGAATTTTCGCCTCTTACGTGGTCTTGGTCTCAGTTTCGACTTCTGTACAAAACCTCAGTTGGGAGAAGTTTTGTTTTTTTGGACATGGACTGTTTTTCCTACGCCAAGCTCAGTGCTGGAAGCTATTTCCTGCGACATTTTATTTAATCTCTACAAGTTTGTAGCAAAGAAATCCTTCTTCCTATTTTTATACACGAGAGAACCAAACAAGTTCTTGATCCATTAACCCAAAGCCAGGCAGCCAGCAAATGCCTGGAATGGGGGGCAGTGTTTGATCCCAGTTAGATCTAGGCTCTAAACTTTCACTGCTTCCCTTGTTGTTGTTCAGTCACTTAAGTTGTGTCCAGCTCTTTTGCGACCCCGTGGACTGCAGCACACCAGGCTTCTCTGTCCTCCACTATCTCCCAGAGCTTGCTCAAACTCATGTCCATTGAGTCAGTGATGCCATCCAACCATCTCATCCTCTGTCACCCACTTACCCTCCTGCCCTCAATCTTTCCCAGCATCAGAGTCTTTTCCAGTGAATAGGCTCTTCGCATCAGATAGCCAACGTATTGGAGCTTCAGCTTCAGCTTCAGTCCTTCTAATGCATATTGAGGGTTGATTTCCTTTAGGACTGACTGCTTGGATCTCCTTGCTGTCCAAGGGATTCTCAAGAGTCTTCCCGCAGATCCACAGTTCGAAAGCATCAATTCTTCTGCGCTCACTGCTTCCTTGGATGGCCTTAATTTTAATTTGGATCCAAATAAAAAGTCTCCCAAGTTTCCCCTGGTTTCAGAGTGGGGCGACAATGTTCCTAACCTGAGGAAATACTTCTTGTGGGAAAGAAAGTTCTGGTTTAGAACTGCTGACGGAAAACAAAACAGGAAGTCAAGCATTCCTGGCTTAAGCGACCATCTATGAATCTGCTAGAATCTGGCCCTGCCGTGGGCCAGGCTGCAAGCTTCACCCTGGGCCCAGAGGAGAGGGGTGAGGGGCTCCCGTCTGCAAACAGCCCAGGCCGGATCTGCCTTCCCACGGGGGTCAGGAGTCAGGGAGGGGGTGGGTGACATCTGGACTGAAAGCCCAGGCTCAGGAGAGAAGCCGGAAAGGCAGGAGCCCTGTCTGCCCCAGCTGCAGGGGGAATGGGGGAGGGGGTGGGGGGTGTTGGGGGCAGGGCTGATGGGGTGATGAATCAATCTTGAGGGGCATTTGGAGAACCTGCCTGTCTGGGGCTGGGTGGACCCTTGCAAGGCACTGGAATCATTCTCTCTCTCCCACTGTGTCCTGGGCCCCTGGTAAATTTGATGATAAATTTGACTGCACGCGGGTGGGTGCTAAGTCACTTCAGTCGTGTAGGAATCTTTGCGACCCCATGGACTCTAGCCCACCAGGCTCCTCTGTCTGTGGGATTCTCTAGGCAAGCGTACTGGAGTGGATTGCCATGCCCTCCTCCAAGGGCTCGAACTCCAGGTCTCCTTCGTCTCCTGCATTGGCAGGTGGGTTCTTTCCCATTGGCAGGCCACCTGGAAACATATTTAAAACTTCTGTCCGTTCACAGACATGATAAACAGAGTTGAATAACAAGCCACAAACTAGGAGACATCTTGTCAATTCATGAATAATCTGATGCCTTCTCTTTAAAAAACTTTCTTCGCCAGCCTTGTCAAGTGTGAATAATCCTGCAAATCATTACGAGAAAAGACAAACCACCCCACAGAACACAAACACGTGCGTGGATAACTATTTCATTGTGGAGGAGACTCACATGGCCCATCAATTTTGGTTTTTGCTTTTTCTGTTGTACTACAAGGTTCCACCAGGGATTGAACCCCTGGTCCTCAGGCAGTGAAAGTGCAGGATCCTAACCACCTGCTGGACCACCAGGGAATTCCCAGGGGTCGTACAATTTAACTCAGTTCTGACACTCTCTACCTGGAGTTAGCACCGAACCCACAGATTAAGGGTTGAGTCCCACAAGACTGTTCCAACCCCCCACACACACCCCGCCACCGAGATGCTGGTCATAAGTCCAGGTTCTCACCTGTGCGTCTGATTAACTGACTGTAAAATGGATGTTCCCACGCATCCTCCCCACCTCGGGTTCAGTCATTTGCTAGACGAGCTCACAGAACTCAGGCAAACACTTCTATTTACTGGTTTATTATATAACAGAGGATGAGATGGTTGGCTGGCTTCACCAACTCGATGGACATGAGTTTGAGCAAGTTCTGGGAGTTGGGGATGGACAGGGAAGCCTGGCATGCTGCCGTCCACAGGGTCATAAAGAGTCAGACATGACTGAGTGACTGAACCGAACTAACAGAGGATGTGATAAAGGATAAAGATGAATGGCCAGGGACTTCCCTGGTGGTCCAGTGGCTAAGACTCCGTGGTCCCAGTGTAGGGACCTCCTGACTCCTGGCCAGGGAACTAGATTCCACCACTGCAACTAAAGATCCCGCATGCTGCCATGAAGGTCAAAGATTCTACATGCTGCAACTAAGACCCAAATAAATAGCACATCCAAATAAATAAATAAATACATTTTTTTTAAAGACGGGTGGTCATATGAAGAAATACCTAGAGGAGGACCAGAGGGGTCCTGAGGGCAGAGGCTTCCATCCTCATAGAGTTGGGGTGCATCACCCTCCGGGCGCATGGATGAGTTCTCCCACCCAGAAGCTCCCTGAACTACATACTTTGCGGGTTTGTATGGAGCCTTCATCATGTAGGCACCACGGATCATTAATTCCATTTCCAACCACTCTCCCCTTCTTGGAGGGTGGGGTTAAAAGTTCTAAGCCTTTATCATGGCTTGGTCTTTCTGGTGATCAGCTCCCGTCCGGGAGCCCACCCAGAGTTGGCTCATTAGACCAGAAGATGCTCCTGTCACCCAGGAAACTCCAAGGGTTTCAGGAGCCCTGTATCAGGAACCGGGGGTCAAAGACCAAGTATCGGAGCAAAAGATGCCGCTGGCGCTCTTCTCACTTAGGGAACTGTAAGAATCTTAGGAGTTCTGTGCTGGGGACTGCAGGGGCAGAGACCAGTATATTCTTTATATTATTTTACACTCACCCATTAGCAGCCTGATCTGGAGATTCTACTACCCCATCCCCACTCTTGTCTAGGGACCCTCCACCCCACTCCTACATGCTCTAGATACCACGCCTCACCTCTCCCCCTTCCTCTGGTCTACGGGCCTTGCTGTGGCTCTGATCCAGGTGTTTCCACGAGGTTCCAGGGAGGAGACCAGGGTCAGTGTGCTGACCCGGGGCAAAGGGGCCAGAGGGCGAATCAGTCCCCGGCCGGTGAACTGTCCCCAAGGCACCGGTGCTCATGGGGAGCTGGCACGCACGACAGTGGGGAGAGGTGGCCTTGAAAGTCACACAGGGCCTCAGGCAGCAACTCAGGGAGACTGCAGCTGAAGGCTGGGTGTGTGCGGGCACCCCATGATTTGAGAGATGGAGGCCCTTTGGTAGATGATGCTGAGTGACCTTCAGCAGGTGATACCCGCTTTCTTTAATATGTATTTATTTATTTCGCTATGAAAGTGAATTGTTAAGTCACTCAGGCATGTCTGACTCTTTGCAACCCCATGGACTGTAGCCCACCAGGCTCCTCTGTCCACGGGATTCTCCAGGCAAGAATACTGGAGTGGGCAGCCATTCCCTCCTCCAGGGGCTCTTCCCGACCGAGGGATTGAACCTGGTTTCCTGCACGGCAGGCAGATTCTTTACCATCCGAGCCACCAGAGAAGCCGGGGCGGGGGTGTGTGTGCTCGCTGCTGTGGCGGGCAGGCTTCTTTACTTGTGGCAGGCGGGCTCAGTTGCCCAAGAGCATTTGGGATCCTAGCTCCCTGACCAGGGTTCGAGCCCATGTCTTCTGCATTGGAAGGCAGATTCTTAACCACTGGACCACCAGGAAGTCCCGGTGACACCCTCTTCATTTGTGGCGGCCCCTCTGACTTGCTCTGGGGCCTCTGGACACTTTAGGGCATTGGCTGGGAGGATGGAGTTGCAGAGAGAAAAGAAGCACATGGTTGGGGGTGGGGGTGGGGGTGGGGGTGGGGTGGGCTTCCGGACATGGCTCCCCCACCACCCCGCCCCGCACCAGCACCAGCTCTGGGACTTTGTGGGGAGGGTTGGGAGAGCTTAGCCAGGAGAAGGTGCTCTTCTGTGTGTGATGGGGAAACTGAGTCAGGGAGTTCTTAGGTGTCTTGCTCAGAGCCCTGTGGAAGGTTTGTGCATAAGCTGCTTTCAGCTCCCCAGGGTGGGGGAGGAGGAGAGGAACCAGCTCGCTGATGACATTTACAGACACCCTCCCTCCTGCCAAAGACAAAAAAGGCTTCTCCTCCTCCTCTCTTCCCTGCTAAATCTTGCTCAGAGCTGCCCACTCGGAGCCAGCATCACGGCTTCTGCCTCTCCTTGTCCGGCCAACAGGAAAAGACGGGCGTGCAAATGCTTTAAGGCCGCAGCCCTACTGCCCTAAATCCCCCAGCACACGCCCTGACTTCATAGCCCCACAAATGGGAGGTAGACGTGACCGCAGGCAGCCTGGCCATGCCTCCGTCAGAGCACTCAGGCTTTGAACTCTGTCTGTCCATCTGTCTGGGTAGGTGGAGTCAGAGCCTGTCATTCCCATTTTGCAGACGAGGAGACTGAGGCTGCCCCTCCACCCTCACCTCAGTCCCAGTTTCCTGCTGCTCTGTGGGCGGAGCCCTTCAAAGTTCCTCCCACGGCGTATTTACGCTGTTCCCCCTGCCTGCCACACGCTTATTCTTTCAGACACTTCTGGGCTGTCTCCTTCTCTAGGAAGCTGCCCTTGGCTCCACGCATCGAGAATTCGATGTGGCTCAAAGCGTTCTGCCTACAACTTCATCAGAGCTCTCATCACCCCTCTACTGAGGTATCTGTGCCTAAATCTTTTCAAAGCAATTTTGTAGACACACATTGGGCAGAAAAGTGGTGAAGGTATTCAAAAGGAGTGAAGGGTTTTGTGACTGGGACACTAGAAGTTTGAATATGAGTTCTAACTGTTGTCTATTATGCACATCTGTGGGCTGAGGGACCAGTTTATGAATGGTGAAGCCACAGGGGTAAAGCTTTAGAGAAAGGAGGCTGCTCTTTGAAGAGGGTCCATGGTTTTCTCAGTGATGTTTTGTCTAATTGCACTTCATCTTTCCTGCTGAAAAGCAACAGGGGTTGAACAAATGGCCTCCTAGCTTCTCCCCAAACATCTGGCTCATAGACATTGGGGTAGAAGGACAGTAAGGCTCAGGGGGCACCAGAAGGTGGGAATGGGGAGGATGGAAGGGTGTGTGGGTGGATCTGAGAAAAGCCAGATCAGGCAGTGCAGTTTGGTAAGGCAACCAGGGTGACTGAGAGCGCCAGGAGCGGGCGGGACCAGGAAAGTCGCCACCGGGGCCTGGAGGCCAGACTGAGCCTCCTTAGGACACTGGTTCCCAAACGTTCCAGGGACAACTGCCAATCTGGACCTCTATCTGCCTCGAAGTGAACAAAACAAAAATTTTCCAGAGACCCAGATTTACTTCATTCAAAGGGCTGTCCTTTATTCCAAAACAATACTCTTACCTTTTTCTGGTGCTGAAATGTCCTTTCTTGTAGGAAATGATGGTGATGGCCCAGTTGCTGGGTTGTTTTTTTTTTCACTAGAGTCTTTTCATGGTAAAATCAGAAATGGGTAACCTTCTGTCAGTTTCGAGTTTTGTATTTCTGGTGGGGAGGGTGACTGGTAATTGATGTGACTTCTCAGAAGGACACAGGAGACCAGAAGAGATGTACCCTTCAGTGGGGACTGCAGAGAGGGTGCAGCCTGTTCAGGGCAGGTATCACTGGGGGGAGCAGGGGCCCGCGGCCAGCATCCTGGGCAGGAAAACACTGGCAGGCTCCCCGGGCAAGAGGCTCCCAGAAACGGAATAAACATGATTCCAGGGTGTGTCACCACCTCGGCCGATGATGCAATGCACAGATGTGCAAACTTGGGGACGTGGAGAGAGGGATGAGGAATAGCAGCTGGGCGGGGTGGGGCAGGCTCAGGCTGGACAGCAGAGGGGCCCGGTGGACAGCCCCTTCCAGAGACCTTCCTAGGCCAGGGCAGGCTGGGTGCTTGTGGCCCAGCCAGGGATCCAGGGAGAAGGTAGCCCAGGGGGTGCGGCCGGCACAGGGGCCTAAGGCTTCTTCTCAGAGAGGCAGATTTCCACCCAGAGGAACCACCCCAGCGGGAGCCACGGTGGCAGCAAAGTCCTTAGACACACCTCACCTGATGCCCAATGAGTGGGGGCATTGTCCACCCACAGAAGGGCTGGTGTCTTCCCTCCATAGTCCCCCATGTTGAAGGAGCCCACTCAGGAGTCACCCCAGGAAAAGTGCCCCCCCAATCAGGCCTCAGCTGAGGATTTGAGGTCCCCTCGTCCCTCCTCCCAGGTGCCCCCCTGCTGCGTTCTCACAGCCACTGCTTCCCCCGAGAGGCAGGACGTGTAGGGATTAAAACATGGACTCTGGGGACTTCCCTGGCGGCCCAGTGGTTAAGAATCCACTTGCCAAAGCTAGGGACATGGGTTCGATCCTTGGTGCAGGAAGATCACCCCACGTGCTGCGGGGCAACTAAGCCCGTGTCCCGCCACGACTGAGCCCGTGCACCGCAACGAAGAGGAGGCCCTGCTCGCAGCAACTGGAGAAAGCCTCCGCGCAGCAGCGAGGCCCCAGCGCAGCCAAAAGCAAAACTCAGGAAAGAACAGACTCTGGCTCCGGGCGGCCTGGATCCCACGAGGCACTGCTCCCTACCTGCCTGTGAGTTTCAGACCCTCACCTGTAGATGGGGCAGGTACAGCCCCTGCTCCTGGGGCATCCTGAGGAGGATGTGAGCTTATGGAATCTCAGGTGCTGGCCTACAGTGACTAATCAATGCAGCATACAGTAGGCACTCAATATGTGCACGTGGAGCTGGCACTTTTGCAAGCACCCTGTGGGGGAGGCGAGATTCCTTTGTCGCCTGCCCAGGGTCACAAAGCTGGGAGCAAGCAGAGCTTGGATAGGAGTTGTTATTTTTTTTAATAAAATTTTTTAAGTTGATGTGCTATATTTTCATTTTTATTCAGTTCAGAAATTTTTTTTTTGGCTGTGCGGCACAGAGGCTCTTAGTGCCCCAACCAGGGACTGAACCTGAGCCCTTTGCAGTGAAAGTGCAGAGTCTTAACCATCGGACCCCCAGGGAAGTCCCTCAGATTGGAGTTTAAGATGGCATGAATCTCCCTGCTCTCTCCTTACTGGCAGGAGGGAGCCCAGCTCTGAAGCCTAGTGTACACGCGTGTGCATGCGTACTTAGCTGCTCAGCCATGTCTCTTCTGCGACCCCATGGACTGTGGCCCGCCAGGCTCCTCTGTCCATGGGAGTCTCCAGGCAAGAACAGTGCAGTGGGTTGCCATTCCTTCCTCCAGTGGTTCTTCCTGACCCAGGGATCAGATTCTTTACTGCTGAGCCATCAGGGAAGCCCCCTGAAGTCAGGGAGCCTGGCTAAGCTTGCCCTCACAGGCTGTGTGACCTTGGGCATGTCCCTTAACCTCTCTGTGACTTGATTTCCTTTATCCTAAAATGACCTCATAATTACGGCTGGCTTCTGAAGTTTTTGCTTCTACTACCAGCTTAGGACCAACTCCAAAGCCAAATAGGCCCACCTCACCAATCACAGAGGTGATTTAGTTTACATGGCCTCCAGCCTCTCTGGCCAACAGCCTCCCATCAAGGCACACCTGAAGGACTCCCCTCTTGGTCCAGCGGCTAAGACTCCGCACTCCCAATGCAGGGGGCCCGGGTTTGATCCCTGGTCAGGGAACTAGACCTTGCATGCTGAAACTAATAAAAAGATAGAAGATCCTGTATGCCGCTATGAAGATTGAAGTTCTGGCTACAACTAAGACTTGGCACAGTTGGAAAAAAGAGATATCCCTGTGCCTTCCCTCAGGTCCTCTCTGAAGCACTCCCACTCCCTGGAGGCCCATGAGTCTCTGCCAAACACAAGTGATGCTTCTGACTCCCTTGCTAAAGCAAGCACTGAATGAACAGCCTTTGCTGGTTCTCCTCTGGGTGGTCTTTGTGGATTTCCACAATCCATACAATCACCCTGTAATAAGGGCTGCCCTGGTGGCTCGGCTGGTGAAGAATCTACCTGCAATGCGTGAGACCTGGGTTCGATCCCTGGGTTGGGAAGAGCCCCTGGAGAAAGGAACAGCTACTCACTCCAGTATTCTGGCCTGGAGAAGTCCATGAACTGTATAGTCCATGGGGTCGCAAAGAGTTGGACATGACTAAGTGACTTTCACTTTCACCCTGTAATAATTACTCAAATGCCAGCGTTGGGTCACTCATCGAGCCCGTATGGGCTGTTATCAAGCCTGTATCCACTGGAGGGCGGGGACACGGCTTCCTCTTGAGAAAGAACAGGGCTCCGGCAATGTCCTTGTGTTTGAAAGTAAGGGTGTGGCTTTCAGAGTGAGGCGGCCTCAGCTGACGTCTCCATGGTGATGTCACTCCCAGTCCAAGGCCACGACAACGTCCAAACAATCATTTTTTTGTGTTTTTAACAGACGCACAACATCCAAGCAGTTGTTTGAACAGAAATAGGATTGGGTTTACATTTCTTTTGCTGGAAAAGGCAGAAAAGGGAAAAGTCCCATTGGTTCTCCCCACCCAAAGGTCACCACGGTTACAAGTTCCCCTCTCGATGGGTTACCAGGATGAGATTCAACTGGACCACGATTTCATGCTTTGTTTTTTTTCATTTGACAGAAATCCAGGCGTGTTTCTCAGGTTGTTTACTACAAATTCCTTGTGAAAAGCAATTCGGAGGTTACAAAATTCTATCAGGTGAATGTCCCGTTGGTCCTAACAAATTAAACAATAACAAGTGTCCCAGGAGAGGGACTGTCCCCCCTGCAAGCACCCCTCCTCCCCAGAGAGCTTTGCCCTGGCTGGCCAGTTATTCCCAACAGGCTCTTCCCATGAAACCCCCCACCTCTTGTGGGGCTGCCAGTCACTGCCCGTGTCAGCAAGAAAACGGGCAAATCAGCACTTTCTGTGGAGACCAAAGGGCTGGGTGAGAGGTCTGCGGGGAGAGCCCCTCCCCCGGCCCCCCCAGCCCCCCTCCCCAGGTCTGATGCCCAGGGCATTGTGCCCGGCTCCACCGTCCACATCCACAGCAGGAAACGCCCATCCGAGCTTCACCAGGGTAGAAGCCGGTCTCCTTGCTCATCTGGAACAAGCCTGGCTTGTTCCCTCTCAGGGCAGTCGCCCCTTTGCAGCTCACCATTCAGGTGAGGGGAAGCTAGTACCCTGGGGTGTGTCTTGCTGCTCTGAATAAGTGGGGGTGCGGCTGTCAGTGAGGAGGGGGCTGGTGGGGGCTGAGGTGGGAGGAGGCAGTGACTGAACATGCTGGGGCGGCACAGGTGGGCTCAGGTGTATTGCCGTGGCACTTGGGTAAACCCTTGCCTCTCTTTTTTATTTTTTGCCATGTGGGATCTTAATTCCCCAACTAGGGATCAAACCCATGCTTTCAGCATTGGGAGCACAGAGTCCTAAACGCTGAACCACCAGGGGAGTCCACTTGCCTCTCTTTAGACCTTGGTTTCCCCACCTGTGCAAAGAGGGGCCAGGGCTAAATGGTGGTTTCATTTCCAGCAAGGAAACAAACTTCTTAGTTCATCCCTGATGGGCTGAGGTCCTAGGAACTTTGGCCAATTTTCTGGTTCCGGAAGCCTTGGATGTCACAGAAGGGAGAGGTGCCTCCAGGGCCCAGGTATCTTTTGATCTGGGTCATTCCCTTCCCCCCACCCCCACCGCCCTAATTTGAACAAATCACACTTTCTGTTACATCCTACTGACCCCTGTCTGTTCTGAGCTCTCTCTACCACCCTCAAACCTGGGTGCACAGACCAGGTGGGCTTCCAGCGTCTATGAATGGCCTGAACCTGCCTGCAAAACTCGTGTGTGTGTGTGTGTGTGTGTGTGTGTGTGTGCATGTGTGAACACATGTAGGCGGGTAAGCATATTGCGTGTTTCTGGGGAGAGTCTCCATGGATTTCAGAGTTCCAAGGCACGTGCGACCCTAAAGACATGTGAGAACCCCTGGTTGGCCCCGTCCCTTTCTTTCCTGTGCTGTCCTCCTCCCCTACAGCTTCCCGGCTCCCCAGCTCTAGCCTGGAGCCCCACAGCCTTCCAGCTGGTTTCTCAGGGCTTCAGTCTGCCCCCACCAGCTGCCTGGAGAACTTCCTGAGTTGCTTCTGATTGGGTCCTACCTACTTTCCGTCATCAGGCGCCCCGTGGCCTCCGGGATCATCCTGGGCTCCCTTCCTATCGTCGTTGTCGTTGTTCAGTCACTAAGTCGTGTCTGACTCTTTGTAACCTGGTGGACTGTAGCTCGCCAGGCTCCTCTGTCCACGGGATTCTCCAGGCAAGCATACTGGAGTAGGTAGACGTTCCCTTCTCCAGGGGAATCTTCCCAACCCAGGTCTCCTGCATTGCAGGCAGATTCTTTACCATCTGAGACACCAGGGAAGCCCAAGTTGGGTAGCTGTGGGAGGGCACTGCTCACAATATGCACTCAAGTCCTTTTCTAACCTCGCCCTTTGGAAAAAAAAGGGTCATATTGCATGAATGCAGGCGCTATTCATTCTTAGCACTTCACCTAGATTAATGTATTCAAGCTCGATAATGGCCGGCCCTGGCAGATAAGCGCGTCAGTAGACCATTTTACAGACGGAGGAAACTAAGGCCCAGAGAGGACTGCCCACTAGCTGGTAGGTGATGGAGCTGGATTCTTATCACTGCACTTTGCCCTGGATCTTATTTCTTAGTAGCAAGACCGTCCACCCCAGCCGTGTGGAACAATTCACTCCATGTTTCCTGAGCACAGCCCTCTCCATAGCCTTCCCATCAGGTGAGGCCTCCTCCAGAAGCTTGCAGTCCACCAGGCTCTGGTCTGGTCTCCAGGTCTGGCTCCCCCAACCAGCCAAGGACCTTCTCAAGGCTGGTCCAGTGCTCCAGCCTCCATCATCAATACCATGACCGGTTTGCTGAGGTGAAGGGAAACACTATCCCCAATTTTGGCACCCCACTCCAGTACTCTTGCCTGGAAAATCCCATGGATGGAGGAGCCGGGTGGGCTGCAGTCCATGGGGTCGGGAAGAGTCGGACACGACTGAGCGACTTCACTTTCACTTTTCACTTTCATGCATTGGAGAAGGAAATGGCAACCCACTCCAGTGTTCTTGCCTGGAGAATCCCAGGGACGGGGGAGCCTGGTGGGCTGCCGTCTATGGGGTCGCACAGAGTCGGACACGACTGAGGTGACTTAGCAGCCCAGCAGCAGACTGAGTTTAAGAGGTTAAGAGGACTTCCTTGGTGGTTCAGTGGTAAAGACTACTGCAGGGGACACGGGTTCAGTTCTTGATTCGGTACTAAGATGGTGCATGCCATGTGGCACAGCTGAAAATTTTTAAAAATATATTTATTTAGGCTATGCCGAGTCTTAGTGACGGTGGACGGAATCTCCCATCTTCCTTGTGGCATGAGGGATCTAGTTCCCTGATCAGGGATCAAACCCTGGCCCCCTGCATTGGGAGCTTAGAGTCTTAGCCACTGGACCACCAGGGAAGTCCCAGGTGGCCTATATATATATATATATATTTAAAGAAATTAACTCATTTCTCAAAGATTATGGATTCCAGTGGAGGGAAATGTGTGTATGTGTGTGCTCAGTCATGTCCAACTCTTTGGGACCCCAGTGGACTGTAGGGAACCACGCTCCTCTGTCCATGGAATTCTCCAGGCAAGAATTCTGAAATGAGTAGCCATTCCCTTCTCCAAGGGGTCTTCCTGACCCAGGGATCGAACCTGGGTCTCCTGCATTTGGGCAGACTCCTTACCATCTGAGCCACCAAAGATCAAACCTTCATCTTCGGCACTGCAGGCAAATTCTTTACTGCTGAGCCACAGAGAAGCCCAACTCAACAGGTGTCATTATGTGCTCTAAGGCTTGCTCGGCCAAGCTCTGCACTGGGTGCCTTAGGGCATATAAACAAGCCTGGGCCTGGTCCCTGCCCTCCCCAGAGTCCTACTGTACTGACCGCACCTCCCCCAACACCCACATTCCCATACAGTAAGGGGGAGGTGAATTAAAGGCGGGCTTCAAGGGGAAAGATGACTTGTCAGACAGAGAAAGTGGGGAGGAACCAGCAAGGCGCAAAGGCATTGAGGTTAGCTCACTGAGGGGAAAAGAAAAGAACAAAAAGCACAGCGACCAACCACAGCCAGGCACCTATGCGTGCTGGGACCCAGTTCCTTCTCACCCCTCGGCTGCCACTTAGCCTCTGCCCTCGACTTCCCCCGGGGTGGAGGGGTAGGCGGGGTAGGCGGGTAGCCGCATCAGTCCTCTGATATTCCGGGAGACAGCGCCTGCCTTGGGAGGATGGTGCAGGGTTCAATCTGTATCTTGGGGACCACTTTTTCCAAACAAGCGTTGGGAGCAAATCACCAAGACTCCGTTTTGGCCTCTAGACCGTCCAGGAAGACCTGGAGTTTGCAGCTCCGCTACACTGTCTCCTCCTCATCCTGTCCAGTTCAAACGTCACCTCTCCAGTGAAGCCTTCCCGGAAACTCCAGAAACCTCCCCAGCCCTCTGCGCAGCTTCCACCTCTCTCAGGGGTCTGGGACATCCTTGTGAGCCGAGCAAGGCTGAGGATGCTCTCTTCCGTCACATACGATGGAAGCGCCGATAGGTGCCCGGCGCCGAGGTGGGGGGCTGGCACGCTTCGGACGCCCAGCCACTGACCGCCTCTAGGAGCCGGTGGACGAGGTGCCGGGGCGTTTTCCGCCCGCCCGCCCCCTTGCGGCGCGGCGCTGCAGCCTGAGAAACGCGAGGCCGCGCGAGCGCCCGCCTGACCCCCGCCGCGCCAGGCCCCGCCCTCCCGCGCCCGCCCCAGCGCCGGCCCCTTTTGTTCCCTCCCGGAGCCGGGCCGCTCGCTCCGCTCCCGCTCAGCTCTGCTCGGGCTCCGCCGCAAGGAGCGCAGGCGGCGGCTAGGGCTGCCCCGCTCAGCGCATACCCGCTTCCCTGCCGCCGCCCAGCCGGCCGCACACGCGGCGCGCTAGGCCCGGACCCGGAGCGCGAACGCGGAACCCCGGCGCCGGGAGGGGCTGCAGGCGGTGGGCAGCGGCGCGCGGGGAGGGGGACCGCAGCATCCTCTGCCCCCGCCGGTGCCCCGGCGCCGGGAGAGGACGGGGGTCGGGCGCCCCCGCCGCCCGCCGCTCCGCCTGCTGCTGGAGGGGCGAAGGTAGGAACAGCCGGCCGAACCCCGAGGGAGGGGGCTCGCCGGGCAACAAAGGACCGAGGGATTGCGGGAGGCGGCGGTAGTCCCGGGCCTGGTCCTTAGCCGGGCGGCCGACACGGAGGCATTGTCGGGGAGTGAGGGGAGGCCGAAGGGGTCGGGGCCCGGCGGGTGGGCGTGAGCGGGAGCTCCTTCTGGGTGCACCCCCGCCCCAACTTCCCCGTCGCCTGCAGGCGAGGAGGGGCTGCTGCCGGCGTTGGGGAACCCTTCCCGAGCTGCGGGTCCCCTCGGTGGAGGCATCCCCAGCGCCCTCGGTGCCCCTAACGGGGGTTCGGCACAGATGCTAGGGAGCCGCCCGTCGCTCCTTGCAAGGGCAGCGCTGAGCGGCTGGACGCGCTGCAGGGCTCTGGGCTCCCAGGCCCCGCGCGGGGGATGGGGGGAGCTGAGCCTGGTGGGCGCGGCCACACGGCTCTTCTCCAGACCCCGGGTCTGGGAGGACGTGGAGCCCCCGCCCCACGGGCTGTGGTCGCTTGGCCAATGCCCTTTGCAAAACTTGGTTAAAGTGCATGGCGCAGGGGGAATAGACGGATGAGGTGGGGCGTCTTCCCGCAGGGGTGCCCCCCTCCCCCCCAAGGCTGGCGCTGGTGGCTGGTGAGGCAGCACATTTTCTGCCCTCCCTACGGGGAGGGGCCCTGGCTGCCCCAAGGATGCTACAGCTGGGCCTCCAGGGCCCGCCCGTTTGGGTCCTTTAGGCGGGGCCTGGGCGGGGCAGGGTGCCCACTGGGCACTGCCACGCAAGCCCCAGCCCCACCCTGGATAAGAGGGGGCACCTGGGGGGAAGTCACCCACTCAGCTGCGAATGCCCCAACCTCTGATTTGCCGCCTCTTCCCTTCTGGGTGAGAAGTGGGAGGTCCAGCTTGGGGAGGGGGGGCTGCCCTTGCTGCTGTGAGATGCCCAAGGGAGGCTTGTGGGGGATGGTGCTGATCTAGGGATAGCAGGCAGAGGAGGAGGAGGAGGCTGGGAGGACCACGTGGGCGGAAGACTCCGCACCAGTTGTAACGTAAACAATGAGCCCTTCATTCATCCAGCTGCTGTCACCTGCCCAGCACTGCCAGGGGTTGGCAGGTATACAGGGCTGGTGCTTCCTGGCCCCCATGGAGCACAGCCCAGCAGCATCCGTGGAGCACAGTGATGCGGGAGCTGGAAGCATACCTGGAGGATGGGGTGGAACAGGAAGCTTGACAGAGCCTGGGCCTAGAAGTTTGCTGCCAGGATCCCAAAAGGGGGGCTGGAGAGAGAGGACATAGCGTGGGCAAGGGGTGGGAGTCAGAAAAAGAGGCAAGAGACCAGGTGGCTGGTGGGTCAGAAGGGCAGCAAAGGATGTGGGTGACTGGGGCATGATGCCCTTCTCCATAAGCCCAGGATGTGTTGGCATCTGCAGTCCTGGCCTGGGAGGGATGGTGGGACTGGTGAAGGGGGATGGGCTGGAGGGGAGTTTCAAAGGCAGAAGAGTCTGGCAGAGGAGACCTGGAGGGAGCCTTAGCAAGCAGGACTGTGCACCTGTGGGTCCCCAGGTGCAGCCAGAAGGCTGGGAAGGAGGTGCCTCGAATTCTGTACCCAGAGCCTGAAGTCCCAAGTGAGGAACCCACTTGCAGAGGCAGCAATTTTTTTTCAGCATCTGCTCACCCCTCTGGCAATTAAGTTTGACTGCTGGAGCCTGACAGCCTGGGTTCAAAGCCCAGCCCTGCCACTTACTAGTTGTGTGACCTCAGACAAGTCGTGATACCTCTCTCCCCTTCAGTTTTCCCATCTGTAACATGAGGATACTCAAGGTGTCACCTTTTAGGGTTGTTGAGAGAACTGAACGGATAGATAAGTGTGTGCGAAGCGCGTGTACTGCAATGGAGAGAATGCCCGGTGTTTGTGGCCCTTCGGCCTCCATCTCCAACCACGAGTGGCCCGTCCTGCTCCCTCCCCAGCTGTTTGTCCCCTGTCAGGCAGTCCTGCCGGTCAGCCTCCGCGGAGGCCCTGCTGTTCTCTGCCTCAGTGCAGCCTCCTCCCTGGGCTGTTCTGTCTTTCCTGGTCCAGCCTCCCTTGGTGATGCCGTTCTTGCTCCCTCTGCTCCAGCCCACGAGGTGGGGGACAATTTCCTCTTGACCTTTCTGTCCCTAGAGCTGTCACCCTAAAGATTGATCCTGCCCTCTTGATGCCATCTCCCCCCACCTTTGCTTCAGCACCCAGAGGAGAGAAGCTGTATTCTTGACCCTCCGGGTTCCCTGTTACCTTAGTCTGAGCAGTTCTAACAAACGACTGGGTGGCTTTAAACAGCCCATTTACTTCTCACATCTCTGGAGGCTGGAAGGCTGAGATCCACGTGTCAGCATGGTTGGGTGAGGACCCTTTTCCGAGTCACGCTTATTTTTGTGTTCTCAAGCTGTAGAGGGGCTCGGAGCTCTGTGGGGTCTCTTCTACGAGGGCACTAATCCCATTCATGAGCACTCCACCCTCCTGACCTAATCACCCCAAAGGCCCCACCTCCTAATACTGTCTCCCTGGGGGATAGGATTTCAACTTATGAAGCTGGAGGAGGGAGGGCACCTTCAGACCAAAGCCCCCGCACAGCGGTCTTTGGGGAGAATGTCAGCCTTTGTTTAGGTTAAAAAACAGCAACAACAATGCATGCTGAGTGCTTACTCTGCCAGGAACTGTTTTAAGCTCTTTGAACGCGTGTCTTAGTTTGTGGATATCTTGATAACATTGCTTACATTTTATGGATGAGGAATTCAAGACGAGGAGAGGTTTCCCTGTTTGCCCCCCACGCATTTACATTTATTTATTTATTTTGGCTGCTCTGGGTCTTAGTTTCAGCATGCGAGCTCTTTAGTTCCCTGACCAGGGATCAAACCCGACCCCTCTGCATTGGCAGCTCGGAGTCTTAGCCACTGGACCACCAGGGAAGTCCCTCCTTGCATTTATTGAGTACCTACTGTGTGCCTGGACGACATAAGTTCCTTCCACCATCCACTTGCCCATCTGGTTCACTTCCGGAAAGCAAGGTTTTGGCCATCCCTTCCTCAGACGCCTCCATCTCCCGGGCTCAGGTTCCAAGTCCAGCCCCTCTTTGGCTCCCAGGGCCCACTCCCAGCTGGCGGGGCCCTGCCTTTTATATTCCCAGGGCCTTACCTTTTATAAACCGTCTAGTGTCCTAGGCTTGATGGGCAGGCCTTGAGGGGAAGGCTTGATGGGAGAAGGGGGAGGGCCCCCCCCCCCACTCCCCGACACCTCGCTTTGGTTTATTCTGTTGCTGAGAACAGGGACTGCCTCCAATTAGGTTAAGTGAAAGGGGAGTTGAGAGGAAAGGAACTTTGCAGGAAACGGTTGCAGGCGGCCTGGCTCCCCCAGGACCCGGGAAGCCGGCAGGCAGCCCCTCCTCCAGCCTTCCTCTCTCTGGACTCCGGTTTCATTTGCTGTCCTCTCCTGATGCCTCTGTCGTGGCTCCTCTCTCTTGTGTGGCCGCCCTGAAGGGTGGCTTCAGCTGGAGGCCACAGGACCACCCAGGGGCACTCCCCTCAGTCTCTGGGTGCCGGAGAGCCGGATGGGCCCAGCTTGGGTGAGGGCACCCACCCCATCCGCTGGGCTGGTGGAGGGCAGGCCATGCCGACTCTGGGTCTGCGGGTGGGGGACATGGCTGGGCACAGCTGGTATGGGGTTATGATGTGGGGTGTGTGGGCTGCGGGGAGGACAGGGGAGTGGGGGCTCGCCATCTCTGGGAGCCCACTGCAGGCCTCCGCACCAGGCTTGGGGCCCAGGATGGGCTCCCCTTTGGCACCAGGGGACTGGGGTCAGGGAGGGGTGGTGCCAGCAGGGGACCCACCCCATCCCACCTCTCTTTCCTTGCCAGCGTACAGAAACGGTAACAGAGCTCATGTTTTCAGAGGAAATGCTTCAAAATGATAATGAAACATTTCCCCTCTGAATAGAAAGTAGAGCATAGCAGGTGGTTTTTATTAACGAGGCATGAGTTTGGGGCCATGTCCACTTACCAGCTTCCGGCTTCAAGGAGCGCCCTGGCTCCCACCCTGGAACGTGCCTCTGACTCCAGCCACAGCCCAGGGAGACGCCCGCCCCTCATTCACTTCCATCTTCGCCTTTTTGATCTCTTTACCGGGAGAGGGGAAATTGGGAGCTCACGATGAGGGCCTGGTTTTCCAATCTCTCGTCCCTAAAGGAGGTGACTCAGGGCTGATCCGCTCCTCTTGCCCCCAGCCTGGCCTCAGCTACCCCTGGGGTGCCCCAGCCTCACTCTCCAGCATCCAGCGTGGTAGGTAGGAGTGGGTGATGGCTGAGCCCCTCAGCGTGGACGGAGCAGAGGACACCTTAGTTTCAGACCCCACCTTCAAGAGGCGTTTGCTGAATCGGGAAGACAAAAGTCCCCTTCCTGAAAGTATAAATGACATCAGTACCTTCGAGGAACATTTTTAAGGCCAGAGTAGGAGAGCCTCCATACCCAGTGGGGTCACTGCCCCCGACAATGGTTCAAGTCCCTGAGAATGACTCAGAGGCAGGGCACGGCGTGGGTGGGATGGCTGAGGGGGCTCTCGGGGGGAAACAGGACTGTGCTGTGTCCTGAAGGATGGGCGGACTCGGGGTGGATAAGGCGCGCCTTCCTGAGGGGTGCAGAGAGAGAAAAGTGAAGAAGTTTGGGGGCAGTGGGGCATTGAGTGTCCAGCCTGGAGGCTCAGCGTGGAGCCCACCATTCTTCCAGGCCCGCTGTGAGGCCGGGCATCTGGTTGAAGGCCCCTCCCTGCGATGAAGGAGGAAATGACATGAGGTGTTTTCAGATTTTTTTTTTTGCTACCTTCTATCCTGATTCTGGGGACTTCCCAGGTGGCGCTAGTGGTAAAGAACCTGCCTGCCAATGCAGGAGACATAAGAGATGCAGGTTCAATCCCAGGGTTGGGAAGATCTCTTGGAGGAGGGCATGACCACCTACTTCAGTATTCTTGCCCGGAGAATCCCACGGACAGAGGAGCCTGGCAGGGTACAGTCCATAGGATCACAGGGTTGGACACGACTGAAGCGACTTGGCACACACACACGTGCATGGCACATATCCTGATTTCGCTCCTGCTGTTCCCTCTTCTGCTGTAGACTTCCCTGCCTGAGTTCACCTGCTTGTAGGTTCACTTCACTCAGCCCGCATTCAGCTTCTCTCTGACCGAGGGCTGCGCTGGGCACTGGGAACTCAGAGCAGAGGAGAGAAGATGCCCAGAAGGGTCTCCTGTATTCTTTGTCCAATCCAGAAAGGACTCGAGGTGATTTACAAAGATAAACGCAGTCTAAGGAGATGGAAAAGACGTGAGACAATTGGAGCAGGGGGAGCCCGGGGTAGCAAACATCAGATGAAGCCAGAGGGGCTGCGGCACCTTGGTGGTAATTTGACCCAGCTTTCTAGCAGCCAGATCCAGGGGGCATAAGGAGTTTGGAGTGACTTTGCATTGTCACGCTGTCTGGTGTAAGCCCCTGCTATATATAACATGAAAGCCTGAGTGAGGGGCAGCAGGTCCTGGGAGGGGGTCCCTGGCAGAGGGAAGAGAGGACTGCAGCCGCCCTGTGATCTTAATAACCCTCCTCCTGGAGGCTTCTTAGCAGCAGCTGCAGGGGAGCCGAGAGCGGGGGCTGGTTCTCACAGCCAGTCCCCTCCACGAGGGCCTGACGAGCTCTAGGGGAAGGAGTGAGACCCTGGGAACCAGGAGCTCAACTGGTCCCTGCCAGAGAATCCCCATCCTGCGAGGATGCCGGGGAGTCTGTGATACAGGGGTGTGCAGAAAGCTCTGGACACACCCACTGGGCCCCAGGACTTGACTCAGGGGTAGAAGAAGCGTGAAGGGCTTCCCAGGTGGCGCTAGTGGTAAAGAACTCACCTCCGGTGCAGGAGACATAAGAGATGCGGTTCGATCCTTGGGTCCAGAAGATCCCCTGGAGGAGGGCATGGCAACCCACTCCAGTATTCTTGCCTGGGGAATCCCGTGGACAGAGGCGCCTGGCAGGCTATAGTCTTTAGGGCTGCACAGAGTCGGACACGCCTAAAGCGACTTAGCACGCATGCAGAAGAGGGGTGAGGGCATCCTGGCATAGCAGGCACCTGGCGGGGGTGTCTTCAGGAGCAGGGCGAAGCTCAGGGAAGCTGGAGCTCAGTGTGCTGGGTGGAAGGGGCCCAGGAAACAGGCCAGAAGCAGGAAGGAGCTGGCAGACACGCTGTGGACTGTGGTGTCGGCACCCAGGGCCGTGGGGTGCCCTCCTGACCTCCTGCTTCAAACTGTGCCCTTGTTCTCCCAACCCGGTGCCTGGAAGAGCGTTGGTCTCAGTTCTGAGGAAGTAAAGAACAGTGGTTAAGGGGGACTTCCCTGGTGATCCAGTGGTTAAGACTCCATGCTTCTAGTGCAGGGGGCACAAGTTCGATCCCTGGTTGGGGAACTAAGATCCCACATGCTGTGCAGCATGGCCCCAAATAAATAAGTTTTTTAAAAGAGCAGTGTTTAAGAATGTGAACTTCAAGGCCAGGGGACCTAAGCGGGAATCCCACCTGCCACCGCTCAGTTGTATCATCCCCAGCAAGCGACCTGCTGGCTCTGGGCCTCAGTTTCCCGGTTAGTAAGTGGAGCTCATGACAGCATCTTCTTCACAGGGTTGCAGCGCACACTGGACAGGTTCATATCTATGAAGGGCTTAGACGTGCCTGCAGCAGAATGAGTGTTACAGGTCTGTGACTCCTTGTGCTGAAACAGCTTGGTGGGGATACAGCACCATCCCACCCAGACTCCTGCACCTGGTACACCACCCAGATTCGCAGTCAGGCACAGTGCAGAGCACAGCTGTGGTGGCCCAGCCCTGGACTGGGGGAGATGCTCAGCAAGTTCTGGTTCATGTTGTTATCGACAGTGATAATAGCCATGCCAGCTTACAAGAGCCTCTCAGGGCAGCAGGAACTGAGGCAAGAACCATTCTGAGAGTAGGCTTCAGTCCTTGCTTAATTACCCCCACTGGCAGGGGGCTCACTACCTGATTCCTTGCTTGTTGGACTCACTGGTGAGCAGTGGCTCTGTGCCAGGTGTGCGTGGCACTGGGATTCTAGAAGAATGTGAGTTAGTTGGAATGTTGAGTTACTCCTCTCTCTCCTTTCCAGAGATCACGCCAAGCTGGCCAGTGAGTGTGGCCATGGGGTGTGACAAGCTGCCATGGACCTCCAACTCAACATGAGAGTGGTGTTGGAGGCATGCGTGTGTGCATGCTAAGTCACCTCAGTCGTGTCCAACTCTTTGCAACCCTATGGACTGTAGCCCGCCAGGCTCCTCTGTCCATGGCATTCTCCAGGCAAGAATACTGGAGTGGGTTGCATGCCCTCATCCAGATCTTCCCGAGCCAGGGATCGAACCTGCATCTCTTATGTCTCTTGCAGCAACAGGCGGGTCCTTTACCACTAATGCCACCTGGGAAGCTGATGAAGGCAGAGGAGGGTGTTTTATTCATTCATGTATTCCTTAAACATCTTTTGAGCTCCCCTGTGGGTTGGGCGCTGTCCTAGGTACCAAGAGCCCTGCAACAAACAAGATACTCCAAGAACCTGCCCTTTAAAGCTGTTCTCAGTGAGAGAGGCCAGGGGTCTTGCCAGTGGATGAGAGGAAGGGATTCTAGCAGGAGGGACAGAGTGTGCAAAGGCCTGGAGATGTGACAGACTGCGTGGCTGTGCCTGGGCGTTGGCGATATTCTGCCAGAATTTGGTGACTGGGGGCATTGATGGGGAGTGCCTTCCTGGAAGCAATAAAAGAAAATGCAGACTTTGAGGGCTTGTTAGTCACTGACCTCAGCCCTGGGGCCACTAAATTCTGCCCTGCCTCCCCCGTTCCTTTGCACCGCCCCCCACCAGCCATCCTGGCTGGCCCTTCAGAGGTGTAGGTGGTACCCACGGACCCTAGCTGGTTCATCCCTTCTCCACGCCACCCACATCCTGACCATTCGTCGTGAGCCCTGGTTGGTGTCCCCTCCTCTCGTGTGGGTGAGGAGCCAGGCTCTGACCTCAGCGGGCTCTGCCTCCCCCTGCCCCCTGCCTACAGGGGAAGCCCTGGGAGTGAGAGGCTGCTGGGGTGGGAATCAGCATGCCTTCTTTAGGGAGGAAAGCTGGGGCTGGAAGGCTGTTCGGTGAGCACAGAACCCCTCTGTGCCAGGTCCTGGGAGCTGGAGCCCCGTGGGGCTTGAGCCTGCCCGTGGGCAGTCCACAGACCCTGGGGGAGTCGGATGCGTCAGTGGGTCCACATGGTTAGGTGCTGGCTGGGGTCATCTGCAGGGTGGGGGAGGCCCCGGAGCAGCAGGGATCACGCCTGGTGTAATGATCTGGGCCTGCCCTGCCTCCTCTACTCCTGCTGCCACTCCCCCCAAGCCCAGGGAATTAAAAACAAAAACAAGCCTTTTTGTTGAAGTACAGCGTCCATACGGACGAGTGTGTGTATCATGAGTGTAGTATTTTGTCAACTTTACTCAAACTGAAATACCTGTGTGGCACTCAAATCCAGAATCAGAACCCGCTAGCTCCCCCAGAGCCCCTCTTGTTTTTCCTTCCAGTCTATGCCCCTGACCCAGGGGTGACCCTGTCCCTGATTTCTGGCACCATCAATAAATTTTTGCCTGCCTTTGAGCTTCTTTTTATTTTTAAAAACGTTATTGATTTTTGGCTGCACTGGGTCTGCGTTGCTGTGTGCGGGCTTTCTCTAGTTGTGGTGGCGAGCAGGGGCTACTCTTGAGTCGTGGTACGCGGACTTCTCTTTGCGGTGGCCTCTTTTGCAGAGACTTTTGCAGGGCCCTAGAGCATGCAGGCTTCAGTAGCTGCAGCTCACAAGCTCAGTTGCCATGCAGTATGTGGGATCTTCCCGGACCAGAGTTTGACCTGGTGCCTCCTGCATTGCAAGGGGGATTCTTAACCACTGGACCACCAGGGAAATCCCTGACCTTCTTTTTAAACAGAAGCATGCAATCAAACTTGAAGCACTTTCACAGCTGCTTCTTTCACTCGAGATTCACAAGGCTCACACATGTGGTTGCGTGTAGTTGTAGTTCGCCCGTTCTCACTGCTGTGCTTTGTTCCGTTGTGTGAACAAACCACCACTTATTTACTCACTCTGATGGTGATGGATATTTGGGTTATTTTCGGTTCGAGGGTATTAGGAACAGTCCATGTCTCCTGGTGCATGTATGTGCACTTTCCTGCGGCGACATAGCTCAGGATGGGCTTCTCTGGTGGCTCTAGTGGTAAAGAGCCAATACGGGAGACATAAGAGATGCTGGTTCGATCCCTGGGTTGGAAAGATCCCCTGCAGGAGGGCATGGCAACCCACTCCAGTATTCTTGCCTGGAGAATCCCCATGGACAGAGGAGCCTGGCGGGCCACAGTCCACGGGGATCACAAAGAGTGGGACACGACTGAAGTGACTGAGCACGCATGCACACATAGCTAGGAGTGGGATTGCGGGGTCACGCTCAGCTGCGGTGTGTGACGCCAGACTGCTTTCCACGTTGCTGACACCACTTTGCACTCGTGCTACCAGTGCACGAGCGTTCTGGGTATTCCACGTCCTCACCAACACTTGGGTCCATGCTTCCTTTTATACATTCCAGCGGATGTAGTGTTGTCATGGTGACTAATGAAGGTGAACTTCTTTTCATCTGTTTATGGGTCGTTTGAATACCCTTTTCTGGGCTGAAGTGCTTGTTCAAGTCTTGCTGAGTTTTTTCTTACTTGATTTGTTGAGTTTTTCCCATATTCTGAATAGGAATCCTTTGCAGAATACAGGAATTACAAATTCATTCTCTCTCTCTCCTTCCCCCCAACCCCAGTGGTATCATTTGAGTCACAGAAGCATATTGTCCAGTTTTTCCATCTCTTCCCTTTCAGCACTTCCTGTGTTGAAATCTCTGCCTTTCTCCAGCGTTAGGCAGATCCTCTTTCATGTCTTCTAAAAACTGTATTGTTTTACCTTTCACGTTTAGATCCTGCCCTCTGTCTGGAGCTGATTGTCGTGTATGATGTGAAGCAAGCGTATTAATTTCCTGTAGCTCTTATAACAAATGACCACAAACTTAGTGGTTTAAAACAACACAAATGTATTATCTTACACTTCTGGAGGTCAGAAGTCTGACATGGATCTCAGCAGGCTGAAATCAAGATGTCAGCAGGGCTACGTTCCTTCTAGGAATTCTAAGGAAAAATCTGTTTCTGGAAACCTTTTCCAGCTTCTTAGAGGCCACTTGCATTCTTTGGCTGTCAGCCCCTGCCTCCATCCTCAAAGCCAGCAATGTTGGACCGGGTCCTTTGCAGGCAGCCATCTCTCTGCCTCTCCTGCCTCCCCTTTCCACCTATAAGGACCCTCGTGATTACATTGCGTCTGCCTGGATCATTCAGAATAATCTTCTCTCAGGTCAGCTGATTAGCAGCTTAGTTCTATCTGCAGCCTTAATTCCCTTTTGCCACATAAACTGATAAATTCACAAGGACCAGGATGAAGCCATTATTCTGCCAGTCACAGAAAAGATAATGGGGTTTTTTTGGTTTTTGGTTTTTTTCCCTCTTGGCTATCCATTTGATCCAGCACCACTTATTGTAAAGACTCTCCTTTTGCTCAGGGGTCTTTTTGAGTTGCTTGTGCAAATCCCAACCCTGGGGAGGAGGCCCAGCATGCTGGGTTGGGGAGGAGAACCCAGGAGATGGGTGACCCTCCTGCAGCTGCGCTGGCCTGGACGGGTTAGATGGAGCTGCCATGGAAACCAGAAGGGAAGGAGGCAGTAGTGAAAGACAACTGGCTCAGCATTGTGGCCAGGGAGGCAGGATACCAGAGCCCATTCCTTCCTGTTGCCCTGATGGCTGGGTGACCTCAGCAGCCCCGCCCTTCCCTGTGACTCCAATTTTGTCTGATCTCAAGGACCTTCTTGCCCAGCCCAGCTCTTCTTCATTTGGGCAGTTGTCTCTTACTGTCCTGTTCGCTTCACGTTTCTGCCCTGGGCCTCAGTTTTCCCATCCTGTGAAATGGGAATAAAGGTGGGTCAGGGAGCAACTAGCCCTTCTCTTTGGGCCTAATCCGGGACCCCATCCAGCAAAGTCAGGCTGATGCCTGCCCAGTGTCCTGGACCAGTGGTGGGAGGATCCCAGCTGTCCAGTCACTAAGTCTGGAGCGTGGCCGCACAGCTGGGGCTGGGGCTCTGGGGCCATGGCTGTGCTCTGGTTCTGAGCATGCCAGCTGTGTGTGTGTGTGTGTGTGTGTGTGTGTGTGTGTGTGTGTGTGTGTAATGCACAGAAGTATATCCACATTCCTTCCCCTCGCTGGACTGGCAGGGCAGGGAGGGGAAGTCCTGATCCCCTTTGCTGGGAGACAGGATCTGAACTCCCAGCCCAAGGGAAGATGGCCACAGCCCAGTCTGTCCAGCTCAGGGAGGACTGACAGGCTGGCCATTTCCAGAGCTCTGCAGTCGCCCAGGCAGTGGGCCGGACAAGGAAGATACTGACTTACAAATTAAGAACCGCAGCCCCAAGCTCAGGAGCTGTGAGGATGCAGGATGGCAAGCAGGCGGGACTACATCCCGGCCTTCTGGACTCAGCCCTGCTCGTGGCTCCCCCTGCAGGTGCCAGGGAGATGGGGAGTCGACCAGGGCTCTTGGGTCCGCCTGTCCTTCCCTGCTCAGTCCTGTGGGCGCGCCTGCCCTGTCATCTCCGCAGCTTTGTCCTCTCTCCCCGCTCCTGGAAGCCACATCAGCTGGTGGAGCCTGGGTTCCTACCCTAGCGCAGCTGTGAGGCTTGGGCCGGGTCCCTTCTGCATGTTTTGAATGGCTGCCAGGCATCCCCAGGGCGACTCGGACCCCAGACGGGGCCCACTGCTGCCCCATGCTTCCTGGAGTGTCTTGCCGCTGGCCGGCGGCTGTGTGAATGTTCGGCTGACACATTCTGCCCTGTGGTCCCCCCACTGGGTGAGAGCAGGGCGGGTGTGGGGCCGGGGCCACAGGCAGGCCGCACCGCCCCGGCCCTCCCCGGCCTCGGGGCGGCTGCTCTGAGCTGGCAGGGCTCGCAGGGAGGGTGCCCCACTCTCCACTTGCCCGTGGGGATCCCAGCCTCACCACTGGCTGAAATTTCCCGAGCCTCAGTCACATGCAAACAAATGGCCTCCTTCCCCAGCAGGATGGGACGGGCCATGATGCCGGCTGGGTGGAGGCTCATGGGGGCGGTGGTCACCCTGGATTTGGGGGTTGGGTAGCACTGGGGTTCTAGTGCAGGTGTGAGTGTTGGGGTGCCCAGTGGGCCAGGGCTGGGGGCACCCATACCATGTTTGTATAAGGGCCCACCATTTGGAGCCTGGGGTCAGCACCTGGGGTTCACTCTGTTTGGTGCCTGCCCCCCATTCCTCTTGGTGGGTGTGCATGGGGGGGAAACTGTTTTCTCTCCCTCTCTCCTTGTGTCTATCTTTAAAAAAAATGTTTTTTTTTTATTTAAAAAGTATTTTGAGGGACTTCCCTAGCAGACCAGTGGTTAAGAATCCACACTTTTATTGCAGGGGGCATGGGTTCGATCCCGGGCTGGGGAACGAAATCCTGCATGCCTCACCAGGCAGTCTAAAAATAAATAAAAGTAAAATTTTAATGTTTTGAAATATTTTAGGCACTCGAAAGAATAGACAGGGCTCAGTGAACTCCCGTGTACAGCATGCGGGACTGAAAGAAGCAAATCTTACAAATACTAATGAAGCAGGACTTGTGTGTGGTGGTCCAGTGGGTAAGACTCTGCGCTCCCAATGCAGGGGGGCCCAAGTTCAATCCCTGGTCAGGGAACTAGGTCCCACATGCCCAGCTAAAAAGATTCCGCATGCCACAAGGAAAATTGAAGATTGAGAGTGCTGCATCAAAGACCCAGCTCAGGCAAATAAATAATGAAAAGTCAAAGTGTTACTTGCTCAGTCATGTCAGGCTCTTTGGGATGCTACAGACTGTAGCCCACCAGGTTCCTCTGTTCATGGGGATTCTCCAGGCAAGAATACTGGAGTGGGTAGCCATTCTCTTCTCCAGGGGATCTTCCCAACCCAAGGATCGAACCCAGGCCTCCTGCATTAAAAAAAAAATAGAAATGAAGCCCCCACTTGCCCCGCCCCAGCCCCATCCCTCAAGCCACATTTGCTGGGGGTGCTGTGGATTAGCACCATGGAGGTGCTTCCTGGATGCTTGGCCAAGGTCCGTGGTTGGGTGTCCTCTGCACCCGCACGTCTCCCTGCCCCCCTACCTTCCCGGTGCCCACTGGTGAGCTCTACCCCGAGGCCTTTCCAGCAACTTGGTATCACCTGGCTCTTTGACTTTGCGCCCATCTGATTGGGTGGGAAACAGGATCTGGCAGCTTGGATTTGCATTTCCCTGTGACTGGGGAGGCCCCACCTGTCTCCTCAAAAGCTGGCCTGCTCATGCCCTGCTATCATCGGGTGCCCTCAGCTTGGTGCCTGGGGTCCCTTTCTTCTTCCCCTCCAGCCCCTGACCCTGCACACTAGGTGGGCGCCCTAGACCCCCATCACTTCCCACTAACGTGTCCCCAAATGAGCACCACCCCCGCCCCAGCCCCTCCCATCTCCCAGGTCCCTCCTGGCGTTGACTCTCCTGCCATCCTTTCCTTAGCCCTCCCTACTCCGCCTCCTCCCACCCCCCACCGCTGTTTGCCACCTGCTCAGCGTCTGTCCCCTCCAGCCACTGCCTCTGTCTCAGTTCAGACTTCCTGGAGTCCCTGTCTGTCGCAGCAGCCCCCACCCACCTCGTCCTCATCGGCTCCTGGAAGTTTCGCTAAAATGCTTATCTGGACACACAGGGAAGTGAGTCAAAAAGAAAAAAAAAAATCATATATTAACGCATATATATATGGAATCTAGAAAAATGGTACAGACGAACCTATCTTTAGGGTAGGAATAGAAACGCAGACCTGGAGAGTGGACATGTGGCCAAGGGGGGCAGGGGAGTCGGGCAGATTGGGATTGTAGCACTGCTGTATACACCCTGCCATGTGTAAAACAGCTGGGGGAGGGGGCTTCAGGTATACCTGTGACCAACTCATATCGATGGATGGCAAAAACCATCACACTATTGTAAAGTAATTGTCCTCCAAATAAAATCAATAAATAAAAAGGAATAGCTAGTGGGAAGCTGCTGTATAGCACAGGGAGCACAGCCCGGTGTTCCGTGCAGATCTAGAGGGGTGGGACTGGCAGGGGGTGGGAGGTTCAAGAGGGAAAGCATATATGTGTCCTTTACTTTGTTGTACAGCAGAAACTAACAGAACATCATCAAGCAGTTATACTCCAATAATACAGTTTTTTAAAACATTAAATATTCTTCAAAGGTGTAGAAAAATGAAACAGAGCAAAAAACTTGATTTGATTAGAAATTCTCTACAACATATATACATACTTGACATAATAAAACTGATTGCTTTGTGCTTTCCAAGAAAAAAAAATGCCCATGCAAACTGTTGGATTCTTTGCTCGATGTCTTCCGTGGGGCTTTATCCCCGCCCCGCCATCCCAGTGTCTGGGCACCACTAGGAGACCCTTAGCCCACCCCCCGCCAGCCAAGTGTCCCTTTCAGTCTCTGGATACCCCCCCAACCCCCGCCCCACTTTAAGCACTCTAAATCCTCAGCTGTTTGGTCGACTTGGCAGGATGGGGTCTGTGCTCCCAGCCCCCACCCCGTGCTCCCGGTAGAGCACTCTTCCTCCCCTCCCCCACACCACCATGGCACTGTTGCGGTCCCCAGCCTTTGGGCAGGGGGCCACACTGAGTCCATCTCTGGCTGCCACGTGGCTCAGAAGAGCAGGGGGAGCTTGGGCACCCCAGCCGCGGGGATCCGTGGGGTGGGGAGGAGGCGCAGCCCCCCAACCCCGCGCCCGGAGAGCCGCCTCTGTTGGGCGGAGGGGGAGGGCTGCCCTCCAGGAGGAGAGCCCAGGGTGCGGCTGATGGCTGAGCTGAGGTCTGGTCCTGGGAGCCCACTTCCTGGTGCCGCCTCCTGCGCCCTTTGGGCGACGCTGGCACGAGGGCACGGGCTTTCCACTGTCCTATTTGGCACCTTTCCCCGATCTGCCGGGCTGCACCCTGGGCCTCCGATTGGCAGAAAGTTCTTGGGCCCCATTCCCCCTCCCCGGCCCCAAACTGCGGCCCGCCACCCCCGGGACAGCTGAAATGGAAACCCTGAAATGCAGCCCGGTTTGTCTTCTGTCAATGGCGATTGAAGGCGCCACAAAGGGGGCCTGTTGGTCTGAATGCCACCCGCCCTCGCCCGCCTCTGCGATGCCTGCCTTGTGGCCCCGGGTCCCAGGGGGAGGCGGCGTGTGCATTCCGGGCTTGCGGAGAACATAACAGAGACCGGATCGTAGAGACGCCGCCCCTTCTGCACAGCCTGTGTGCCGGGCACAGAGGCACCCTCGTGGGGCTGCCTCCGCGGCCTTGCACGCCGTGCTTCCCACGTGGCAGCAGTGTTCCCTCCCATTTTACAGGTGATGACGCTGAGGCTCACACCCGGCCGGGGCCCTACAGCTAGTCGTGATGGGTCTAGAGTTTGGACTCCGTGAGACTGAAAGCAATACTTCCTCCCAGGCCTCCCCCATCGGCCGCAGCGTGGTCAAAGGCCAGCGTATCCCCACGTCCCAGCTTTTTCCAAGAAACCTCTCTCTTCCTGTATCCCACGAGCGGGCCTGAGTCATAAAGGGCCCTCCTCCCCCTCTTCCTGTTCCATTTGCCCCTCGCCGTGCTCCCCCAGCGCTGGAGCCTTGCGCGGGGGTGGGGGTGGGGCTGGGGGTGGGTGGCTGGCCTCTCCTCCTCTGACCCCAGCCCTCTGGGGACTGGGTTACACCGCCGGGGTTCTGCTCTCTTCCGCCTTCTCTTCTGGTCTCCTTTGTCAGTGAGGCACGTGGGCGCCCTCCCCAGAGGCCAGGGGTCCTACAAATGTTATTCCAAGCCTGGTCCAGGCAGCGTGGGGAGGCGGGGCCAGATCTGGGTCTGACTCCCGCCCAGCTGCTGAGCGGTCTGTGGCTTTAGGTGCATCTTCGGACTTACCTGGGCATCGAATGTTCACCTGTAGGATGCCCACTGCCTCACCAGGGCGTATGGTCTGGCACACAGTAGGTTCCTCATACTGGATGCTCCTGGGTCATCAGGGCCTGGGAGGGCAGGAGGGCGACTATGGGAGCCTCTGGAAGCCTCCCCTGAGAGCAGTATCCCCAGAGATTTGTTGTCCTCTGAGCCACAGCAAATGTGCTGTCCTATGGGGTTTCTGAATCACAAGCTCTGTGCCAGGTACCCTGCTGAAGCTGGGGTTCCCAGAGAGGAGACTGTGGCCCCAGCCGGGGTGGCCCATGGGTTCCCAGGAGGCAGATGAAGATAAGAGAACAGTATTCTCTCTTCTTGGCTCAGTGTGTGATCCTCAAGCCTCTCTGGGTCAAAGGTCCTGGGGGACTTCCTGGAGGAGGAGGCATTGGGCCAAGTGTCTCATATGTGGCTGGAATATGTGAAGTGAAGCAGGTGGGGGGAAAAGGCAGAGGAAGAGTCTGGGACGTGCGGGAGTGGCAGGCGAGTGGTGAGGAAATGCAGGGTCATTGTCGGCAAGGCTGGCTGGGGAGGCTGGAATGCCAGACACAGTTTTGACGCCTGGTCCCTGTCTCAGAGAGCAGGCAAGCTAGTGAGCGGACCAGCTGCCTGAAAAGCCGCAGTGTGAGACGACCAGCTGGGTTGATCATTAGAAGCCACTGAGTCCTGAAGCCTGGGCCCTGGGGAGGTGAGGGGAGCCTCCCGGGCCTTTCATTGCTTTAAGCCAGTGTCATTAACCAAGAGATTCACCGAGCACCTGTAGGCACCAGGCCTACATCAGGACCAAAGATACCTCAGGAAACAAAACAGACTCAAGTCCTATCCTCAGGCAGTAGAGAAATACAAAGCAGGGGAGGGGTGGGGAGGGCTTGTACTCTTAGAAGGGGACATTGGAGCAGGTGCTTGAAGGAGATGAGCAGCACACTGCATATCTGAGGGAAAAGCACTCCAGGCAGAGGCAACAGCATGTGCAAAGGCCCTGAGGCCAGGCCATGCTTAGCGTGAGCAAGAGTGGCTGGAGTGGAGTGGACGAGGGAGGGCCGTGGTAGGGCATGAGGAGGACCTTGCACTAACTTCTGTGGGGAGTCTTCAGGAATTTTTTTTTTTTTTTTATGGATTTAAAAAGTTGAGATCTAATTTACCTACCGTTAAATCTATCCATTTTAAGTGTACAGTTTGATGACTTTTAGTATAAACATATGGGTGGGCAGCCATCACCACAGTTCAGGGTTAGAGTATTTCTACCACCCAGAATGTTCTCTTGTGCCTATTTGAAGTCAGTCCCTGCCCAGCCCCCAGCAACTGCTGATCTTTCTGTGTCTATAGTTTTGAGATTTCAAACAATGTGTAGTCTTTTGTGTCTGGTTTCTTTCACTTGGCATAGTGTTTTGGAGGCTCATTCAATATTGTTGCATATATCTGTAGTCAAGGACTTCCCTGGTGGTCCAGTGGTGAAGACTGCCTTCCAATGCAGGGGGTGTGTGTTCAGTCCTGATTGGGAAAATAAGGTCCTACATGCTGCAGAAAAGTGGAAGTGTCAGTCGCTCAGTTGTGTCCGACTCTTTGCGACCCCATGGACTGTAGCCTGCCAGCCTCCTCTGTCCATGGAATTCTCCGGGCAAGAATACTGGAGTGGGTTGTCATTTCCTTCTCCAAGTGATCTTCCCAACCCAGGGGTCAAACTCGCGTCTGCCGCATTGCAGGCAGATTCTTTACCGTTTTGAGTCACCAGGGAAGCCCTGGTGGCTATGCCATATGGCATAGCCAAAAAAAAGGATAGTTGGGTTCTGCATCTGCAGTCAGAAGGGCTGACTGCATGATATCATTTTATGTGAGGGACTTGAGCATCCTCCCATTTAGATATCTGCAGAGGGTCCTGAACCAATCCCCTGAGGATGCCAAGGGACCTCTGTGTACTATTGTATAAATGTGTTCGTGTGTTCACCAGTTGATGGACATTTGGGGGTGTTTCATGTTTTGTGAATAAGGTCACTATGAACAATTTTTTTTTAAACAAATGTTTGTATGGATACATGTTTTTATTTCTCTTTGGTGGTTGGGTCATATAGTGGGTATGTATTAACTTTTCAAGAAATTGTCAAAAACTGTTTTCCAGCGGGTTTGCCCCATTTTTCATTTCTCCCAACAATCTGTTCTGATTATTCCACATTGTCATCAGCACTTGATATTGTCAGTTTTTCTATGTTAGCTGCTCCAGTCGGCGTGAAGTGGTATCACATTGTGGTTTTGATCCATATTACCCTCATGACTGAGGATGTTGGCCATCTTTCCACATGCTTGTTGCTGTTTGCACACCTTCATTGGTGAAGTGGGTATTCAGCTCTTTTGTTCATTTTGTTTATTAGGTCTTATTAGCAGGTTGTCAGGTGTTCTCTTTTTAAAAGTCATCTGTTCATTATTTTTGGTTGCACTGGGTCTGTTGCTGCACGTGGGGCTTTAGTTTCAGTGCGAGGGCTTGTCACTGCGGTGGCTTCTCTTGTTGCGGAGCATGGGCTCTAGGACACGCAGGCTTCACTAGTCGTGGGTGGAATCTTCTTGGACTAGGGATTGAACCGGTGTCCCCTGCGTTGGCAGGTGGATCCTCAACCCCTAGACCACCAGGGAAGTCCAAATGTTCTTTATATGTTGGTGATGGATGACGTTTATTAGATACATGATTTGTAGCTTGACCCATGCCTAACAGCAAGTGACTCCTAGGCCCCAGAATTCCTGGGGTATTAGGTAGTTGGTTGGGTGATTAGAATGCTGGGTTTGGTGGCTTCGGGTGGGGGGTGGGCAGGTCAAGGCTGGCAGGTATGCCTTGCTCCCATCAGCCCACTTGGGCATGTAGGTGCCACCATTCTGTGGCTTAGGGGAGGTCATTTTCCTCCGCTCTGATGTCTAGCTGCCCTGTATGAGGAGCTGACTCTTTCCATGGCTGTGCCAGGATGGGTAATAATGTTGCTGGCTCATCTTGTTGGCCTGAGAGCCATTCTGGGGACACTTTGCATATTCCTGCTGGGAGCATTGTGGGTTGGCTTCTGTATTAGTCAGAATTTATTTGATTTCGGGTGACGTGCATGCGTGCTCAGTCGCTGAGTTGTGTCTGACTCTTTCCAACCCCATGGACTGTAGCCTGCCAGGCTTCTCTGTTCACACAGACAAGAATACTGGAGTGGGTTACCATGCCCTCCTCCAGGGGATCTTCCAGACCCAGGGATTGAACCCACGTCTCTTGCATTGGCAGGTAGATTCTTTATCACTGCCCCACCTGAAGTCAATTGCAGGTGTCCCTCAAAGAGAATTAGGCAAAAAGATATAACAATGCCTGTGTGTGTGTGAGGATTTGTCGGCTGATGTGAATGAAGGGCTCAGGGGACCACCTTCAGGTTCAGCTGGATCCAGGCTCTCCGAATCCTGGGACTCACATCTGCTTTCTCTGTGCTGGCACTGCTCCCTGGCAGGCTCTGCCATGTGGTAACCCTGTAGCTCCTGGCTTTCATCCCCCAGCCAGGCAGCCCTGGAACAAGAAGAGCACCTCTTCCCAAAGCTTCCAACCAGAGTCCAGGCCCTGATGCTGCTTGGGTCACACCACCTTCCTTCAGCTAACCATGGGGCTCTGGCCAGGCCTGGGTCATGTGTCCACTCTAGGTGTGGGACTTTGGGGTCAGCTCACGTAAGTCATATGGGGCTTCCCAGGTGGCACTGGTGGTAAAGAACCCACCTGCCAAGGAGGAGACATAAGAGATGCAGGTTCGATCCCTGGTTCAGGAAGATTTCCCTACAGGAGGGCATGGCAGCCTACTCCAGTATTCTTGTCTGGAGAATCCCATGGACAGAGGAGCCTGGCAGGCTGCAATCCATGGGGTTGTACAGAGTCAGACACAACTGAAAGGACTTAGTGTGCACACACAGATCATATGCATCAAGAATGGAGAAAAGGGGATCTCCCTGGTGGCTCAGTGGCAAAGAATCCACCTGGCAATGCAGGGACACCGGTTTGATTCCTCGTCTGGCAAGATCCCACATGCTTTGGAGCAACTAAGCCCGTGTGCCACAACTGTTGAGCCTGTGCTCCAGAGCCCGGGAGCCGCAACTCCTGAAGCCTGTGTGCCCTAGAGTCTGTGCTCCATGACAAGAGAAGCCTGAACACTGCAACTGGAGAGAAGGCCCCCCTCGCCACAACTGGAGAAAAGCCCGAGTGCAGTAATGAAGACCCAGTGCAGCCAAAAATAAAAAATAAATAATAAAATTTTAAAATTGGGGGGAAAAAAAGAATGGAGAAAAATGTTCTCTAAAAAGGAATAGTGTTCTATGTCTAAGAGTGGGATGAGATACAGCGCCCCTGGGGGGCGTGATGCTTCTCCCCAAATCCTCTATCTGTCCGTGGTGCTCTGTATTCCCTCTCCCTACTGGACAGTGTGCCCCCCAAGGCAGAGGGCGCATCCTGCCTGCGGCTCTGGGGGCGGGACAGGGCCCAGCGGGCGGTGAGTCCTCCACGGGCATCTCGTACAAGAGAGGGAGTGCGCACAGTGTGGTGGGGGTAGAGTGGTGGGCCCGTCCTTTCTGCTCCCCCAGCCCCCCTGAGCCAGGCCCATCTTGCTGTCACCTGGTACCCTGAACTGATCACCATGGACATGGGGACTTCCCCTCTCAGGAGTCCCCTTTGTCAGACCTAATGCCCTGCGTGCTGTGTGCATCGCGTTCTTCTCTGCTTAGTCATAAAAGCAGGGAGCTGTAGCGGTGGGAGGGTGGGCAGAGGGCATGCTGAGTCCATACTGGTGCGAGGTTGGGGCAGGTCTAAGCTTCTCTGTGTGTGGGTGTGTCCCTCCACTAGGGATGGGGTGGGCGGGTGCTGGACTCAATAGCTGGCATGTGGCCTGCATGGTGAAGCTGGTTGATTAAATTAGATGTTGCTTTGTCCGCCCACATGGAGAAGCATGAGAGCTGTTAGCTAGTCCTAGAGGGTCTGGGGTCCACTGGGGAGTGACCCACCAGGTTGCCTTGCATGTCAGAACCTGCCAGCCTGTGCTCTGGTGGTGAGAGCCGCATCCAGCTGTTGGTGGCTGTGATGACCCACGTGGTCCTGCTCTGGGGCGTCTGGGGTTAATACAGCCAGTGCCGCAGACCCCCGAACCAGCTCACTCTCGATTCTCACCTCCTGGGCCCAGGACCTGGGCAGAGAGAGCAAGCCAGACTGAGAGTCCGGCAGACCAGGACACAAGTCCCGACAACATCTTCTCATGCACAGCCCACACCTGTGACCACTTCTCTGTACCTCAACTTCCCCATCTGGAAAATGGGGGTGACCGTGGTCTCCACTTCACGGGGCCAGGGGTGTGATGTCATCTGGTGATGTAATGTCATCCCTTCTGTTGTCTGCCCACAGGTGAGTGACCATGGCGGAGAGCACGTGACCCGCGCGGACCTTCTGTGCCCACCCAGTGGCACCACCATGCAGAAGCCCAGCGGCCTGAAGCCCCCCGGCCGTGGGGGGAAGCACTCAAGCCCCATGGGTCGGACGTCCACTGGGTCAGCCTCGGCCTCTACCACCGTAGCGCCCACTGGCTCTAAGGAAGGTGCGTAGGACCAAGGGTAGAGGGGTGAGAGGCTGGAGGGGGGTGGCGGGTAGTGGTTCTTCTGGAAGAGCTGAAAGGACTTGAGCCACTTCCTGACCAGCCCGGAGGCCAGTGGTTCTGGGAAGTTCTTCTTGATGTCTGCCCACATCCCTCTGAAAATTAACTAGCGATGGGCAGTAACACGTGCTTTGGGTTCATTGTTCCTTTTGACACTTTTCCAGCTCCAGGAGGCAGGTACTGCTGTTGCCTTCCCTTAGGGACGAGGCAGTGGAAGCCCGGGGAGGCATGGCACCTTGCCCACATCACTCAGCCTGGAAGACACAGCCCTGTTGGCACTCCAACCTCTGCCAACCTCCCTGCGCCCACTCATTCCCCTTCTGGGGTCTGAGATGGTCCCCCACACTAGCTTTCTTGTGTGCCACCCAGACCCGTGCCCTTTGAACTTGCTTTACTCATGTAACCTCCTGCGGGTGGGCACAGGGTGCCCACAGGGCAGGGTTAAGGCCGGGCACTCTGACTGGAGGCACCAGCTCTGAAGGCAAATGGTTGAGGACAGCTGTTAGCTGTTGGCTTTTTCTGGTGACAAAACTAAGATAGTCCACTGTGTACTAGTTAAAGTTTGATGCGGGGGTAAAATCGCCAGTCATCGTCTCTAGAGGCAACTGCTGGGTTGGCCAGAGCATTCATTCGGGTTTTTCCGTACGATATACCAGTAAAACCCAAACAGACTTTTTGGCCAACCTGGTATTATTACTTTGGTTTTTATCTTTTCACTTTTTTCTTAGCTGTTTGCAATCATGCTGCATATACAACCTGAAAATCTGCTTTTTCCCTTTTAACATGATCAAGTGGATTTTCTCATGTCACTAAAAATCTCGCGTGTCCATCATTTATAAATGGCTGTAGAATATCCTATTCACTCAACAAATATAAATCAAGGGCCTGCTCTGTGGACGCAGTCCTAACCACTGGAGCTCTCATTTTGAGCAAAACTGGATGTGGTCCCAGCCCTTAGGGGACTGCCAGCCTGGTGGGGGGGTGGGGTGCTGAGTATCACGAGGTCCTCTAACTGGGGCCTGACACGGTCCCGAAGGTCAGCAAAACCTTCCCTGAGTAGGGCACGTGTGAGCTGAGGTGTGAGGGTGACCTCATCTAGGTTTACTAGATGAGGAGGGGAAGGCATTCCAGGCAGAGGGAACAGGACATGCAAAGGCCCGGTGCAGAAGGGAGCGGAAAGGGAGGGGAAAAAAGCGAGTGAGGCTGTGTGACCAGTGGGAAGTGTGCCGGTGAGACAGGGGTAGACTGGTTGCGGGGACAAGTTGGGGTTATACAGGGAGTTTCACTTCCATCCTAACGGTGAGGAGCTGCTGAGAAATTTTCAATCAAAAGGAATGTGATAGAGGGAATTGGGAAATGAGGCGTATGAGGTTGGGGAGGGCGGCAGAGGCAGGTGATGAAGGGCAGGGGGACTGGGTTTGTTTTAAGTGTGATGGGACCTGTTGGAAGATGTTATTATAGCAGAGAACATTTGGGTGTTGCTAAGCATCCTTCAAGCTTGGAGAGAGGGTTGCAGGGGTTCAGAACGGGATTGGGGAGATGGGCGAGGAGGCATGTGGTCACCCAGGTGAGGATGTTTGCACTCACTGCCAGGGCTGTGAAGAGGTCAAGGGACTGACCACCATGAGTGGGCTGCAGAAGACTTCCTGGAGGAAGTGTGAGTGAGCTCAGCCTGGAGGCGAGAGGAATGTAAATGTGAAGGAGGGTGACATGGGACCTGGAGGAAGAGCCTGGGCAGAGGCACCAAGTGGGCTGAGCTCGGTCTAGTGCGGGCGGGAGTTGTGTAGCCCCTTGATTGGAGAGAGGCCAGTGCAGGAGGCACAAGAGATGTGGGCTCAATCTCTGGGTCAGGAAAATCCCCTAGAGAAGGAAATGGCAGCCTACTTCAGTATTCTTGCCTGGAAAATTCCATGGACGGAGGAGCCTGGTGGGCTGCAGTTCATGGGGTTGCAGAGAGTCAGACAAAAACTGAGTGTACTTGTGTGCACACACACACACACACACACACTGATTGGAGAAGGGCTTAAGTGAGGCCCCTTGCTGGCCCTCTTCCCTCTTCAAGAGAGCCCATAGCACCTTCTAGATTCTTTCCTCCTTGCCCCCGCTCTGATCTAGAGAGGCCTGAGTTCTGGCTGTGACCCAGCTCTCACGTCCCTCCTAGCTCTGCCCCTGCTGTGTGACCTTGAAAGAGTTACTTGACCTCTCAGAGCCGCAAATGGGATAATAACATTTCTCTCATGGAATCAACTGAGTTAATAAACATTAAGTGCCTGCAGGCACAAGGCTCATTAGAGAGTAATTTCTTTTCCTTTCAACCATCCATAATCTCATTACGGAAAGATCTGAATGATAAAAGAAGGAACTCCCATTACTCCTCCATTTAACCTAATCACACCCCCCACCCATCGTCCTCTATTTCCTTCTGGTCTTCTTTGCTATTGCTCATGTTGTTTCGAGCAGTTAAGGCATGGTTTGTATCCGAACCAGCATCTGACTGCTGGGCATTTCATTGCCTCTGTGGCACGTGCCCCCTGCTAAGGCAGTGTCATCTTTGCCATCTTGTCTTGAACGGCTCCATCATTGTGGTCCCTGGAGGAAAGGGGATCGGACCACACTGTGGGGCCTGCTGGTTGCCTCCTGGTCACCCTGGTCTGGGAGCCCCTGAGGGTGGTGGCTGGGTGGTCTGCCTAGACCCCAACCCTGCAGGGGGGATTGTTCTGGGGAGAGGGGGTGCCACTCCCTGAATGCCCGATCCATCAGGAGCCACGCCCCCCACTTAGGGACATACTGGTGGCCAAAGGGGGCAGCTGTGCTGGGTGCCGCCCTCCTTCCTGCTCTGGCACCTGCCTTTGCAGGTCAGAGAGACACAGACCCCGGGCTGGGGGAGGGAGTAGTTGGCCGGGGCAAGGACCCTGTGAGAGGGGAAGGGAGGCGTTTTTGGCACAGCTCCAGGTCTCATAACGAGTCCCTGCAGAGCCGGGATGGGAGACCGCAGCAGGGGAGGATGGTGCCTGCCCCCAACTCCTGTTGGCCTGTGGGCTCCCTCACCCATACCATGGAGCTGGCCATCGGCTCTCCAAGGTGCTGGAGGTGCCCGTCCCCATGGGACACTGGGACTCTGGGGGTGGGCACTGGGGCGCCGAGAGAGGGTCTGGCAGAAGCTGGAGCCTGGTGGTGGTTGGAGGGGGCAGTTGCTCTGGGAATCAGGGCAGTGGCAGCTTCCCAAAGTATGAGCTCAGCCTCCGGGCAGAGGGTCTGCCAAGGGCCAGGCCTGGATTGATGCCCCAGCCCACCCCAGCCTGTGTCAGTTCCCAGAGTGGTGACACATGGGGAGAGGATGGCCCGGGGTGGAGGGGAACGTGGGAGGGGGTCTCCCATACCAGGAGCTGACCCAGAGGTGGTCAGGGCTGGTGCACAGGATGGGAGTCTGGGACCCACCAGTGGACCAAGGCCTGGGTGGGCCTCGAGGTCAGGGGAGCCCAGCCAGATGGGATGGAACCCCTGGAGGCTGCTTCAGATCAGGCGGGGGCCAGGGGGGGGATCCTCACTCAGGAGGTGACACTGATTGTGAAGATCTGAGTTGATGAGCAGGAAGCCGCTCATCAACTCCGAGGTCAGGAAAAGGGCACCCCGGCAAAGATTCTGAGTCTTGAAGTTTCTGAGGACTAGAATGGATGGAGAGCAGGTTGAGGGGTCCTTGGAAGGTTGTGAGTAGGCCAGGGTAAGAGCGGGGCTGGAAGGGAGATGGGGTGCTGAAACCCAGGCTTCCCTGGGGGTTGGGGCTCTTTCCTGGGCCTGAGGAAGACACGGGGGGATTTCAGGCCTCCAGGCCCCCAGATGCTGCTGGCGGCGGTCCTTGCTGTGGGTCAGGAGCAGCCCTCAGTGGCCCAACGCTGCTGGGCCGTCATGGGAAAGGTGGGACCACGGTGGGCTTGCACGGGACCCTTCGCCCTTCTGGGTCCACTTCTGAGCCTCAGGTCGGGGACAGTCCAGGCCAGGCCGTGCGTGTCCCTCTGGAACAAGAAGGACTGGCCTCGGGGACCTGGAGGACACTCAAGGGCGGCTGAGCGAAGGGACAGACCACAAACCACTGTTGAGGTCTTCTGCCCTTGCCCCCAACTGGGGCAGGTGGGTCCTTAGAGGGTCTCTCCCCTCTCGCATCCCTCACACTGTGGTCCAGCCCCAGAGATGTTGCATCTAGGCGGGGATGGCGTTTGACACTTGCTTTGTTACAAGCCAGCCCAGCAGCAGGTGGCTTTTCACGTCTCTTTCTCGTTAACTAGTCAGTGAAAAGAACTGCTCTTCTGTCCATTTTAAAGGTGACAAAACTGAGGCTTCGAGCTCTCAGCTGAGTTGCCCAGAGTTACAGGCCAGAGAGAGGCAGGACTGGGGTTGTGAGACGCGTCTAAAGCCGGCTCAGGGGACCTCCTGGTGGTCTTGTGGTTGAGAGTCCGTCTGCCAGTGCAGGGGACACGGGTTCGATCCCTGGTCCGGGAAGATCCCACGTGCTGTGGAGCGGCTGGGCCCATGCGCCACAACTACTGAAGCCCAAGCTGTCTAGAGCCCGTGCTCCGCAACAAGAGAAGCCACTGCAGTGAGAAGCCTGTGCACTGCAGCTAGAGAGGAGCCACTTGCCGCAACTAGAGAAAGCCTGAGCGCAGCAACGAGGGTCCAGTGCAGCTAAAAAAATATAAAGAAAGAAAGAGATTAAAAAAAAAAAAAAAAAAGCTGGTTCAGGCTGCCGGCACCCACTGCCCCCCGCCAGGGGTAAGGCGGCTGGGATGGCTGGAGTGCTGAGTCCAGTCCCACGCTCTGCTCAGACCTGGGGCTGGTGGGCAGGTGCGAGGAGCCATATCTCTGTATTAGAATGAGATCTGGGTGACCTGTGGGCCTGTGGCCTTTATCCATTCGGAGCGTCGGGGACAGGAGACCAAGGACCGGTGTGCATGGGCATTCCCTTCATACAAGGAGTCCCCACTCAGGACAGGGTCTACCTCTTATTCTATGATCTCCCCCAAGGGGCACAGAGCTTTTCAGGTCTGGCTTATTGAGCTGGGGCCCGGGTGCCCCCACACCCTGTGGGTGCTCGGACATGAGCACCAGCCATGCCTGGGATGAGGCATTCACAGAGCTTCACAGCTGGCCTCTGGTCCTAGACACTGACCCCCCTCCACTCCACCCTGGAGGTCTGTCTCTCAGCTCAGTCCCCATGCTCCCGAGGAGGGTGTGTGTGTGTGTGTGTGTGTGTGTGTGCGCGCGCGCGCGCACGCTCTCAGTCGCTTCAGTCGTGTCCCACTCTGTGACCCCATGGACTGTAGCCCACCAAGCTCCTCTGTCCACGGGATTCTCCCGGCAAGAATACGGGAGTGGGTTGCCCTGCCCTCCTCCAAGGGATCTGCCTGACCCAGGGATTGAACCCAAGTCTCCTGCATCTCCTCCATTGCAGGCAGACTCTTTATCACTAGTGCCACCTGAGAAGTCCCCCCTAGGAGGGTAGGTGGCATCATGCCCGTTTTAACTGACTTGTCCCAGATGCTGTGCAAGCCTGGGCAGAACCAGGAGCTTCCAGCCCTTGCTCGTGCAGAGCCAGCGCTGCCCTGGGCGGCACGCACTCCCTTCAAGGTCAACGCTCTTGCTCTCCTCCCCTAACCACATCCTAAACTTTTTTTATGCCCTCAGGATGGGGAAAGCCAAGCTGAGCTTTTCTGTGGCTGGACTGTGGACGGGCGGGGGGCAGGGCAGCCTCCTAATGCTCCCAGAATCGATTGGGAATGGTGGCAGGGGGTGGTGAGAGCAGGGAGGGGCAGGCAGGGGCCCAGCTGCCAGCGCCCGCCCGCCGCGGCTGGCGTGGCCATAGCAGGGCTTCTCCATGGGGACCTGGCTCTGCTCTTTCCAGGGTAAGTCTCCCGTTTCTTTGTCTCCCTGGGGCCCCAGCCGAGTCTGCTGGGTGGATGCTCTGTCCACCTGGTTTGGGAGTAAGGGGAATGGAAGGGGGGCTTCTGAGTTCCCTTGGGCTCAGGAAGGATGCTGAGCGATCCCTGGGGCTGGGACCCGCCCCTAGCGGGCTGGGAGAGGCTCCCTTCTTCGGGGGATGGATGGCTGGGGACAGCATAGCAGGGGAGATATTGGGCCTGTGGTGGCCAGAGGGTGGGCCCTGCCTTGGTCAGGGTGCATTGGGAGGGGTCTCTCCAGAGACGATATGGGCGGGTGCTGTCAAGGAGCTGATGGGAGGTGGAGCGGGCAAGGGGAAAGTTGGCGCCGTTGTGGAATGCTCTGGAGACCCCATCCCTTCCTTCGACCTTTGTGTTGAGTACCTACTGGGAGAGCAGGGGTCTTGGAGCAGAAAGCTGCTGTGGGGCTTGTGGGGCATTGATGTGTGTTACTTCAGGTTCACCACGGAGGGGAGGTCAGGGTCTTGGCCTGGCTGCATTTGAGCCCCGTCCTGGGGCTCTGGGGCTGGAGAGGCGGTCTGTGTGGACCCTGCTTCCCAGGACTAGTGTTCTGGGTGGAGTGGTGCAGATGTGTACCCTGGCAGTTTGGGTGGCAGGCTGTGCAAACCGAGGCAGAATGGAGCTCCGTGGCAGTGCCCACGAGTGGTGCCGGAGCTGGTCTGATAGGCAGGCAGGGTTTCCTTAAGTGACACAGAGAGGAAAAATGCTGTAATTTTAGGTCAGAGTGACCATGTACTGCCTGGGACAGCCCTGGTTTATGCTTGCAGTCTTAGCATGATACTGTATTAATAGCACTGGCTTTCTCTCCACAGTGTCTGGCTTTGGATGATAAATCATGTAGTCACCTTATTCACTGCCCCTCCTAAGTCATCACACTGCTCATTTGCACATTAAAGGCTTTGACAAGTCTTGCAGCAAAGTCACCTTAACTTTGCTTAAGCCCCTGCTTCTCAGTTTGTCTGAATTTTGAGATTAAGGATTTGTTTTCATGAGACCTATTAACACTGTGTGGAACTACGTTCTGTGGGATATTTATGTGTATGTTAAGTCGCTTTAGTCATGTCTGACTCTGGGACCCCATGGACCATAGCCTGCCAGGAATTCTGTCCAGGGATTCTGTCCATGGGATTCTTCAGGCAAGAATACTGGAGTGAATTGCCATGCCTTCCTCCAGGGGGTTTTCCCAACCCGGGGATCGAACCTGCGTCCTTACTATGTCTCCTGCATTGCCAGGTGGGCTCTTTACAACTGGCACTACCTGGGGAGCCCCATGGGGCATGTACAGATACGCTTTATCCCCTCTGGCCTTCATGAGCAGAGGGCCGACTTCATCATGCCCCTTGGTTCACGTCATATTGCCACCGTGGTTCCCTCCAAGGCCTCTCTTGATTTTTTTTAAGTTGATTCCTTTTTATCCTGTTCCCTGTTCCCATTTCCCCCACACCTAGATATTCATGCCCGTGTACTTTGCCTTGGGACCCTCTTGAACCCTTTCTAACCAAATATCACATCATCAACACTTCCCCATGTCACTTGAAAGAAAAATTTTTTAAAAAATGATTTTTAAAGAGTACTTAATAATCTGCAAGACTTGATCATAATTTATATAACTGCTTACTATTTGGGGGGTTTTGTTTTGTGAATGACAAGACACTGAGTCAGTTTTTTTTTTTTTCTAAATGATTTCCTTGGGGAATTGGCCACAGATGACATTCCCTATTTTATTATTTTCTTTCAAATATTCTGTTTTTTATTGTGCATTATTCACTTTATTAAACGAGAAACGTGGGCTTCTCATAAAAGCCAAAGGTTAACATAAAAAGTGATCCCCAAATCGAAAGTTAAGTGAATCAGGGGGAATGAGGATGTGGTGGGTTTGCCTTCAGGGAGCTTGCTCTGATGGCTCTGGAAGAGGGCCTGAAGCTGGGGGCTGGAGACTGGAGGCTGGGAAACCCTGCTGGAAGCTTCTTTGCTGGGCAAGGTGTGAAATCTCAAGGACTTGATCTCAGAAGGGGTCTCTGAGACCCTTGAGGGAGGTATGGATTTAGGAGTTATTTCTTCTGTGAAATTTCCAGGTCTTGGTGAATAACTGGATTGGGAGTGAAGAGGTGGGGGGAAAGGGGAGGAGCAATGAGGGTTAGTGGCCTGAGAAAATGGGTGGGTGGGGGCACTCCTGAGATAGGGAGGACAGAGGTGGGGTCACTGTGGTTCAGAATGTCAAGTGTGAAGTCCTGGAGGACATCCAAGAGGAGGCAACTGCTGGAAGGGCAGGCTGGCAGCCAGGGAGGGGCTCTGGACTGGGGAGAACAACTGAGCTCCAACTTCCTTCTCCATCTTTTTTTTTTTTTTCCATTCTCCATCTTTTTGTGTCACTTGGATCTTTTTAAAAAAATTTATTTGTTTTTAATTGGAAGATAATTGCTTTCCAGTATTGTGTTGGAGTGCTGCAGTCCATGGGGTTGCAAAGAGTTGGACACGATTGAGCGACTGAACTAGACTGATTGTGTTGGTTCTGCCATACATTAACATGAGTCAGCCATAGGCATACCTGTGTCCCCTTCCTCTTGAATCTCCCTCCCACCCCATCCTCTATGTTGTCGCAGAGCACCAGGTTTGAGCTCCCTGTGTCATACAGCAAATTCCTACGGGCTATCTATTTTACATATGATAATGTGTATGTTTCAATGCGACTCTGTCAACTCGGCCCACCTCTCCTTCCCCCACTGTGTCCGCATCACTTGGATCTTTTACAAGGAGAATTGATTAACATCTTTTTTAAAAAGGCAGAAACACAGCAGCATATAAACAGCAGCTAAAGGCGCAGGAGAGGGTTAGATTGAGACGGTTGGATAACAGGGGAGCACAGTGCGGAGCAGGGTTCCCAGGTACTGACTGCAGAAGAGGAATATTTTTCCTGCCTCCCGCCTCCTGCCCACCCGCTCCCAGCGTTGGAGACAGGCCAGGGGCTTTGTCCTTCTCTGTCTCCTCTTCCTGTCTCTCATTCACAGGGTCTAGAGAATTTAGATGGGGCTCAGATGGGCCACTAGCCAGGGTGTGGGCTGGGACACGGCCAGTGGTGTGCTGGCGCTGGCCCAGGCTGGCTCATGAGAACCAATTGTGAAATTGTCAGGAATTTTGCAAGCCAGATTCACAGCCCTTATTTAAACAATCAGATTGTGTGTGGACTTAAAATTAAGCACATTCTATTATAAACTAAGGTAATAAATATTCAAAACTTATGACTTCTAGTAGTACTCCTAGTAGCATTTACACCACTAATTTATACCACTAATACAACTATTGTTTTATTGGTAAAATACTACTGCTTACTCCTAGTAAGATTTTTAGCATCTGTGTTTTTGAGGTTGCACGCGTGCTTAGTCGCTTCATTGCGTCTGACTTTTTGCCACCCCATGGACAGTAGCTGCCAGCCTCCTCTGTCTATGGTATTTTCCCAGCAAGAATAGTAGAGTGAGTTGCCAGCCCTCCTCCAGAGGATCTTCTTGACCTGGAGATCGAACTCACATTTTCTGTGTCTCCTGTATTGCAGGCAGATTCTTTACTGCTGAGCCAGCGGGGAAGCCCGTTTTTGAGGGTGTTTACTCTATATTGGAAGTACGGTATATAATCTCGTCCCAACTCTGTGTTCAATGGCATCATACTGGCATCTTGAGATGGACCACGGGGGTAGAATTTACACTATGGGAATTGGCATAGACTAAAAATCGGGTTATTATTATTATTATTGGGCTGGCCAAGAAGTTCATTTGGTTTTTTCTATAGCATCTTATGGAAAAACCAGGATAAACTTTTTGGCCAACCCAATATTACTATTATTTTCTCTTGGAGAATCAGTTAAGCCTTTCCCAGCACACCACTGGCCAGAATATATGTGGAAAGAAATAGATGGAGACCACCCCATTGGAGAGGACCACTGGGATCAGGCTGGAGTGGAGGAGGCAGAGGGGACCCAGTCCTGTCATGGGAGCAGGGAGCCTTGAGAGGGGCGTGGGCAGCAGGGCCAGGCACCACAAGGCCGGGAAGGGTCTCCTGCAGTGAATGAGGAGGACAGGGCATCCTTGCAGAAGTTTCCAGAGCCAGGAGGCGGGGGTGGGGGTCAGGACCTGAGGGTCAGAGAGGGATGACGAAGCAAGAGTCCTATCGGGGGATGGAACCACTCCCTTCTAGATGCTGCTGGATGGAAGAACACCTGCTGCAAGAAGAGCAGAGGACTGTAGCCCGCCAGCCTCCTCTGTCTACGAGTAATAAGTATCTAACTACACCCTGGCTGGTGTTTTGAACTTTTAAGTACTGTGTACACACACACGCACACGTACGTGCACGGGACAAAGCCTAGAAAAACAAAGCTCAGGATGTTAACTGTGATTATGTTTATATGATGGAACTCTGCTGCTGCTGCTGCTGGTAAGTCACTTCAGTCATGTCCGACTTTGTGCGACCCCATAGATGGCAGCCCACCAGGCTCCCCCGTCCATGGAACTCTAGGTCCTTTTTAAAAATCAGTAAATATTATATGTTTAAAATTTTTTCTGCAGTGTACTTGAGTGATCCATGTAATAAGCATTTAAATAGAGAGAGAAAAGCTTGTTTTCTGGGAAGGAGAATGGGCAACAGCAGGAGGGGGTGAGGTGAAGGAAGGTGTTTTGTGGGCCAGGAGGGTGTGCATGCCACACGTGGGCTCTGTCCTCTGTCAGAGGGCTGGTGTGGGGAGAGAAGAGAGGTGGTGGGGAGGTGGGTCCCAGGGAAGACCAAAGGGGGATGGAGGTTTGCTTCTTGCCTGGAAAATCCCATGGATGGAGGAGCCTGGTAGGCTGCAGTCCATGGGGTCACGAAGAGTCGGACACGACTGAGCGACTTCACTTTCACTTTTCACTTTCATGCATTGGAGAAGGAAATGGCAACCCACTCCAGTTCTTGCCTGGAGAATCCCAGGGACGGGGGAGCCTGGTGGGCTGCCATCTATGGGGTCTCAGAGTCGGACACGACTGAAGTGACTTAGCTGCAGCAGTAGCAGCAGGGAGGTCCAAAGGCGGGAGGGAGACCAGGTGAACCGGAAGGTGCCTGGAGGGAGCCTCAGATTCCTGGACTGACTTCCTGCAGCCCAGGAAGTGAATGTTCCATGCACCCAGCACAGAGCCGGGTGGGTCCCAGTTCTGTGCGGGCTGTGCAGAGTGGCTGGCACTCAGGGCCTGCTATGGGATCCCGGCCTGGGTGCTAGAGCAGAAACACAGCACATTATGAGATTCCATTTAAGTCTGGAAGACAGACATAAGCTTTTTGAAGATGGGATAGATCTCTAGAAGAATGAAGCAGGTAAAGGGTACTGCGGGCAGGTGGGCTTGTAGGTGAAGCAGTCACGGAAGGCTTCTCAGGGGAGGTAAAGGAATGAACAGGTGACTGTCGGGGCAGAGGTTCAGGGAGGTGCTTCCACCCCCATTCACAGTGAGCCTCTCTCCCGAACCCCAGGCCCCTATGCCCTTGGTGCCTTCTTGCCAGCCAGGAGGTCTGGCAGTGCCAGACACTGAGTGCCAGGCACTGAGTTACAGCTGAGGTCCTGGTGTTCCCCACCCCTCTGGCTGAGCTGGCATTTGACTGGGTGCTCAGCGAATGGGGTACCTGGTGGCTGAGATTCAGCAGGTGTGACAAATGCCTGTGCCCACTGGACCATAAAGAAGGCTGAGCACTGAAAAGTTGATGCTCTCGAACTGTGTGCTGGAGAAGGCTCTTGAGAGTCCCTTGGACAGCAAGGAGATCCAACCAGTCCATCCTAAAGAAATCAACCCTGAATTCACTGGAAGGACTGATGCTGAAGCTGAAGCTCCAATACTTTGGCCACCTGATGGGAAGAGCCGACTCACTGGAAAAGACCCTGGTGCTGGGAAAGATTGAGGGCAGAAGGAGAAGGGGGTGACAGAGGATGAGATGGTTGGATGGCATCATCGACTCAATGGACATGATTTTGAGCAAGCTCCGGGAGATAGTGAAGGACAGGAAAGCCTGGTGTGCTGCATTCCATGGGGTTGCAAAGAGTCGGACACAACTGAGCGATTGGACAACAACAGCAATGGCTTCCTGGGGAGGGTGGGACCAAAGACTTTGCTGAAAAAGGCGAGGATGCACTCTCATCTGGGCAACCCCTCCCCCCCACCTTGGACCAGACCACCAGCTGCTGTCCCTCCACATCACATCCTTTAGCCCTTTTCATCAAAGTTCTACTTTGAACTTGAAACCAGCCGTCAGTTCCTTTGTGCCTGCTGTCTGGGGAAGGGTCAGCTGCTAGTGTGAGCTTTAGGTCCGTCGCTGCTCTTTGCTTTCTTGGGGCTTTGCTGCTGGTCCCTGAGGGAATTAAGAGGGCAGGGAGGCCCAGGCCCTGCCTTCAAGGAGCTTCCAGAACTGGCCCAGAGGCTCAACCCATCAGCCAGGTCTTTGACGACATGCCGGCTCCTCTGGGAGAAGAGGTGAGGCTTGTAGAATGTCCATGCTTCCCAGAACCCTAGCAATTTCTGACCTCACCCTTCATAGTCCCATGGGGAAACCAAGGGCCACACCTGAGAAGGGGTTTGGTCAGGCCCAGCCAGCATGTGACGGATGGCTCCCTGGAGGGAAGGGGGCTCTGTGGGGTGCCATGCCTTCCTCAGCTCAGGTGGCTGCCAGCTGCCCCGGGGTGAGTGGAGGATTTGATGAAGGTTTTTGCCTGACAGCCTGGGCCACCAAAGAGGAAAAATGCAGCGGAACACCCAAGTGCGGCTGCCCGGCTCCTGGATTTTAGCAGCTGTTGAAACAACTGGTCCCTGGGCCTGTGACCCCTGGAAGGGGTGGGGTTGAGGAAGAATGGAGATTACCTGGGGGTCTGCGTGGGCTGGGACAGCTGGGAGGACAGCTGAGTAGGCAGCTTCTGGCCAAGAATAGCCACGCTGGGTCCCCCTCGACCGGGGGTCCCAGTTGTGTTCTCAGGACAGACAACAGGTAGGCTCTCACCTGGGCCATGGCTGTTAGGTTAAGCAGACATCACAGAGCCCCTCTGCTCCAGGAAGTGTTCAGGAAGCGGAGATGGGAAAGGCACGGATGCTTGCCGAGCCCCTGCGGGGCCTGCCTTACCAGGAGGCTCTGAGCTGGACCAGCTGGGCCCGGCTCAGGCCTGGGTTGTTGTTCAATCACTCTGTGGTGTCTGACTCTTTGTGACCCTGAGGACTGCAGCCCGCCAGGCTTCCCTGTCTTTCACTGTCTCCCAGAGTTTGTTCAAACGCACATCCATTGAGTTGATGATGTCATCCAATCATCTCATCGTCTGTCGCCTCCTTCTCCTGCCTTCAATTTTTCCCAGCATCAGGGTCTTTTCCAATGAGTCAGCTCTTCCCATCAGGTGGCCAAAATATTGGACCTTCAGCTTCAGCATCAGTCCTTCCAAAGAATGTTCAAGGTTGATTTCCTTTAGGATAGACTGGTTTACCCCTGTGCTGTCCAGGGGATTCTCAAGGGTCTTCTCCAGCACCACCGTTTGAAAGCATCAGTTCTTTGGTGCTCAGCCTTCTTTACGGTCCAGCTCTCACATCCATACATGACTACTGGAAAAACCATAGCTTTGACTAGGTGAACCTTTGTCGGCAAAGTGATGTCTCTGCTTTTTAATACACCGGCCTGGGTAACTGGGCAAGTTTTGTAAATTCCATTTCCTAATCTGCAAGATAAGAATATAAAAAGCACCCAGTCCATCAAGGGCATGGGGTCAGCACTCCATGAATGGTAGCTGCTGTTTTAATGATGATAACCTTGAACTCTTGTTAGCATGACCCATGGGCTACTTGGGCAGTGCTATGCAGGACCTGGGGTTGGAGCTCCATCTGATTTGTGGCTTCCTCCCACTATGACTGCTTTTTGAGGCAGCATTTTTTTTTTCCTAAGGAAGGGACCCACCTGAACTTGCGGGGTTCCCAGTCCCCTTACAGGTGTGATCCCAGCAGAAGTTCCTGGTAACAGGATGGTCCTAGATGAGAATTGGGGACCCAGAGCTCGGCCCAGGTGCGGGGAACAGTGGGATGAAGTCGGCTGCTCCAGAGGGTGGGGTGAGGCAGAACTATTGGTCCAAGGTCACCAGAATCTCCCTGGAAGCCCTTCTTCTGGGCCTTTTGTGATTTTTAATTTTTTCTAATCCTTTCGAGTATCAGTCATTCGTATCGCAATAAGAATGGTCGGCACTTGCTCACTGGTGTGGCCCAGGCACCCTTCCTAAGGCTTTCTGTGCATCACTGCTCAGCAGCCCTGTGATGGGGGCCAGGCGAGGAGATGGAGGTGGGGCTCCAGAGTCTGCTTCCTTAGCCACCATGGCCTCTACCTCTGGGGATCTCAGGGGTGGGAGAGAAGAACCTTGGGGACCCACCCACCCAGGGTCCCACAAGAAACAGGACACATCCCTCTCCAGGAAGGAGTATAAGGTGAGACTGTTCCCTGTTCGAAGGGAACTGTAGGGTTTGGCCAGAATCTAGGAAATGGGTGCATGCAGGGGAGTCCAAGATTAGGGTGGTTGTAGTTTGGGGCTTGGCGTGGTGAGTGTTTTGTACACATTTGTTGGATGAATGAAAGCGCCCTGCACCAAGAGCCAGAGGCCTTTGGTCGGAGCTTGGCTCTGCTGCCTCTTGCCTGGGTCCCTAGATAAAGCAACTGATGTCTCTGAGCCTCAGTTTCCTCACCTGTAAAATGGGATCACAAAATCACTTCACACAGTTGACCGTGAGGGTCGTATGAGCTACTGTACGTCCGCATTATCACAGGGCATCCGTTCATGGGTACAGTCACTGTGGCTGTTCATCAAGGTCACTAGCAAAGCTCACAGATTTCCCGGGAGCCCAGCTCACAGCTGAGAGGGAGCCCCTTGCCCCTCACTTAAGACCCCCATTCTGGCTGCCTAGGCCCTGGGTGGTCACATGCTTTCCCACCACTACTAGTGCCCCAGACGGATCCCTGCCTGCTTGGCCTCGTATGTGCGTCCTGCCATGGAGTTTGTGACTTCCTCATCCTCCAGGAGCTCTGTCCTTCCAGCCTTAAGATAGCATGTAGCCAGGCCTATGGCCCTGGCCTCCTTGACCTTGGGTACCGGGAGGATGCTGGCAGAGCTGCTGCCCCTGTGACCCCTGTACTGGCTGCCTGTGGAAAGATCCAGAAACACAAGCATCTCTGATAGGGGCATGGCAGTGTCTGCTTGCCTTCTGTCCCCATCTCTGTTTGACAACCGCATCAGCTTCTGGAGTAGAAGAGAAAAAGGATGAGTCTTTCCCTGCCTGATACTTTGTCTGGCAGGAAGGAGGAACAGCCTCTGAACCTTGAGGTTTAACTGGGCAGGCTTTCCAAACACTTGCACATGGGGCCCTGCATGCAACCCAGGAGCCAGACATGCACAAAGCATGGTGGGTTTGAGCTCTGCTCTGTCCTTTTGTGAGTGACCAAGCCTGCCAAGGCAGGAGACATGAGATGCAGGTTCCATCCCTGGGTCGGGAAGATCCCCTGGAGGAGGGTATGGCAACCCACTCCAGTATTCTTGCCTGGAGAATCCCATGGTCAGAGGAGCCTGGTAGGCCACAGTCCATAGGGTCATAAAGAGTTGGACATGACTGAAGAGACTTGGCACACACGCACACATATACAAGCAGGTTGGCCCCCTTTTATTCTTTTTCTGAGTTTATAGCACATCTGAGCCCAGGCCTGGGAGTCAGGCCCCCCAGCGAGGGTTTTTATCCCCATTTCTGCTGTGTGGCCTTGGGCAAGGCCCATGCCTGAGCCTCAGGGTCATTCTTTCTATAAAGAAGGGCAAAATCAGGGGACCCAGTTCAGGCCACAGAGCCTGAAGTTCAGACCAGGAATGAGGTTAAGTGCTTGCTTCCACCTCCCATACTCCTCAACCCCTCTTTTCCTGGTCTGTGCACCCTGAGGCTTGGGCTGCAGCTTGGGGGGTGGGGGGGGAGGAGAAGATAACAGGAGTGGAGTAAGAGGGTTTACTGGCTCTTTCCTTGTCCTGAGATGTCTGTGGCTAGCTGTCCAGGAACAGTTGGGAGCCCAGAACTGTCTGGGGAGGAAAGTGGGGAGCATAGAGATCCCCCCGACAAGATCTGAGTCCTACATGGGGCCATGGGTGGTCTCAGATTAACAGCAGAGGGCCTGAGCCCACCAGGGTGAGGAAGTAGCAGCCTGTAACCCTCCATCATGGGTTCATTCTGCCCTCAGTTTTGAGTGACCCCGAGCAGTGGAAAGTCTTTTTTTTTTTTTCTAAAATTTTAAAATATTTTTTATGTGAACCATTTTTAAAGTCTTTATTGAATTTTTTGCAATATTGCTGCTCTTGTATTTCATGTTTTGGTTTTTTGAGCACAGAGTGTGGGGGATCTTAGGACTTCCCAAGTGGCCCTAGTGGTGAAAAACCTGCCTGCCAGTGCAGGAGATGTGAGATGCAGGTTTGATCCCTGGGTTGGGTAGATCCCCTGGAGGAGGGCACGGACAACCCACTCCATATTCTTGCGTGGAGAAGCCCGTGGACAGAGGAGCCTGGCGGGCTACAGTCCATGGGGTCACAAAGAGTTGGAAACAGCTGAAGTGACTTAGCTAAGTGAGACCTTAGCTCTCTGACCAGAGATAGAACCTGCACCTCCTGCATTGGAAGGCGGTCTTAATCACTGGGCCACCAGAGAAGTCCTCTGTAACTTTTTTTTGGCTGGGGGACCACACCGTGGGGCTTGTAGGATCTGTTTCCCCACCAGGGATTGAACCTGGGCCCTGTCAGTGAAAGGCCATAATCCTAACCACTAGGACACCAGGGAACTCCCTACAACTCTATTTATTTACTTATTTATTTTGGGTGGAAAGCCTTCTGAGGAGGCACTGTCCTGAGCTTTCCATCCCTAGAATCTTCCAGAGGGGTTGGCAGAGGAGGGGATACCCACACGGCCCAGGAGCCATGAGACCCGCCTCAAGCCCCACTCCCAGCCCCACCTGCCTCAGTTTACCCATCCGTCAGCCGGCACCAGCCCCCTCCCAGACCGCGCTCTGGGGGGCCGCCGAGGGTCCAGCCCTCCACCCCCTCCCTGGACCCGAGCCCTAACCACCACTTCTGTCCTGTCTCCACAGGCTCCCCCCTGCACAAGCAGGCTTCGGGCCCCCCGGCTGCGGCCCCCGCCGCCCCCGAGAAGCCCGGCGCCAAGGCGGCCGAGGTGGGCGACGAGTTCGCCGGGGACTTCGTGGTGGGCGAGCGCGTGTGGGTGAACGGCGTGAAGCCGGGCGTGGTGCAGTACCTGGGGGAGACGCAGTTCGCGCCGGGCCAGTGGGCGGGCGTGGTGCTGGACGAGCCGGTGGGCAAGAACGACGGCGCGGTGGGCGGCGTGCGCTACTTCGAGTGCCCGGCCCTGCAGGGCATCTTCACGCGGCCCTCCAAGCTCACGCGGCAGCCCGCGGCCGAGGGCTCTGGCAGCGACGCCCACTCGGTCGAGTCGCTGACCGCCCAGAACCTGTCGCTGCACTCGGGCACCGCCACGCCGCCGCTCACCAGCCGCGTCATCCCCCTGCGGGAGAGCGTCCTCAACAGCTCGGTCAAGACCGGCAACGAGTCGGGCTCCAACCTCTCGGACAGCGGCTCCGTGAAACGCGGCGACAAGGACCTGCGCCTCGGAGACCGCGTGCTGGTGAGTCCCTGCCCCCACCCCCACCCCACCCCACGTGGGCGAGCTGGAGTCCCCGCCCTGGGCAGGGACCGGGACCCGCGGGGCTCGGGTGGGATTCATGCTGGGGCACCCACACCTGGTCAGAACCACAGAGGGACCAGCAAGACAAGTGAAGTGGGGGCCCTGGAGACTTGCTGTGTGACCCTGGGCAAGTGTCTTAACCTTTCTGGGCCTGTAGCTAGTTTTTTAAGGAGCCTCCATAGGGTTCTCTATAATAGTTGTACAATTTACATTCTGTGGATTGTCTTTTCATTTTGTTTATGGTTTCCTTTGCTGTGCAAAAGCTTGTAAGTTTAATTAGATCCCATTTGTTTATTTTTTTATTTATTTTTCTGTTGTTCTAGAAGGTGGATCAAAAAAGATCTTGCTGTGATTTATGTCAAAAAGTGTTCTGCCTGTGTTTTCCTTTAAGAATTTTATAGTGTCCAACCTTACATTAGTAATCCAGTTTGAGTTTATCTTTGTGTATGGTGTTAGGGAGTGTTCTAATTTCATTCTTTTACATGTAGCTGTTCAGTTTTCCCAGCACCACTTATTGAAGAGACTGCTCTCTCTCCATTGTATATTCTTGCTTCCTTTATCGTAGATTAGATGACCACAGATGCGTGGGTTTATCTCTGGGCTTTCTATCGTGTTCTATGGATCTATATTTCTGTTTTGTGCCACTACCGTATTGTCTAGATTAGTATAACTTTGTCATAGTCTGAAGTCAGGGAACCTGATTTCCTCCAGCTTCATTTTTCTTTCTCAAGATTGCTTTGGCTATTCGAGGTCTTTGGGGAACACAGAGAATTTTTAGGGCAGTGAAACTATTCTGTAAGATACTGTAATGGGGGGTACGTGTCATATATTTTTTGGGAATTCCCAGGCAATCCAGTGATTGGGACGTCACTCTTTCACTGCCGAGGGCCCGGTTTGATCCCTGTTTGGAGAACTAAGATCCTGCAAGCCGCATGACGTGGTCCAAAAAAAAAAAAAAATATATATATATATATATATATATATATATATATAAAAAGATCATCCCATAATTATAAAAGGATCTGCCTCAGGTGGCTTCTGAGAGAAACACTGATTGCTTTTCTGCTTTCCCTGCAGCTTCCTGTGGACCTGGTTGCCCTGGGTTTCCAGCTCTGTGTCTTACCATCTTTTCTCCTGTTCTCTTTGCCTTTGAGAGCTTAATACCTTTAAAAAAAAGTCGCTTCACTGTCTTTCTAGTGCAAATTGAAGAAAGGCTGAAAATAAATGTGTGTGCTTATCTACCACGTTTGTGTTAGTCGCCCAGTTATGTCTGGGTGTTATGCGGCTCCATAGACTGTAGCTCACCAGGCTCTGTCCGTGAAATACTCCAGGCAAGAATGCTGGAGTGGGTAGCTGTTCCCTTCTCCAGGGGATCTTCCTGACCCAAGGATCAAACCTGGGACTTCCTGCGTTGCAGGCAGAGTCTTTGCCATCTGAGCCACCAGGGAAGCCCCTACCATATTTATGTGAACCAAAATAGGACTTTCTAAAGGTTACCTTCTCTGACACCCCTAAGTATGCCTCAGGTGTGTACCCTCAAAGGAACCAGCTCCATGATTAGAACTCACTTCATTCCCACCATTTCTTAAGGACCAGCTATGCACCAGACACATTGAAGATGTGAATTCTAAACTTCGCAACTCAGGACTTCTCTGGCGGCCTAATGGTTAAGATTTGGTGCTTTCACTGGCTTGGCCTGGTTTCAACCCCTGGTCAAGGAACTAAGATCCTGCAAATTTTTTTTTCAGATAGGCAAAGGCTCAAATATTTTATTTCCTCTTGCACCTCTTCTTAGAAAGCAGTGGAAGGCTCTACCAAAATAAGTGAATAAACCAAGAAAACAGAAGATATTGCATCCAAGAAATGGGAAATCCAGCCCAGGAGGGAAGAAGAGGGACTCCTCAGGGCAATGGTGCCAGCTGGCCCTGGAGTGGTGGCCACGCAGCAGAGGGACTCCCAGCTGCAGGAGAGTCTCCTCCAGAAAGAATCTGATAGGGTTTTCAATGGCTCTACGCATCTTGGCAGGAGATTTTAGAGGGCTGAAAGAGTTTGGGGTTAACCTAGTGTGAAAACCTAACAAACAATCATAGAAGACAGTTGTTATCTGTAGGGAAAATTGGTCATGGGAAGGAAAAGTTTCTGTATCCACCCATCCGTGTCTGTGACTAGTGTTTACCTAAGTCCCAGCACCGTCAGCCTGGAGTCTGATCAAATGAAGCCGTTGATGTATGGGAAGAGTGGAGAGCCAGTAGGGGTGGGTTCAGCCTCCCCTTCCTTGATGGGAAGTCAATGGATATCACCCCAAACTGAAAAATTGACAAGTAGCAACATAAGCATGTCAACTAGAAATATGCAGTCAACACCAAAAACTTCATCATAAAGAGTTAAAGTGCTTCTGGGGAGAGAGAGGTGGAGAAATTCCTGGAGCTTTTTAAGGCTTTGAAAGTATTTGACTCTTTATGTATACGTGTGTGTTAGTCGCTCAATCGTGTCCAACTCTTTGTGACCCCATGAACTGTAGCTCACCAGGCTCCTCTGTCCATGGGATTTCCCAGCCAAGAATACTGGGGTAGGTTGCTATTTCCTTCTCCGGGGGATCTTCCCCACCCAGGGATCGAACCCAGGTCTCTTGCATTGCAGGCAGAGTCTTTACCCTCTGAGCCACCAGGGAAGCCCCGTTATGTATATATGTAAACCTAACTAAAAGTTTTTTAAACCATTTTTTACGGTAATATTCCGGATTACTGGCCTGGTCTATGAGTTTTTTTAACTGTGGTAAAATACACATAACAGGCAGGTGGGATGAACTGGGAGATCGGGGTTGACATATACACTATACACTGCTATGTATGAAATCGAAAACTGAGACCCTACTGTGCAGCACAGGGAACTCTGCTCAGTGCTCTGTGCTGACCTAAATGGGGAGGAAATCCAAAACAGAGGAGATATATGTATGTGTATAGCTGACTCACTTTGCTGTACAGCAGAAATTAACACCACATTGAAAAGCAGCTGTACTCCAGTAAAAATTAATTTAAAAATTAAAAAAATAAAATACACATAACATTTACCTACTTAACCATTTTTGAGTACAATTCAGTGACGTTAATAGATTCATGTTGTTGTAGTGCAATGATCTCTTTTATCTTGTGAAACTAAAACTCATTCCCATTAAACAATAACCCCATTTCCCCTTCCACCCAGCTCCTGGCAACCCCCATTCAAGCCATTTTTTAAGGATAACATTTATTGAGCTCTTGTATGTACCAGACACTGCACAAACAGTACTTAATCCTCACCAGAGCCCTTTTGACAGATGAAGCAGGGCTAAAGCTCAGAGAGGTTAGGTAACTGGCCCAAGCTCACACAGCTTGTAAGTGGCAGTGTTTGAATACAAGTCTGTCTTTCTGACTCCAGAGCTCTCGCCCAGGACAGCCTGGGGAAGTGCTGGTTATACCCGTATCCCTCCCTGCTGTCCTTGAGCTCCCTCCATCTCTCCTAAACCTTGCATACTGGAAGGAAGGGGTGGGATGAGCCTGGGCGCCTGGGTACCTGTGCCATCTCTGCTCTTCCCACTGCATCCTCTGGACCCGAGTCTCTCTGTGTGCCAACAGGTTGGTGGGACGAAGACTGGCGTGGTGCGGTATGTGGGGGAGACAGACTTTGCCAAGGGCGAGTGGTGTGGCGTGGAACTGGACGAGCCCCTTGGGAAGAACGATGGGGCGGTGGCGGGCACCAGGTATGGTGGGCTTCCCCTGGGCAGGAGAAGAGGGGCGTCCTCTTCTGGGATGGGTGCAGGGGACGGGTTGGGGCATCTAAGGATGCCAGTGTTGAGCATCTGGTGTCTGTGCCTGATACCATGTATAGGTGCTGCCATAGCAGCTCATGGAAGCAGGTGGTGGGACTGTCACTCCCATTTCACAGATGAGATAACCAAGGCCAAAGAGGTCATTTCTCAAGATCACGCAGAGTCATGAGCAAGTGCTAGGAGAGTCATCTGTCCCTGTGTCCCTTTCCCCATGCCACCTTGGCTAAGTGCAGTGGGAGTACCAGAAAAGGAGAGGCAGTGGTCCCTGCCTTCTGGGAGATGCCCTGGGGCACGCAGGAAATAATCAGTGCTTGGTGCTCTACAGTCAAGGTTAGGCTCACAGCTAGGTCCTAGGTTTCTCAGCATCTCTCATGAAAGGGAATTGACTGTCAGGAATTCTCGATCGACAGGGTCTAAGGCTGTTCCTGGGCCCATTGGGGACGGGAAGGGTGATGTGATGAGGGAGCAGTATCAGGGGTGTGGGGCTAAGGGGAGGTGGCCCGCGAGCCTGTTTTTATCCCTGGGCTGGATTCTGTGCTCCAGGTGAGGCTGGGACAGCTCTGAGAACAAAGACCTGAACGCAGGAAGTGGTGGGATGGTGTGGCAGTTTCATGGTGAGCCGGAAACTGTGCAGGACTAGTTCCCGGTCCCGTGTGGAATCCGCTGCCAGAGAGGTTTTGAGAGAAGATGCTCCAGTTTCCATGACAACATTTGCCTTCCTGTTTTCAAGGCGAATGTTTCTCTCAACTTACTCTTGCATTCAGAATTCAGAGGAAGGTTGGTCAGCATCCCCCACCTGACCCCTAAGGTGCTTCCTTCCCATTTCTGCTTCTCCATGCAGGGAGCTCCATGGGCAGAGAGCCTTGGCTCTGGGGGTGGTCCAGGGGCAGCCGTGAAAATAAGGCTGCAGATGTGGCTGGGGGCCTCTGGTGTGTGAGTGGAGCCAAAACATTGAGGACTTTGGCGTCCACTGGATCCACTCTCAACTTTGCCATTTAACCAGCTGTGTGACTCTGGCAAGTTCCTTAACCTCTTTGAGCCCACGTCTCATTTGTGAAAACTGGATTACAATAGAGTGTTGGGGGATTGAAATGAGCATTTATGAAAAGGGACTGACATAGAGCAGGGGTTCATTGATTGTTATTCCCCCATTCCCCAGAAATATGTCCAATGGCTGTGCAGAATAGCATACCCTGCTCACCTCTGTTCCTTTTCTGGGAGTCCTGTCTATTGATCTTAGGGTACGGGTGATGGGTCCCCAAGGAGGAACCTCTCTGTCTTTGCTGGGCTCTGAAAAGGTGGGGAAGGCAGGCCAGGCTCCAGGCTGTGGGGAAGTAATGGCAGTGTGGTCTCTCCTGCCCCTCCAGGTACTTCCAGTGCCCACCCAAGTTTGGTCTCTTTGCACCCATCCACAAGGTGATCCGCATCGGCTTCCCATCCACCAGCCCAGCCAAGGCCAAGAAGACCAAGCGTATGGCCATGGGTGTGTCGGCGCTGACCCACAGTCCCAGCAGCTCCTCCATCAGCTCTGTCAGCTCTGTGGCCTCCTCCGTGGGTGGCCGGCCCAGCCGCAGTGGCCTGGTGAGGATGGCGGACTGGGGAGGGCTACCCTGGTGTGTATATGGGGATGTGGAGGGTGGGGCCGTAGAGATTCAGGTGTCCTCTGACTTGCTCTGGCTCCAGGCATCTGTCAGTTTTGAGGGTTTTTTTTTTTTCTTTAAATATTTAATAGAAGTTTCTACAAAACAACATGGAAACTTGGTAACTTAGGCTCTTAAACTGAAATATACATTTCAGGTGCTAAGGTAGAAGTTTGGAGTTTTTGAACAAAGATGAAAGTGTAAGGATTTCCCTGGTGGACCAGTGGTTAAGAATCTGCCTGCCAATGCAGGGGACGTGGGTTCAATCCTTGGTCTGGGAACTAAGATCCCACAGGTCACAGGGCAATTAAATCCGTGAGCCATAACCACTGAGCCCACAGGCCACAGCTAGAGAATAGCCCCCGACTCACCACAACTAGAGAAAGCCCGTGTGCAGCAACCAAGTGTCCAGGTGCCACAACCAGCACCACCAACAAAGAAATAATTTTTAAAAAGAAAGTGTACACTTTTGTAACAGAGAAATTGACCCGTTTACATTTATTGTTATTTTTCTATTACTGAGGTGTCACTAGTCTAAAACCCTTTCTTAGGAATTAAAGAAGGTCATACAAATGCAGAGCAGGTAATACGGGTGGAGGGCAAGCAGTTTAGGAAGGCCGATAGCTCACCTGGGGTGAGGAGAGAAGGTGAGGTTGCCGTGCAGAGCTCTGTCTACACGGGCTTCCTCCTAGTCCAGGAGAAGGTGGCCCAGGTGAGGAACCCCGCCATGAGGTGGGGAGGACCCCCAGGGGCTGTAACTTGCCTGGGAGCGGGGAGTTCCCTGGATCTCAAACGTCACGATTCCTTCCACATAAGTAGGCAGAGTGTCTAGGGCCCTGGGAAGGGGAGGAGCTGGACCCTAGAGTCCAGGCACTTGGGCCCCATGCCCCCGCAACCTGTGGGGTAACTGGGGGTTGTCTGGATGGAGCTCCACACCCCTGAGTCCCGCCTGCTCCGGCACCTCCCTGCAGCTCACCGAGACCTCCTCGCGCTACGCCCGCAAGATCTCAGGCACCACGGCCTTGCAGGAGGCGCTGAAGGAGAAGCAGCAGCACATAGAGCAGCTGCTGGCTGAACGGGACCTGGAGCGGGCTGAGGTGGCCAAGGCCACGAGCCACATCTGCGAGGTGGAGAAGGAGATCGCCCTGCTCAAGGCACAGCACGAGCAGGTGTGTGGGTGGGCTGGGGCGGTGGGGTCCCCAGCGGGGTACCAGCGGCCTCCTCGGGCCAGCCTTGTCCATCCCTCATGCTTAGAGAGAACTTGGGGTGTGCAAAAGACACTGAGATGCGGTTTACCAACCTCCCCTGTCCTCCTGGTGATTTTCCTTCCAGTGGCAGGCCCACATTCCTCCAGAACCTGGGTACAGACTTCGTATCCTGCTTTTCCTTACTTCCCATAGTGTGAGCAGGGCTTCCCTGGTGGCTCAGACGGTAAAGAATCCGCCTGCAATGTGGGAGACCGGGGATCGATCCCAGGCTCAGCAAGATCCCCTGGAGAAGGGCATGGCAACCCACTCCAGTATTCTTGCCTGGAGAATCCCAAGGCCAGAGGAGCCTGGCGGGCTACAGTCCGTGGAGTCGCAAAGAGTCGGACCCGACTGAAGCGACTGACACACACAGCCTGAGCATGATTTCTAGGTCATGGAAAATTCTTCCCTGTTTGAATGGCTGCATTGCCATCTATCACAGGCTGTGTCTTTACCCACGTGGCCTGTTCCCTGCTGGTGTTCACGTGGTTTTCCAGTTCCTCACTTTTTCTAAATAATTTCTAATACTAAATTTTTTTGGAGGTACAGATGTCCACATTTCAGATCACGTTTCTGAGCAGATTCCTGGGCTGGGTTTCAGGGAAGGAAGGCGTCACCCATCACCTCGATTCTGCCGCCGTCACGTGTCTCTTCTTCCCTGGCGCTTGTCCCCTACCTGGGAGCTCCCTCCTGGGCCCCTGTCCCCATTTGGAGCCCGGCTCCCTCTTCCCTTGGGCTCTGGAATTATTAAGGCCAAGCTCACGTATGTGCTGTGACAGGGGCATTCACAAGACAGAAGGTCTTATAGGCCCTCAAGGGCGAAGGGAGGGGGCAGGTGGACCTGAGATTCCTGCTGGGTGAGGCTGGCCCTCTTCCCTCACATCTAGACCCACAGTTCCTGCCTGACTGGGCTGGAGGGGGAGTAAGGATGGCTGGGATCCCAGGCCTGCCTCCTCGTATCTCCCCTGCCGCTCCCCATCCCTCCCCACCCCGGCTCCCAGTCCTCCGGGAAGAGGCCGACCCTGTCCGGGCCCTCCGCTCGGGGCCCAGTATGTTGCAGAAGCAGAAGAAAAGCTGCAGCGGGCCCGGCTCCTGGTGGAAAGCGTGAGGAAAGAGAAGGTGGACCTGTCCAACCAGCTGGAGGAGGAGAGGAGGTGCGTGCCGCCCCGGGCCCCGTCCCGGGGGGACACTCCCAGAGCCTCGCTGAGGATGGCTCGGGACCAGCAGGCCCAAACCCCGCCTCCCCACCGTGTACTGGCTGTGTCCCCTGGGCTGGTGACACGAGGCCTGCAAGCCTCAGTCCTCCCATCTGCAAAGTGGGGTGATGACCCCCACCTCTGCAGGCTGTTGGGAGGACTTGCAAGATAACCCCAGTGACGCGCCCGACAACAGCGCTGAGCAACTGGGAGACACCATGTCTGTCACTGCTTTCCTTCCTGACGTGGGGTTCACTGTTCCTGCCCTGCCTGGCTTGTGCAGCATCATGAGGATGCCCAGGGAGGGCAGTTGGGGGGGACCTCTCACTAGGAAGACGTGTACCCCACGTGCCCACGCTGTGACCCAGTTCAGCACAGGGACTACCCGCCTCTGCTCTAGGCAGGTCCTCCCAGTGGAGCGTGCAGCCTGTGTCCTGAAGCTTCATTTCCATTTCACGTGTCAGGAAACTGAGGCTCAGAAGCAGCAGGAAAAGGCCACTGGAAACACCTTGCCCCTGGGGGTCAGCCCCCGGGCTGGGCACTTCACCTGCACCGTCTCTCTGTCTTACTATTAACCCAGGGAGGTATTGCCCCCAGCTCACAGATGAGAAAACTGAGGCTCAGAGCAGGGAAGGGACTCGCTGAGGTCACTAGTCTTGTTAGTGGTGCCGCTGGCTCTTTGTGACCTGCCAGGGTGGTGAGTGGGGTTTGTGTTCCCTCCATGTGGGGTCTCTGGGCTGACTTGGTCCTGGAGCACCTGGCGGGGTTCAGAGCCCACAAGGGCCAGGGTTTCCTTTGGCCCAGGAGCCTCTCTTTGTCTCCGAGCTGCTGACATACAGATTTCTGCAGCTGCTTCTGCTCCCCCTGTGCAGTAGGCAGCCCCCAGCCCCAGCCCCCCACCTCCCCCAACTTGGGTCTGCTCTTGGGCTTTCAGCCCAGGCATGTGCTCTAGGGGCTGTTGTTACTGTCTGACTGCGGGAGAGGAGGGCTTATTTATATCTGCCTGAGACCGTCGGCAGGGCCCACACAACTGGTTCCCATGGCAATGCGCCTGATGCCAACAAACAAAAACAGATCCCTGAGACATCGTGGGAGTTGCGTTCAGGAAGTCCTGGGTACAAGGGCCAGCATTGCCCGGCGCTTGCTGTGTGACCTTGGGCAGGTCACTGGCCCTTTCTGGGCCTCAGTTTCATCCTCTGTGTGCTGAGAGCCGTCAGGAGGCCCCAGGAGCAGCCGCTTTGTGACCTGTAACGTGCCTGTGTCTCTCCCCAGTGCTCTCTCGGGGGTGAGTGGGTGGGTGAGTGTACTTGAGGGTGGGCCCCACACCTGCAGCAGGGCACTGGGGGCCCTCCACATCAGGGAGCAGCCCAAGTGGTGGGGGCTGGAACCCTGGGCCCTGATTCTGAGTGGAGGGAGTGAGTGAGGATGGGGTCAGCAGGGGAAGAAGCCCACCCTCTGTCTTTCCCCATAGACTGTTTCATGCAGCCTATCTGCTCCCTGCTATGATGAAAACAGAGCTGATTCTGCTTCATTTACTATCCATTCTATCATTTATTCTGTCCATTCTATCATTTATTCTATCATTTATTCCCACAACCACCCTAGAGGGGCAAGATGCTGCATTAAACACAACTATTTTGCAGGAGAATAAAGGATTTATTACTTGCAGCAAGTAAGGAGAACACCGGGGATCTTTTCCTTAAGCAATGTCTTCTTTTTTAGAGAAGTCCATGTTCTCTGTGTAGAGCTTGGACCAGGAAGTTGGTAGGGTGGGGGGTTTCCAGGAGGCTCCGCCCCCACCAGCCATGAGGCTCCGCCCCTACCAGCCATGAGGCTCTGGGACAGTACCTTCTGGGTACTCTGAATGTGGACTCACAGCTTCTGGTGGCCTTGGCTCTCTCTGCCATTGCTGACTTGGCAAAGGCCACCCCCCTGGGTAGGAGTCACTTATGGGCTTCCCTGATGGCTCAGCGGGTAAAGAATCCACCTGCAATGCAGGAAACACGGGTTCAATGCCTGAGTCAGGAAGATCCCCTGGAGGAGGAAATGACAACCCACCCCAGTACTCTTGCCTGGAGAATCCCATGGACAGAGGAGCCTGGTGGGCTATAGTCCAGGGGGTCGCAAAGAGTCAGACACGACTGAGCAGGAGCATGGACGGACCCCTGTGGGTGAAGCCTGCTCAGCCCCCTCTCCCCCCCTGCAGGAAGGTGGAGGACCTGCAGTTCCGAGTGGAAGAGGAGTCCATCACCAAGGGAGACCTGGAGGTAATGGTCAAAGGCCCCCAAATTTCCCTCTAGGCTTGCACCCCAGGCTTAGCCCTCAAAGGGAAAATCATCATGAGGTCCAGGCAGCAACTCTGAGCCATGTGGGAGGGGGCCGTGGGGACCGTGAGGTAGACAAACTGGGGAAGAGTCAAAGGTCATACCCTGGGAGCATGGGGAGGGGCCCGTCACGAGAGACTTGGGCATCAGAAGTCGAGTGGCTCAGCTCCAGGAGCCCCAGAGGGGCCACGCTTCCTGGTCAGCAGCTGGGTGGGATGGACCCAGGGAATCCACAGAGCTTGGCCTGAGGGCATGGTGGCTGGGCTCCCTGTCCCTTCTTTCTTGGCAGTATCCCTAAAGGTGTTCCCTGGGCCCTCCGTTCATCTTGAACTCCAGCTAAAACTTTGGCTGGGAATAGTTTGTGTTTGAGTCACAGAATTTATAGATGGGAAAACAGGCTCAGAAAGGCAGAAGGGACTCACCCAGTCGTGGCGCACCTCAGCAGCCACTGGGACCAGGACCCAGGACTCCTGACTCCCTCGTGTAGCCCATAAGGATGGCCAGTGATAGCACCTCTTCAAGTCACACCACCTGGCCAAGGGGTCTGGGCACCAGTGGAATTTCACTCCCCCTCTTCAATCCCACTCACCCTTTCTGAGCTGAGGGATGGAAGACACTCACATCAATTAATAAAGCACCTAAGGACCCCTGCCACCCAAGACAGACACCAGCCCTCCTCACCAAACCGTCTGGAGTCTGCAGGGCTCACTAGGCTGCTCACAGTTGGGTGGATAGGAATGCCTTTCTTCCATGACGCTCCCTGCTCCCTGGGAGGTGACAGAAAATCTGGACTCCCGGAGCCATCAGATGAGGCAGAGGGCAGTCAGCTCAGTCCCTCTCCACATTCCAGTCCTGACCCTAACTGGTCTTGGGCAGCCATTTCCTCTCCCTGGACCTCCATTTGCTCCTCTGTTAAATGAGGAGGTTGAACCAGGTTAGTGATTTCCCAGCTTAAGAATTCGTCACCCAGTAGGTGTGTTCAGACCCAGAACTCTGGACCCAAGTGCCCATACAGTAAGTCTGGGTGGGATCCAAGGGTGTGCATTTCTAATGAGTTGCCAGGTGATGCTGACCTGGGAACCACACTTTGGGAATCACTGCACTGGATCATTTCTGAGCTCTGATGGGAAACTACGGTTTCTGATTTTGTGAAAGAGCCGTGTCAAAACCCCTCTGACTTCCAGCGTTCAGCAAAATTGTACAAATGGCTGTCCTATCCCTGAATGACCCTGGCTGGGGAGGGATATGTGTGATCTAGGGTCACTGACGGCTGCCCCTGTTGGGACGGGTTTTGCTGCCTGAGCTTAAAGGATGGCTACTGGGGCACAACCTGGTGTCGGAACCCCAGCCTGGCGTCCGGTGTTCCAATATAAGTTTCTTGCTTAGCCAAGGGGCCAGTTATGTGGTTGACATTTAGCAAGCTCTTCTGTGGGGTGGCTGCCCTCCAGAAGGGTTTGGGGGTGGAGGTCGCTCCCGGGAAAAGCACCTGTGATTGCAAAGACATCTGGTAACTGCTGACTTCAGTCATCAAAGGGTAGGGGGTGGGCGGGCGGGTTACTAAAAGGCTGCAGGGACATCTCACAGCACCAAAGGCAGACAGTTCAGAGAACTGGAAGGAGGAGCAGCATCAGAAACGGAGTCTCTTCCCCCCTCACTCGCCTCCCTCTTCTCATGATTCCTGGTCAGTCTGTCTGTCTCTCACTGTGTCTGCAGATCTCTTGACACGTCTCCTCCCTTCTGCCCTGACATCCACCTGCCCGGCCCCGCCTAGGCTCCAGCACTCACTGCCTCCCCGCTGTCCTCTTGAGAGAATCTGATTGGCTAGCGAGGCTAGCCAATGGGCTGTCTCGCTTTGGATCGGGTGCCCACCCCAGATCCAATCAGCCCTGGCTGAGAGAGGAGGGGGTGGGGCAGACAGTGACGGACAGCTAGTTCAGTCCAAGGGCAGTGGAGTCCCATTGCTTCCGTTTCTGTTGTGACCATATTCATGGCAACCGGAAGGCACATGGACCCAAGTCCCTCTCATCCCCATCCACCTGAAAGTCAAAAATAAGCCCCCAGACACCTCCTCGAGCTCCTCCGAGGACCCCTCCAGCTATGTGACTCCATTTCTCTGCTTGTTGTCCCTCCCCCAACTGTGCGAGATGTCCCATGACAACCTCTCACCGCCTTTCTGACCTTGACTGTTGGCCTGTCCAGGGGCTCAGTCTCAGGCTTCACTTTGGCTGAGAGCATCCAGTCTGTGGCATTAAATGCTCTTTATAAGCCCACGATTTCCTTGGTCCTCCCCCAAACTCCGCACCAGCGTACCCACAGGACATCTCCACCAGGAGGAGCAAGTGACAGGCATTTGTAGCACCTTCTGGGGCTGCAGAAGGAAGAACTTTCACAATTCAGCAGCGGCTCCAGACAACATATATCGATGCTCTCACAGTGCTGGAGGTCAGAAGTCTGAAATCAAGGTATGGGCAGGGTCAATTCCATGCCTCTCTCTCAACTCTAGTAGGATAGGTGGCAGCCGCTGGTGTTCCTTGGCTTGTCATGGCATCCCTGCCTCCGTGGTCACGTGACCTTCCTCCCCGTGTGTCCCTGTGTCTCTTCACGTGACCGTAAAAGGAAGTCATCAGGCCCACCTGAACCCAGGGTGACTTCATCATGACTGTTTACATGTACAAAGACAAGGTCACCTTCTGAGGTTCTGAAATAGACGGGAAATTTGGGGATTTATCATCCAGGGGGCTTGTGTTATTGTTCTGTTGATTAGATAGCATCTTGCTGTTATTTTTCATTGGCTTGCGAACACCCACTGTAACGGGAAGAGACGGAACTCAGAACCAGCTGTTTGTTGGGAACTGGCTGTGCAGCTCGAGGCCTGGAGGGAGATGAAAAGGGGTGATGACCTTCAGAGCCCCTTGTGCAGTTGGGGTAACTCTCTGCCGGCCCCTTGCCATTGATTGATAATACCAGGCCTCTGTTACCTGAAGGGCATCCCAAGGCAGAGGCTTTGTGCTTTGGAGTAGGGTAGACACTGTGCATGCAAGGAGAAGAGAAAAGAACAGTAGGTCAAGGGCTCAGGCCAGGCTTCACCTAGCCTCCAGGATTTGGATGGGGGCGGGGACACAGGGAGTCCCCAAGGCCGGAGCCTCCATCACTGCTCTGTGTTGTTACCAGTGTCTCCCCTCCGTGGAGTCAGGCTTGGTTTGGGGAAGGGCCCCGGTTCTGAAATCCAGACATCTGAGTTCTAGGCTTCACGCTGTCCCAGGTTGCTGGGTGATTCTGAGCCTGAGGTTGTCCTGCTGGCATGGCCTCTCTCTCCTGTGAGTTGGAGAGACAGCCGAGACACCGTGGGATGGGGTAGGTTCTAAAGTTGGTGTGTGAGACAAAAATTACATCCACTCTTACACCGCCCTGCGGATAACCGTGGTGGCTGCTGCTCCTCACGCCCTGGGCAGTGTCCTTGGAGCAGAATAAAAGCCAGATTGTCCATCTCACTAAAGTCTAGCCTTCAGAGGTGCTCTCCTGCCCCAAACTTCTAGGACTGAACTTAATTAAATTAAGCAAGCACCTCCCATGAGTTCCCCTGTGCCCACAGGGAGACCCCAACCCAGGGAACAGGAGGCTGAGAGTTCTGAAAGTGACAGGAAGGGGGCTTTTGCGGCGGTTGGGGTACCAAATGAAGTTGACCTTGAAATTGTGAAGCTAGAGGCTTTTTCTGGCCCTTGGGACCACCAGTGTGGTATTTGTGATCAGGCTCTGTCTAGTGCCTGGGGTTGCAAAGAGTCAGACACAACTTAGCAACACTTTCACTTTTTTTTTTTTTTTTTTTTTCAGTTTAGTGTGGGTCCCGGGCAGGGTTGCCATGCCCACCATCAGGGGGAGAGAAGCAGGGGAGAACATGGCCTCTGCGAGGCTGGGGTTGAGTAACCATCTTTAGCCCTTAACTTTCTGAAAGAGACCAAGCATGGCTGTCTTTTAGCACTGCGCCATGCTGCCCTCTTGGGGAAGAGAGAGACACCTTTGTTCCTTTAGGAAAATTCACAGGAATAAGATTGGGAGCTGAAGGGCATAAGGGCTCTATAGCTCTTGATGAACTGCGTGAGAGTTGCTGAGACGACTCTGTCAGTCTGCTCTGCCACCGTCTCCCTTGCTCGTGTTGGGTGTGTATTCTTGGGTTTTGCACAGCAGTGCTGTGGTGCTCAGCCTGCCTCCCCAGACTGCTGCTCAGGTCTGTGGTCACCTTGTCTCTCCTTGGTGATGTCGGGCTGAGCCGAAGGATGCAGCGAACCCTCTGGCTTCTCCCTGCTGAGAACTTGGGGTCCAGACCCTTCTGGATGCCCAGAGCCTTGAGCCTCCTGCTGCCCCCGCAGATCTGTTGGGGTAAAATCGAAATGCCAGCCTGGATGCCCTGAGAATGTCGGGCTTTGTTAGCGTGTGAAGCGGGTGTTGTGAAGCTGGGACAAAAGCACCCTTGTGCTTTCGGGAGACCAGGCGTCCGCGGCGGGGGGCCCCGGGGAGTGGGCACCACTGGGGCCGGGTTCGGGGCAGGGCGATGGGAGACACAGCCTGGCCTCCACTTAGGAGGCTGGCCGGGGGAAATCATGATGGTGTGGGTGTATTTGAAATCCTTCCTTTCAGTTGGTTCAACCTTCAGGACAGGCCTGGGGACCAGGAGTCCTGGGGTCGTTTACTCATCCATCCATCCTGGGGTTTCCTGGGCGCCGGTTTCTGTACCTAAAGTGAGAAACGGGCTCGGCTCCCTGATGCGAGGTGGGGAGTAGGCTGGGGCTCTTCCCCAGGAGCTGCAAAAGGAAGGGCCACGTGGGGGGTGACAGAAGGGACCCGGGTGCCCGTGGTTGCCCCATCCAGGGGCCGGCTTGGGCAAGGTTGCTGCAGCCTGTCCTCCGCCCTTAAACAGATCCGGCAGCGAGGGGCGGGCACCTCCCCAGACCTCCTCTCTTCCTTCCACCTGTTCTCCTGTCTTGCGCACAGAAGATGACCTGCTTCTCTCTCTCTCTCTTTTTTCTCTCTTTCTCCGGCTTCCTCTCGCCTGTGCTCCTCTCTCCTGTCCCCACCTCGCCACCCGCCCCGGGTGGACAGACCCAGACGCAGCTGGAGCACGCGCGCATCGGGGAGCTGGAGCAAAACCTGCTACTGGAGAAAGCGCAGGCCGAGCGGCTGCTCCGAGAACTAGCCGACAACCGGGTAACCGCCGCTGCCAGCGCTTCGGCCCGCCAACGCCCCTGTCAGCGTCCCCGTTTTATTATTTTCTCTCTCTGGCTGCTCTCCTCCCAGTTTTGTTGGGTTTTTGTTTCTCCCTTTTGCATCCCTTCTAGGAGGGCAGTGCCGGTTTAGGAACGTGCTTTTGCGCTCCTCCGCCGTGTGATGTTGGTTGGAGGAGGGGGAGGTCTTGGTTCTCCGGGACTTTGGGCCCCAGCTCGTGGTCCTACTGCCTGAGGAAGGTCCTTTGAGAGCCTCTCCCACCGCCCCACCCATGCCTTGTCAAGACAATGCTCTGTCGTGTTCAGCAATTGGGGGCTCTTGGGAACATTCCGCCCCTTGTGTGGAGGACCCATCCACCCCTCCCTTCTCCCCAGGCTGGGGAAGGCAGAGGTCGGGAGACTGGAGATCCAAGGTCTTCAATAGGGTGGCACGAAGGGCCAGCCTGAAGGACCTGGGGCTGAAGGAGTGGTGGGACTTTGAGGGAGTAGGGGATCCCCAAGGCATATGATTCTCTGTCAGCCCCAGGGTCTGAGTGGTTCCTAGGTCAGGGAAAGCTCTGTGTGGGAGTGAAGTCCCCCCGGAGTCCCAGGGTACGGTCTGAATCCAGTCTGTAGACCCTGCTGGCCCCTCCCTGCCCACCATGCATGCCAGGGGCCGGCCTTCTATGCAGGCCCACCTCCAAACAAGCTGGCCAGCCCAGCTGCAGGGCCCCTGATGATAGAGTTAAACAGACAGCCAGCAGTGATTGACAAAAGCCACTGTGCACAGCGTGCGGGTGTGGGGCGGGTGACCACCGGTTTCTGCGGGTTGGCCTCTGCACACGAGTGAGTGTGCATGTCCTGTGGGTGTCTGCAGATGCACACGCTGGCCGTTGCCAGGTGGCTGCGTGTGCAGTACACATGTGTGTGCACAGCGGCTGCTTACAGAAGCAGTTGGCAGGCTGAAGCCCTCCACACTGGGCATCTTCCTCTAGGAAGGGTTCAACCCAACTTAAAAAACCAAAAACATGTTTATTGAACTAGAGGTCACCTGCAGAAACAAATTCCCTAAGCTTATAAAAGATGTAAAACTCTCAAGTATATTATTTTCCAATCCCTGACCACCGACTTGATCAAAGTGGGATTTGGGCAGGTGGAGCCTCTGATCTCAGAGTTTTCCATTAGAAGATGGGTCTGGGCCTTATTTATTTATTTTTTTCTGCGTTAGGCATTAAAATGGCAGACCCTTCTTTGGCCACCCCCTCCAAATAGCCTCTCTGTGAATCCACTCATTCTAGCTGAGACTTTTCTAGAGCAAGATAGTGCAAAGTTCTCTCTGTCATGTCCACCCTTTAAAAATAATTTAAACTTGAAGAAAACCATAACCTCAAATAGACGGTTTCCTTTTTTTTCTCCCCCTCTTTGTTGTTCAGTCGCTCAGTCATGTCCGCCTCTTTGCGACCCCGTGGACTGCAGCACGCCAGGCTTCCCTGTCCCTTCACTGTCTCCTGGAGTTTGCTCAGACTCACGTTCAGTGAGTCGATGATGCCATCCAACCATTTTCTTCCTTGGTTGCTTTATTTATTTTTGGCTGCACCATGCAGCACGCGGATCTTAGCTCCCCCATCGGACTGAACCCGCACGTCCAGCATTGGGATGTGGAGTCAACCTCTGGACCCACCAGGGAAGCCCCCAGATGGTTTCTTTTAACCACGGACTTGTCACAAGCCGGCTAGGGCAGCGGGGACCATTGAGTTCCCGAATCACTGGGGCCCAAGGCAGGGGGCGGTGCTCAGATGGGATGGGGTGTCCTTCCCGTGACCTTCCCCTGTCGCGTCCTCCTGCGCCCCCCTGCCCCCGCACCTGGCGGCCCGCTGACCCCGGTCTCCCTCTCTCCCGGTAGCTGACCACGGTGGCCGAGAAGTCGCGGGTGCTGCAGCTGGAGGAGGAACTCAGCCTGCGCCGTGAGGAGATCGAGGAGCTGCAGCAGTGCCTGCTCCACTCGGGCCCACCACCGGCTGACCACCCTGAGGCCGCCGAGACCCTGCGGCTGCGTGAGCGACTGCTGTCGGCCAGCAAGGAGCGCCAGCGGGAGAGCGGCCTGCTGAGGGACAAGTACGAGAAGGCGCTGAGGGCCTACCAGGCGGAGGTGGACAAGCTGCGGGCGGCCAACGAAAAGTACGCGCAGGAGGTGGTGGACCTGAAGGCCAAGGTCCAGCAGGCCACCAGCGAGAACATGGGCCTCATGGACAACTGGAAGTCCAAGCTGGACTCGCTGGCCTCGGACCACCAGAAGTCCCTGGAGGATCTCAAGGCCACCCTGAACTCGGGCCCCGGCGCCCAGCAGAAGGAGATTGGGGAGCTGAAGGCTGTGATGGAGGGCATCAAGATGGAGCACCAGCTGGAGCTGGGCAACCTGAGGGCCAAGCATGACATCGAGACAGCCGTGCACGTGAAGGAGAAGGAGGGCCTGCGGCAGAAGCTGCAGGAGGCCCAGGAGGAGCTGGCTGCCGTGCAGCAGCACTGGTGTGCCCAGCTGGAGGTGCAGGCCAGCCAGCACCGGCTGGAGCTGCAGGAGGCCCAGGACCAATGCCGCGACGCCGAGCTGCGCGTGCGCGAGCTGGAGAAGCTGGACGTGGAGTACCAGGGCCAGGCGCAGGCCATCGAGTTCCTCAAGGAGCAGATCTCCCTGGCCGAGAAGAAGATGCTGGACTATGAGCTGCTGCAGCGCTCCGAAGCCCAGAGCAAGCAGGAGGCCGAGAGGCTGCAGGAGAAGCTTCTGGTCACCGAAAACAGACTCCAGGCCGTCGAGTCCCTGTGTTCGGCCCAGCACACCCATGTAGGTGGCCGCTGCCCCTCCTGCCCACAGGGCGGCAAGTGGCCCCGGGCTCAAGGGCCCTGCTGGGGGAGGGTTCCGGCGTCTGTTGACCTTTTGTTTGCAGCCCAGGGAAGCGTCCCCGTTGCCCGCCCCACCTGGAGCATACCAGTCTGAGATCACAGGGCACCTGGCTCAGAGGAGGAGCCCCTGGCCCCTCTCTCAGAAGGGCAGCAGGCCTGAGTGACCGTTCAGAAGGGCAGCAGGCCTGAGTGACCGTGGGGCCCCCAAGCAGTCTGAGCAGACCTGGCTGGGTCCCCACAGGCCAGCCTGGAGAGGAGTGTCCCTGGGCAGCAGCCTTCTCCCCAGCTGGCAGGCACGTCCCACCATGCAGGCTCCCAGGCCTCCTCAGGGCGTTGGTACCAGGAGCTCCAGCACTGGGCTGGCAGAGATGTGGAAGGCAAACCCTGCCCACCCCTGGGCAGGGGTAAGAGAGTCCCATTTCCAACCCGAGCGCTGACCTCGGGCACCTGAGGGTGGCCCCCTATTTGCCAGTCCCAACGAGACGGAACAACAGTCTGGCAGCCACTTTCCTAAGTGGAGCGGTGGGGTAGGGGAGTGGTCCCAGGAGTGGGCTCTGCAAGGCCAGAAGGCTGTGACTCTGGGGAGACTGCTGCCCCCTGTATCAGCTTTGCTACAAATCTAGACGTCCCAGCTGAGCACACTGGGGAGGCTGGGACCCCAGGTATCAAGAACAGGTGCTCCCATGGGCCAGGAAGGGCCTCGTGAGTGGATCTGGGCACCACACCTGGTGCAGGCCCTAGAATGCCCCATCTCACCTGGACTCCCTTGGGGTCCATATTGGCTCCATTTCATAGATGAGCAAACCCAGATTCCAAGGCGGAATAGCTTTCCCGGAGTTTCTCGCCCATCAGTGGCAGAGTTCCTGTTGAACCCCACTGCCTAAGGGCCAGAGAAGTACCCGGAATGACAAAGTCTTATATGAAGGGACAATTCGCAGCAAAATTGTTGCCTCCCCCCCACTCTCTGCCCCCCAACTCGAGGCTTGTAGGATCTTAGATACCCAACCAGAGATTGAACCCTGGGCCCCTGCAGTAGAAGCTTGGAGTCCTAACCACTGGACCACCAGGGAAATCCCAAGATGGTTGCCTTTTTATCAGCCCCAGTGGTTCTTGAGCTTCTGGTTCCCCTTGTACATTTAATCCAGAATTCAGTGTTTGAGCAACCAGTGTTCAGAAGTTCTCCGTACAGGGGGTGCCTTTTTTGTAAAAGGAGCCCTGCCTGTGTCATGCCTTAAGGCCCCACTGCACCGGCCATCTGCCCCCTTCTCCCAGGCGGGGGCCCCTATTAGCAAATACCCTCCCAGGATGCTGGGCAGAGGGGAGAAGAAGAGCCCCAGGTTGCACACGGCCTGGTTGGCTGCTCAGGGCAGGAGGGTCAGGCCTGGGGCCCCAGGACCTGGACTCCCTTAGCAGGGAGGTTGGGGGTTGCTGTGGTTCCACAGGATGGCCTGCTGCCCCTCTGTCACAGACCGCACCCCAGGGAGTGGGTGGTGACCTTAGAAATGCCCACTGATTTCCACACATGTGGGACCTTGGTCTGGACCCACATGCCCTCCAGATTTAAAGGTTCAAGGACAACTTGATTTTTGTTCTCATGTGTAAGAATGGGAATTATTAAAAAAAAAGTTTAATGTGTGCCCCGTTTTCCCTGCAATGTGTATAAATAAAGACCTAGGGGGCTTTGTTAATCACAACAGACTGGCTGAAGCAGGGCTGGGGATGTCTGAGCGGAGGTATGAGGGACAGGGCGGATGGAGGTGACTGCCTGCTCAACTCCGAGCTGCCCTGATATGCAGTGCTAGGGTCTGGCAAACTACAGGGGACGGCCAGCTTTGCTTGTGCAGGAAGCCAGAAATTTCTGCTAAGAAGCAGCGAGGAGCCTGTTGATGTTTGCCACACAGATTTTTTTTTCTTAGTTGATTTTTTGCTTCTTTGCTTCCGGGTTTGTTTTTTAAAGGCAGTGTTAGATCCCCTGGAGGAGGGCATGGCAGCCCACTCCAGTATTCTTGCCTGGAGAATCCCATGGAGGGAGGAGCCTGGCGGGCTACAGTCCATAGGGTCGCGAAGAGTCAGACACGACTGAAATGACTTAGCACGCATGCACGCACGCAGAGAAAGAAAGTATCGTTTCTTGAAGTCCCTCTGGGAGCTGTCTAGGCGTGCTCTGCATGCGCTGCCCCGTGGCAGTCGATTCTTGTTTTATGGATGGGAAACCAAGGCTGGGAGTCTTGCCTCTGGATAATGGTGGAAACAGTCCCAGGACCAATCTCTGTAGGCATCCCCAGGAAGGAGACATCTGTTTAATATGATAGACATTTGCAAACAGGAAGGGACAGGGAGTGATCACATGGACGCTGTGCAGGCAGCCCTGGGGGGCCCTAGGAGCAGAGCGGGGGTCCTCTTGTCAGGGAAGCCAGACCTAGAACACCTGTGCCCCCTGCTACAGCAAGTCCATGAAAGTCTCCTTGAACTGGGGAGACGTGGGCTGGCTGGGGCTGGGGACTGAGACAGGGAGGCGAGCATCTCCCTTACAGGGCTCTCCTTTCAGATGATTGAGTCCAACGACATTTCAGGGGAGAAGATCAGGATGAAGGAGACTGTGGAGGGTGAGTGGCCACTGGGCCGGGCGGGATGTGGGGCTTTGGGGAAAGGCTGGTGGGTTTTGCCTCCAAGCTCGGTTCGACTTCGTTTTGCGTCATCTGGTGTTTGGTGAAAGCTGCCTGGGCTTCCCAGGTGGCACTAGTGGTAAAGAATCCACCATCCAGTGCAGGAGACGTAAGAGACACAGGTTCAATCCCCGGATCAGGAAGATGGGCTGGAGGAGGGGATGTCAACCCACTCCGGTATTCTTACCTGGACAATCCCATGGACAGAGGAGCCTGGTGGGCTACAGTCATAGAATCACAAAGAGTTGGACACGACTAAAGTGACTTAGCGCACACATGCAAGAGCTGCCTGCTGTGTGCACCAGCCACTCACCCACCATGGGAGGAGGGCAAAGGCTGTTTATTGAGGACTTGATTGTGTGTTTGGTGTGTTTTTTTTCTTTTTTTCAAGATATTTTTTGGAAAAAAAAAAAAAAGATATTTTTTGATGTGGACCATTTTAAAAGTTTTACAATATAGCTCCCCAACCAGGCATCGAACCCACGCGCCCTGCATTGGAAGGCAAAGTCTTAACCATTGGACCACCAGGGAAGTCCCTTGCCATGCAGATTTTTAAAAATCAATCTTTGTTTTTGGGATCTTGGGTTTATTTTTTTTCCTCTGTAAATCTCTGATTCATGCAGAATTCTTACTCCAGGTGTGAGGTAAGGATCCACTTTTATTTTTTTCCCCAAGAGTGCCCACTTACCCCGGCACCGTTTTTGAAAACCTCATCTCCCTGTCTCCACTGATGTGAATGAACCAAACTTACCGTCTTTAAATTCCATCAGGTAATTAACTCTTTCTAGATTTTTTTTTTCCTTTCCAATGACCAATCTGTCTATTTATGCACCACTTTTACAGTGTTTTGAAACTTCGTTTATATTTCAGTTACTGGCAAGGCTGGTCTTCGGCTCTGTTTTTTTCAAAATTCTCTCGGCCGTTCTTTTTTTTATTTATTTGGCTTTGCTGGGTCTTAGTTGCAGCATATGGGATCTAATTCCCTGACCAGGCGTTGAACCCCAGGTGTCCTGCCTTGGGAGCATGGAGTCTTGGCCACTGGACAACTAGGGAAGTCCCCCCTCCCACCTTTTTTTTTTTTAATTGAGACATAATTTAAGTAAAATCACCATTTTAAAGCAAACCATTCAGGAGCTTTGATATATTCAGAGTGTTGTGCAATCATCTCTTCTGTCTAGTTCCAAAACTTTTTCATCACTCCAAGAGCAAGCCCCGTATGCATCATCAGTCATTCTCTTATTTTCCCCTCGTTGCAGCTGCTGACAACTGCTAATCTGCTGTCTGTCTCTATGGATTTGCCTCTTCTGGATATTTCATATAGATAGCATCATATAACATGTGGCCTTTTATGTCTGGCTTATTCACTTTGCATAATATATTCAAGGTTCATCCACATTATAGCACGGGTCAGTGCTTCATTCCCATGTGGGACCAACGGGCCATCGTATGCATACGCCCAATTTTGTTATCCATTCACCTGTCAATGGACAGCTGGGTTGCTTCCACCTTTCAGCCACTGTGAGTAGCGCTGCTGTAAGTGTGCATGTGGGGATACTTCTTGAGTTCCTGTTTTCAGCTCTTTGAGGGTATATACTCGGGAGGGGAATTGTTAAATTGTATAGTAATTGCAGGCTTCCCTGGTGGCGCAGTGGTAAAGAATCTGCCTGCTAACGCAGGAGATTCAGGTTCGATTCTTAGATCGGGAAGATCCCTTGGAGAAGGGAATGGCAACCCGCTCCAGTATTCTTGCCTGGAAAATTGCATGAACAGAGGAGCCTGGTGGGCTACTGTCCACGGGGTCGCAAAGAGTCGAACATGACTCAGCAACTGAGCACACACACCCGTGGTAATTGTGTGTTTAATTCTTTGAAGAAGTTTGGTTTTTTTTTTTTTGCCAAATTCTCTTGGCTGATCTTGCTTATTTTTCCAAGTGACTTTGTTTATTTTTATTTAAATATTTTTCCTTTTTTAAAATTTTTATTTACTTATTAAAAAAAATTTTTTTTCCAAGTGATTTTAGAATTAGCTTATCTGGTTCACAAAAATTACAGTCTGGCTGACATTTTTACTGGCTTCACATTGAATTTATAAATTAACGTACAGAAAGTTAATACATTTCTAGAACTTTGCTTGCATCTTTTTCATGACTGTCCTGGGCTATCCAGTATTGAATGCATGTGGCCAGGTGACGTGAGCACCTTTATTAGCCCCAATTTTCACTTGAGGAAGCTGAGAGTCTGAGAGTTAAGTTGCTCAAGACCGTACAACACTGGCACCTCTTCTTCAGGGTGGGTTACCCAGGCTTCCCTTGTGGCTCAGGTGGTAAAGAATCTGCCTGCAATGCAGGAGACCTGGGTTAGATCCCGGGGTTGGGAAGATCCCCTGGAGAAGGGAAAGGCTACGCACTCCAGTATTCTGGCCTAGAGAATTCCATGGACTGTATAGTCCATGGGGTCGCAAAGAGTCGGACACAACTGAGCAAATTTCACTTCACCCAGAAGGTCGACTGTCTTGAGAAAGAACTTGGACTCTGGAAGCCAAATGTGATGTCATTTTAGGGTTCGGATGGGAGGGCCACCCCCTCGTCCACCAGATTGCATTGTTAGCTCTGGGGTACTGATGGCCCCTCATCTCTCCCTTCTCCCCAGGCCTGCAGGACAAGCTGAACAAGAGGGACAAAGAGGTGACAGCCTTAACATCTCAGACCGAGATGCTCAGGGCCCAAGTAAGTGGTAAGTCTCCCTCCTTCCGGGCAGATGCGGGGGCTTTCATTGGATCACGTGCCAGTCCAGCGGGGGAGGGGGAGATGACGCTGGTCAGGGTGCCCTTCCCCACTCTGCCTCGAGGAGAAGTCAGCCTGGGCCAGGTGGCCTGCACTGGACTTCCACCTGGGCAGTGGTGAGGGGGGCACAGTAGCCCACACTTCATCTATAATATAAGTGGGGACCCCAGGGACTTCCCTGGTGGTTTGGTGGTTAGGACTCTGCGCTTCCAATGCAGGGGTCAGTAGTGGGAACTAAGATCCCATAGGCCGAATGACACAGACACAGAAAACAAATGGGGGACCCCAGCCACCTTCTCTCTCCAGAGCCAGGCCTCTGTGCCCTGTGTTCTGCAATCGCATCACAACTTATCTCTTTCTGGGCTTGAACACCCCTGGGTTTCAATCTCTCTGCCTTTTGGTATAGTATTTGGGCACCAGCCCCTGGAAGAAATACCAGGACTTCAGAATTGGGAGGGGAAGGACTTTGGCTGCAGCAAAAGCCAAGGCCCAGGGGAAATGGGGATGAAGCCAGAGGGTAGCCTGGTGGGGCAGGGGGAGTGGTAGGGGGCCTGGAATCTGTGGCTTGGTGACAAACTGGCTGTGCTTCTTGTCCACCAGAATGCCAGTGGTGGTGCCCGTGAGCCGGCCGCCATCCTGGGAAATGGTTCTCACTGCCCCCTTCCCTCCACTCCCCATCATGTTCACGTGGCTTAATGGGTCCCAACAAAGGTCAGGTGACCTCAGGTTCCTCCGGGGCCAAGGTGAAGTTGTAGATTTCCCTCATCCAGGCAACACTGTAAACGCCCCTGTCTCTCGAAGGCTGGACTGCTTTCCTGACACCAGAGGGCCCGGCTGCTGTGGGGGGGCCATGGTCTGCTTTTCCTAAGTAGCTCTTTTCGGTCCCTCGCTGCCTGGCCCTGCAGGACGAGGGAGGTCCGCTCAGTGGAGTGTGTCCCTGTTAACACCCCCCTCTCCCCGGGAAAGCCTGCTGCCTGCCCGGGCCTTGGCCCCTGTGTGGGACAGGTTTCCGTGGCGATCCCAACCCTCTCCCTTCTTGCCCTGCTGGCTGGCCTCAGCACTGGAGAGCAAGTGCAGGTCGGGCGAAAAGAAGGTGGACACCCTCCAGAAAGAGAAGCGGCGCTTGGAGGCGGAGCTAGAGGCCGTGTCCCGGAAGACCCATGATGCCTCGGGCCAGCTGGTCCTCATCAGCCAGGAGCTGCTCCGGAAGGAGCGGTGAGTCAGCCGTGGGCGGTGATTAGAACAGCGTGACCCTCACTCCACCAGCTAATAGTACCCAGTCTTTTTTGAAGGTGTAGACAGATGACTGGCATCACCGGTGATCACCATACTGTCTGCTGCTAAGCTCCAACGAAGCCTCAGAATCCTTCTTAACACAGTTCTCCAAGCAGAACTCATAGGAAAGATTAGTGGTTCCCAAATATCTTGGTCTTGGGGACCCCTTGAAACTCTTAAAAATTATTGAGGACTCCCACCTCCTCTTCCTTGAAGCCTTCCTTGGTTGATGTAGGCTACCATAAGCTGCTCCTTGCTTCTTTGGTACTTAGGATGGGAGTGGAAGATCAGCTAGAAATGTGTTGGCAGATTAAACGAGTAGAGATTTATTTTTCTCACATAACAAGAAATCTGGAGGTAGCTACAGCTGGCATTTGGTTCAGTGGCTCAAGGTACCAATGCCAACACCTTTGCTCTCTTGGGTTCTGTTAGACTCTTCCTCATGGTTGCAGGGTGGCTGCTGAAGCTCCAGCCATCAGGTGCCATCATTCAGAGTAGGAAGAAGGAAGAAAGGGAAAGGGTCAGTGCCAGCAAACTTTTACTTTATTCTTTTAACTACATATGGCCACCTAGTGAGTTAATTTTCCCCTCCTCTAAAGTAGATTCTGGCAAGGGGAAGAACTCAAAATGGGTGTGTCCTTTTCTCCCAGCCTCTGCCCATGGGAGACATTGCTAATTGATCACTGCACTCTTTTTCTGCAAAGTCCAGATGTGACCTCAGAATCAATCTCACCACAGTATTCCAGGCAGCTGCTGCCAGTTAATTAAGAGTTGATATAGGAAATAAAACTTATTTGATGTCAGGTATTTAAAATGTCTTGCCCCATGAGGTCTCTTGGAAAAATGCTTTATTTTTTATTTAATTTAATTTTATTGTTATCTTAAAAGTGTATTTTATTGGGATTTACCTGGTGGTCTAGTGGTTAAGAATCTGCCTTGCAGTGCAGGGGACACAGGTTTAATCCCTAGTCGGGGAACTAAGATCCCATAAACCGCACAGCAGCTAAGCCTGTGTGCCACAACTGAGACCTGATGCAGCCAAATAAAAATAAAAATATTTTTTTAAAATAAGTAAATAAGTATGTTATGGAAGTTACATGTATTTACAACATTATAAAAGTTCTGTGTATACAACATTATATTTCTACTTCTGTACTATTTTTAATTAAACAAATATATATTCTCTTTAAAAAAAAAAAAACTTCAAAAAAATTCTAAGAAAGGCTGAGTCCTCTTGACTCTTGGGTTCCTAAACCCGAGTCTCTCCAGCTGTGGTCCGATGGCTTCAAGCCTCGTGCTTCCTCTGTGGCCCCTCCTGGCACAGACGCTGTGTCTTGGTAGCCAGTATACCCCCCTCGGGATGGCCAGTCTCAGGCACCGGACTAATTGTGGAGGATGAGAGCTGAGGGACCCAGACTGACTGCTGTTCTGTCCACCCCCGCCCCCTACAGGAGTCTGAATGAACTGCGGGTATTGCTGCTGGAGGCCAATCGCCACTCCCCAGGGCCTGAGAGGGACCTGAGCCGGGAGATCCACAAGGCCGAGTGGCGGATCAAGGAGCAGAAACTCAAGGATGACATCCGAGGCCTGCGGGAAAAGCTGACGGGGCTGGTACGTGGGGAAGGGGGCGGCCTGGGGATAGGGGACACCAGGGAGGGGCTGGGGCAACCTGCTGTTCAGGCCTTGGAGATTGGTGACCTTCTGGAGCCACCCCAGGGACTGCCAAGTCACAGTGAGGGTTCAAAATCCCCTAGAACCACTGGCAGGGTTTTGTAGACGTCATGGCTGGTTGTGTGGCTGTCTGGGTGATGCAGTGCAAAAGAAGATTCCCTAAGAATCTGACCAGTCCAGAGATGGGGTGGCCTACCATCAGGTGGTGAGCTCCCCATCCAGGGAAGTAATCAACCAGAAGCCAGCTCCTTGTTCAGGGTCCTGCAGTGGTGATTCATGCATCCATCTCAGGGACGAGAGGGGAACAGAGGCCTGACTGAGCAGAGTCCCCAGAAGTGCAGGTGGGGTAGGCTGGTAGCATAGGACAGACTCATTCCACTCAATCCCCCATTGGTCAGCATTCAAGACTAGCCTGTGGCCGGTTCCTGGGCCTGGTCAACTCCAGGGTGTGGACAGGTTAGGTCCAGGAGGACAGGCTTGCTGTCAGGGGAAGCTGCTCCAAAGCCCCTCACTGCCCACCCGCCCAGCCACAGGGGTTCAGCCACAGTGGAGGAGATGGAAGAAGAGGGGTCTCGCAGGCAGGAGGAGAGCCCAGGACCCGCCTGCTGCCATGGGAGCAGCCTTAGACCTGCAGGGTTAAGGGAGGGGGATGTCCATTATTCTGTCTGCACCGAGATTGTGGGCATGGGGACCACCGGGCCCAGCTGCCCTGCAGCCTTTCAGCCCTGGCAGGTCTGCCCAGCAGAGAGTGGTTACAGACCCCTCTGTGGTCCTCATGGTGCTGTGAGCCTGGGTATAACTTGGAAACCAAGACCCCGGGGCTGGTGGGGCCTTGGGAGTTCTGATTCCAAGACTTTCCCAGAATTGCATGGAGGGGGCAGAGCCACGCCTTCTCCATGAACCACAAGCTGGTCAAGTTTACACATGACCAGCCTCTCCCCTGTCCCCCTTGTACCATCCCCAGCACCACAGCGAACTAGGATGGGCTCGGTGGTTATAAACCTCCTGAAGTGAGGGAGGTTCGGATGGAGCGGGAAGCTTGGACAGAGGATCGGAGCAGAGCAGAAGGACCTAGAAGCACCTGCCCAAGGAGGGCAGTGCAGGGAGGGTTTGTGATCTGCCCATCTCTGGTACCGTGGTGGGTGGGGTCAGCTGCAGAGTGTTTGGAAGGGAAGGGAAGGAATGTCCTATTGAGGGCGGTGGAGGGGTTCTGAGGAGAGGTTCAGGGGATGAGGCTGTGGGTGGTCTAGGGCTGAAGAGGAAGGACCCACGTAAGACAGTATGGAGGGAGTCAGGGGGATACTGGAAGGAAAGAGGAGAGGGAGGGGTCCTAGGTTTGGAGACTTGGAAAACATGGAGCATTTGATAGAACCTGGGAATCCAGGGCAGGGAGCAGGAAAGATGCTTCTGTGAGGATCCTCAGGTGAGGGAAGGAGGCTTGAGGGGCATCCTGGTGATGCCCAGGCCTGACCCAGAGATGACGTGGGACAGATGAGTTTCCTGCCAGAGAAGAGGTCACCCTCATGCAGCACGTACGTGCACACACACACGCATGCATGCACGCACACACACACTCTTCCTCTCTACACATGCGCGCACACACACACACTCGTGCTCTCTCCTGCTCCTTCCAGGACAAAGAGAAGTCCCTGTCGGATCAGAGGCGCTACTCCCTCATCGACCCGTCCTCATCCTCGGCACCGGAGCTCCTGCGGCTGCAGCACCAGCTGATAAGCACGGAGGACGCGCTGAGGGACGCACTGGACCAGGCTCAGCAGGTGGAGAGGCTCGTGGAGGCCATGAGGAGCTGCCCTGACAAGTCCCAGGTGAGCTGGGTGCCCCCCAGGTCTGGGGGGAGAGCCTCAGCCTTGCCCCCTGGAAGTCCCAGCCCTAGGGGTTCATGCCTTTATCCTGAGGAGCTCAGATGAAGGGCGGAGATGCAGCCTTGCCCTGAGAGCCTAGATTTCCCCATTTTGATGGGCTCTGCTCAGAGTTCTGGGCTTCCCAGGTGGCGCTGGTGGTAAAGAACCCACCTGCAATGCAGGAGACACAGAGACACAGGTTCGATACCTGGGTAGGGAATATCCCCTAGAGGAGAGCATGGCAACCCACTTCAGTTTTCTTGCCTGGGAAATCCCATGGACAGAGGAGCCTGGTGGGCTATGGTCCATGGGATCGCACAGAATCAGACACGACTAAGTGACTTAGCACTCACAAACGCACGCTCAGAGTTCAGAGCCTGCGATGGTCCCATCGGGAAGACCTCACCATCTAGTGGACGAACCGGGAAATGCTGGCTGGGGCACCTCGCTCAGCCTCTCGCCCTTGACTCTTAACAGGCCATCGGCAATTCTGGTTCTGCAAACGGCATCCACCAGCAAGACAAAGGTCACAAACAAGAGGTAAGCGGCACCCTGCCCCCGGGGGGATTTGCTCCGTCACTCCCACGGCCCTCCCGTGCAGGCTGACTTCTCTGGAGAGGAAACTTTGAAAAGGCAGCAAAAGAACAAAGACACATTTTGCAAGAGCGTTTGGGCTACTCATAGAGGGGGGGCCGCGGAGCCAAACTTGATTCAGTTCCCATCCTGCTTTTTTAACCTTGTTCCCCTTTCCAAAAAACCTTTTATTATAAAATAATATGCACCTATTTGGAAACTTTGAGGAAAAAACTCAAAAATACATAAGGAAGAAAACACTGGACATTCCCTGGTGGTCCAGTGGTTAGCACTCTCACGTGCACCACAAGGGGTACAGGTTTGATCTCTGGTCAGGGAACTAAGATCCCACAAACTGTGCAGCGTGGCCAGAAAAGAAACACTCACCAGTAGCTCTTCTACCCAGAGATGACCGAGGTTGACATTACTTTGCTAAGCATGCACGTGTGTGTATGTGTATGTATGTCCACATGTACAGCCAGTCCGAACTATTCCATTTGCACACTCACCTGCTTGGTGACATTTATCTGTAGCCCCACACTCCACACTGACAGCACTTTTGTGGTCATTCACGGACATGTGCAGAGCAGAGAAAAATGTAATCGCCTGAGACATGGCATGTTCCCAAATGAGCCTGTACAAAGCAGCGTGCTTGTACAAACATTCTGCAAACAAGTGTCCTTCTCACGGTCTATTTAGTGACACGTTTCTCACATTTTCATGCTTTTTTTCTTGGTGATTTCCACTGTTTAAAATGGCCCCCAAGCGTCATCTTGTGTTCTAGAAGAGCCGTCTAGTGTTCCTAAGTGCAGGAAGGCTGCAATGTGCCTTCCAGAAACTACTTTAGAGAAGCTGCATTCAGGCATGAGTTATAGTGCTGCCGGCCTTGAGTTCATTATTAATGAGTCAACAATACGTATTCAGTGAAATGTTTTAAAGAGAAGCACGCATGAAACATGATTACCTGTTGATCGATTGATGAAAACGTCAGATCAGAGATTTGCAGGAACCTTGTATTTCCACTGAGAGCAATGGTTCAGTTTTTGCTGGTTCCATGACAGTTTGATTCTATAGAACAGGACTCCTGCAAATAACGAAGATTGTTATGTGTGTGTATATATGTCTGTAAATCTATGTACACATTAACTTAAAAAAAAAAATTTATTCCTGGTGGCTCAGACAGTAAAGAATCTGCCTGCCAATGCAGGAGACCCAAGTTCGATCCCCAGTTGGGAAGATCCCCTGGAGAAGGAAATAGCAACCCACTCCAGTTTTCTTGCCTGGAGAATTCCATGGACAGAGGAGCCTGGCAGGCTACAGTCCATGGGGCACAAAGAGTCAGACATGACTGAGCAACTAATACATATAGTTGACATATATACATGCTTTTTTTTACAGCTGTGTTTTTAAGATTTTTTTTAACGTGGACCATTTGTAAAGTCTTTATTGAATGTGTTACAATATTGCTTCTGTTTTATGTTTTGGTTTTTTGGCCCCGAGGCATGTGGAATCTTAGCTTCCTGACCAAGTTTCGAACCTATACCTCCTGCATTGGAAGGCAAAGGAGAAGTCCCTACACATGTTTTTTATTTAGAAATAATTTTTAATTGACAAAAAAGTTACAAGAATTTTAAAAAAGCGCCTAGAAGGACTTTCCTGGTGGCCCAGTGGCAAATACTCTGAGCTCCTGCAGGGGCCCCGGTTCCATCCCTGGTTGGGGAACTAGATCCCACAGGCCACAGTTAGAAAACCCCACAGGCTGCAGTGAAGACTTAAGAGCCCTCGTGCTGCAGCTAAGACCTGGTGCAGCCAAATAAATAAATAACTATGCAAGTGACGATGTTAGTTGCTCAGTCGTGTCTGACTCTTTGCGACCCCGTGGACTGCAGCCTGCCAGGCTCCTCTGTCCATGGGGATTCTCCAGGCAAGAATACTGGAGTGGGTTGCCATGCCCTCCTCCAGGGGATCTTCCTGACCCAGGAATCGAACCTGCGTCTCCTGCCTTGCCGGCAGATTCTTTACCGCTGAGCCACCAGGGAAGCCCATAAATACCTATACGCAGATACAAACTAAAAGTAAATAGTGCCTGGAGCATCAGCTCTCCTTTCCCCCATAACACGTGGTTGAGATTTTGCCCCATTTGCTTTACTTTTTGTTCTCTATGTGTAGATGAGTGTTATATGCATGTAATATTTTTCTGAACCATTTGAGTATAATTGCATATTCAGTCTGCATTCCCTGAGAAACAGGGCATGATTTTACATAAACACAGTACAGTTACCAATCTCAGCAAATGTCATGCTGTTATGAGATTTGTTAATACAGCCAATCATACTCCCTACCTGTTTTCTTCAGTTGACCCTGGCGTGTCTTCACAGCTGTTTCCCTGCCCCAATCCAGGATCCAGTCTAAGGTTAATGAGGCTCGTTGCATTTACTTGTTATGTCTTCTTTAGTCTCCTTGCATCTGGAACATTTCCTCCATTTTGCTTGGATTTTGATGACGTTGGCATTTTTGAAACACAATCCCTCCCTCTTTGTTTAATAGAAGATTCCTCCTTTGGGGTTTGACTGTCCTTTGGGGTGATTAGAGCCGGGTTCTGCCAGTTAGGCTGAAATACTCAGTCAAGGTCATGTTCTTCTCCAGGCATCACGACTGAGGCACGTGATGTCCATCTGCCCTTCATTCCATGTGTGAATGTTAATCACCTGGTCGAGGTGTTGTCTGACCCCTACTGCATGGTTACTGGTTCTTTCTGAATGAATATTCAGTGGAGACCCTGGAAGACCTTGTGAATTCTCTGTCCCTGACTCAAATGCCCCCTGGATTCATCATCGGTCTGTGAATCTTGCCTGAGCTGTCTTTATTGTGATGGTTGCAAAGTCGCACGTGAATTATTTCATTTTAATCTTTTTGGCCATACCACACTGCTTCTGGGATCTTGGTTCTCCAACCAGGGATCTAACCTGGCCCCCCTGCAGTGGAAGGGTGGAATCCTAACCACTGGACTGCTAGGAAACTCCCTAAATTATGCAATGGAGTAGACAGCGTGCTCCAACTCAACGGATGTGAGTTTGAGCAAATTCCGGGAGATGGTGAAGGACACGGAAGCCTGTTGCGCTGCAGTCCATGGGGTCACAAAGAGTCAGATGCAACTTAGCGACTGAACAACAACAAAGCATGCTCTAATATTCAATTTCATCTCCTGGTTTTTTTCAACTGAATATTTTAAACTTAGCATCTTCTCTCTTTCTTAACAGTCTCTGTAAAGTCTACGCTTTATAAAATTGTGGGCCGAAAATTGGTTTCCCAGGACTTTTGTGGGCCTGACTCCCTTGCTGGGAATGTGTTTTGCTGGGTTCTGTATTAAGGGGGTATCTGGTGGCCCACACCCCACAGTTAGCTCCTGCCATTTGCAGTGTTAGAGAGCCCACCTGGGGCCCAGGTGCCAGCCCAATTAGGCTCTGTCCCTGGCTACCTGTGTGACCTTGCGCCAGTACGATCTTGGGCTGGAGGAAAGAAGGCTTGTCCTTCCAACTCAGCCAATGGAGCCATGGCTGCAGGCCCTCACCTGGAGACCAGAGAACCCTGGCCACAGCATCTGCTGAGGGGCTGATGCTGTGGTGAGAAGCAGAGAGAGATGGATGTGGGGAGGTGGGGAACCCGAACCAGACCTGAGAGCAGGGTGGAAGCAGGAGGCTATAGCAGGACCTGTCAGGGTTGTGTCTGCAGAGGAGCCACCCGTACCGGGCCCCTTGGGAGTTGATGTCCAGACCTTGTGTGGCTTTGTCCTGTGAAGCACACGGGGTTCATCCCAGTTTACAGATGTGAAAACTGAGGCTTGGAGTCTCAACCACAAGTTTTCCTTTCCTCAGATCCAACCTCCACACAGGCCCTTGGAGCTCTTTGTAAATCCTGCCTGCTCTCGCCTCTTCCCTTCAAATTCCCATAAACCACTCCCACCCCGCTTCATGTCTCGCTGTGCCCCACTCAGCACAGAGTGCTCCTACCTCGGGGCCTTTGCACGTGCTGTTCTTCCCACTACCTGGCACAAGCTAGTTCTCCCCCAGCCCTGCCCTACCCCCTCTGCCCCTTGCCCCGGGGCCTCCTGAGACCCTTACTGACCAAGCCCTTGCTCTCTCCAGGACAAGCACTGACCCTGAGGGACACCGTGGAGCGGCCCAGTCTGGACCAGAGCCCCTCCAGCCGGCCCCGGCGGCGCCCCCTCCAGGCAGGGGGCGGGACTGTCGCTTTGAAGAGGAGAACAGTATTTGTAACAATGATGTACCCACCGCCGTGGACAATCCCCCACCCCCGACCCCCTTGCCGGACCAGGAGGCTTCCTCAAGCACGATCTTCCATGGAGAGTACAGCCCTGGCCTGGCCTCCCGGGACCTGCAGCCTGGATGCCCTGGACACCCGGCAGTTTCTGGAGTTGGCTCAGGGAGGCCGGGGTGATCCGAACAGACCCCTCTCCCCAGAAGCCACTGCCCTGAGGACCGTCTTGGCCCCTGGGCGTGTCCCCACTCCCTTTCTTCCCCTCCTCCTGGGGGTCCCTCTCAGACCCCCGAGAGCCATTGTCCCAGGAAGGGGCCAGAGGAGGGCCCCAGCTTCCCCTTCAGGCACCAAGGAGAGAAGTCTGGTCATTTGGAGGCAGGAGGAGACCCCCTTTTCTGCAGCCTCTTCCAGACTAAGGCAGTCCCCAGGGCTTCTTGTCCCCACACACTGAGCCTCTTGCAAACAGTGGTACAAGTTCCCCTCGGCCCGTCTGCCCAGCAAGGCCCCAGGTTCAAAGTGCTGGGAGGTGGGCCCTTCGTTCCGACCCCAGCGCACACGCAGCTCCAAGCTGCTGATGTCCGGAGGGTGGTCCCCAAGGCCAGGAGCCACAGTATTAGGAAAGTCTGGAAGCCCCTTTCCTTCCCCCACCCATCCTCAGAGACCTGGCTTGGAGCTGGGACAGGGAGGTCACAGGGAGGCCCCAAACCAGCCGTTTGGGTGTGTTTTGACTGGTAGGTGGTATGCTGTCCCCCGGGTTGACTTGATGTTCTGAAACCAGCCTCCCACTGGCAGATTCACCCATGCTGACCCCGACGTATACAGCTTCTGACCGTTAGCACAGACACACTCAGAGGGGTCACACATGCACACATGCCGTGTGGATGGGACCTTTGCAGTCAGTCATGCTTGGACCACATGGACACTCACCCTCGGGCTCCAGGATGGAGCCCCAGGCCTGGCAGGGCTGCGATTGCACACACTACAAATGTGCCTGCAGCCTCGTGCACAGAATCAGCCAGGTACACGTGGGTGAGCCTTCAGGGAGGCGTGGCCATGCACATGCATCTGAACACACAGCCCAACAGCCCCCTTTCAGTGGTACGAAGCGTCTGCCTGGGGCATTTTAAGTCCTGTCTCCTGTAGCCAAGAAAAGAACCCAAGGATTGACTGGGGAAGACAAATCTCCCCACCTTCCCCCAAGCCTTCCAAGTTACTCCAGCCTCGTTTGTGATGGGAAAGCCAGCGTCTGCCCGAAGCCCCACCTCTAGAGCCGGGAGACCTACAGATGGTTGCCTTGCACTGCAGCGTCTCCGTGGAGGCCTGCCCCACCTCCCCCAGCTTACGGGCCTCTCTCCCTAGGGGTAGAGGGGGTGCCTGATGGGCCAGCATGGTGTTCCCAGTTGCACCAGGACAGGTATGCAGGTGGTGCCCAGGTCACCCCTGAGTGCTCCCAGGTACAGGTGGGTGGTCTTCACGTCCTTGCCCCAAAGCAGCCCACCCCGGGGGCAGCCAGTTAGTCCTATCGGCCCCTCCTCGCTCCCCGTTGGCTTTCAGTAGCTCTTGCATGCGGTTTCATTAACAACGGTCTAGAAGCAATGCTGTAGTGGCTTAACCCAGAGTCAAATACTACTCTTTCCAGCAAAATCAGGCAGCTGCCCTGCCCACTGGAGGCACTGATTAGTCTACTAACAGCCAAAAGCCCACTCTGAGAGGAGTTGAGCCCCCGGGATGGGCTGACAGGTGGCAAGCGCTTTCCCCATGAGCATCTGCGCCTGCCCAGTGTGTGCTCAGCCGTGCCCCTCCCCAAGCCCTCCTGCACCCTCCCCTTCCCTTCCCCAAAGTGGAATTGTTGAAGTGTGGCGAGTCCGTGCTCGAGACAATAAAGCTTGTGACTGAGGTCCAGGACCCCTGCAGTTTCTGCTTCTCTCTCTCTGGGCCTCCTGGCCTCCCCCCAATGTCTCCTAGCTCATGAACACCCAGGTGCCAGGAGTCTGACTTTATCCTGTTCTCCTGGTGGACTGATAGCTAATTCTTACTCAAATGTGAATGGCTAATGAAGGCCTCAGGGGGCCTGGTGTGGAACAAGTGTGGAACTGAGCTGCCTTGTCTGAGAAAAGGGAGCTCAACAAAAGCGGCAGAGAACCAGAGAAAGGGGGCAGCAGTGGAAGCCGGGCAAGGCTGCCAGAGAGGCATGAGGGTTTGGATTTGAATCTGTTGGAGATGTAAGTGGGCCCACAAGGAAAAATCGAAGTCTCCCCTGTACAAAATAGTGATGGATCAGCTAACAAATTTGATGAGTTCAGTGAGAACGCTTAAGATCGCTAATGCTGCCCCCTGCAGTAAGATATCTTTAGATCACGTAGTCACTGTTATGCCAGCTTTATGGTCATTTTGCAGGCTGTTTGAGGGTCCCTCCCACCCCCCACCCCTCTCCATAGAGACCAAACAAGGCTCTCGAGGTTAACAGCTGAATGTGTCCAGCTCTGTGCCCTTTGTCGGGCACTGCGTCAGCAGAGTCCTGGAGGAAGCAGTGAGACTGTGCAGTGGGGGAATGAGAGTTTAAAAGGAGGGCCTGTGTGCTCGGGTGTGGACGGGGACCCACGAGGGACTCAACTGCAGACAGAACTCCAGCGGGCAGTGTGGCCCGGTAGGGAAGGAGAAAAAAAGAAAGTGAAAGTCGTGTCAGACTCTTTGTGACCCCCATGGGTTACAGTCCATGGAACTCTCCAGGCCAGGACACTGGAGTGGGCAGCCTTTCTCTTCTCCAGGGGATCTTCCCAACCCAGGAATCGAACCTAGGTCTCCCACATTGCAGACGGATTCTTTACCAGTTGAGCTACAAGGGAAGCCCAAGAATACTGGGGTGGGTAGCCTATCGCTGCTCCAGGGGATCATCCCCACCCAGGAATCGAACCAGGGTCTCCTGCATCGCAGATAGATTCTTTACCAACTGAGCTATCATGGAAGCCCTAGGACGGCAATGGCCTCTCCACTCCCGTCCCTGCCTTCTGCCGACCACTCCCATTGGCTGAACCTCTGCCGGCCCCTCCCATTGGCTGAACCTCTGCCGGCCCCTCCCATTGGCTGAACCCAAGGCAAGGGAGCCTATTGGAGGCTGTGTAGGTCATTCCCTGGGGGAACAGCCAGGCTGGAGATAGGGAGGCAAGGTGTGGACTAAAGCAGCGCAGTCGACGCAGTGTTTGCCAAAGACAGATTGGGGGTGGGTTTTGTTGTCTTTGGGTTTTGTTTTTGTTTCTCTGTTGTGTTTTTGTTTGCTTTGCTGTGCAGCACCATGAGGTGTTTGGCGAAGGTAAGAAACCTGGTAAGTGACCAAAATTCAAAACCAGACCGTCCAATTCTTTTTTGTTTTGTTTTGTTTTCTTTGCTCTGACCATGCGTCACAGCTTGTGGGGTCTTAGTTCCCCTACTAGGGATCGAACCCAGGCCCTCGGCAGTGAAAGCACGGAGTCTTAAGCACTGGACAGCCAGAGAATTCCCCAGACCGTCCAGTTTTTAAACCTGCTCAGGTTCTTTGCATGTCCCTGGGATCCCTAACCAAGGAGCCAACCCCAGCTCCCTGCAGTGGAGGCTCAGAGTCCTAACCACTGGACCACCAGGGAAGTCCTGGGGCTGGATTTAAACAGCACCCAATTCTTAGGCTTCCGCTGCCTCTAATATAAATGGTCTCTCTTTTTCCAGAACGCATCATCCCAGTATTTTGAAATTCAGAGAGCTTCTGCAGAAAGATTCTTTCCTCTGAGACCAAACACCACTGTGACCTATGTGTTTTCCCCCCATTTTACCCAAGGCACTGGGTTGACCCTGTCCCCTGCCAGGTAATGACACTGAATGGGTCACCCTCCCCAGGGTAAAGCATTTCAGGGGCTAGTTTAACCTTTGGTGGAAACGCTGGGGGCTCGTGATCAAAGAAGAGTGAGATCCCCACCCACTCATGGCTCCCAGGCCAGCAGTCATTGGAACCCCATGTTAACTGCTATGAAGAAAGGATTGTGAGGGGTGGCAGGGAGGAAGGAAGTGGGGGCAGACAGGGACTGTCATGGGGAGTGAGAGGGGCCTGGTGTCTCTGGCCCTTACTGCCACCAGAGGGTGCGTGGGACCTGAGGCTGGGTGAACAAGGGCTTGAATCTCACGAAAGGAGCTTCCTGAGTCCTTGTCTGCCCAGGGCTTGGCATCCAGAAGGTGGAGGATGGAAGGTGGGCACCTGAAGCAGGGTGAGGGGGCCCTCCACCAGGTGTGAAGCGGTGACGACAGTCTGCCACACAGAGCCCTGCTCACAGGGTGCTCAGAGCCTGGGCGGGCAGGTGGGTAGGAAGCGCCAGGGCTGCAGCTGTGGGGGGTGGGCAGCTTCAGAGAAGTGGCTACAAGGTCAAAGCCTAGGAGGGCAGCCTGGAACCCTTCAGCTGGTGGAGGGCGGGGCGGGGGACAGGCAGTGGTCTCTGACCGCATCACCCTGGAAGAGACCAAGCACCAGACACCCTTGGGGTTCAGCCCAGCTCACCACCCTCTGACTGTGGGCCAGGCGCGTTGCTTCACTTCAGTGAGTCTCAGTTTCTTCATCTGTAAAATGGAGACCATAAACCAATCTTGTGCACTGTGGAGTCTGAGGCCACAGAAGCCCTTAGGTTAAAGGCTACACCCAGTGGTTTCCTGTACTCTCCCATCCAAGCAGAAAAGTTGCTCCTTCTCCATCTGCCTCTGGGAGCCCCCAGCCCTGGCTTGCTGGGCCCCTCGACAGTCCAGTTTAGAGGCAGCAAGGGTGCTTCCCCCAGGGCCAGGTCTTGGGTACGGTGGGAGGGGGTGGGAGCCTGCCACTCCAGAGGGTGTCTCCACACCACCCCTGGGTCGACTTTCCTAACTTTGAAGTGTTAAGATAATGTCAGCCGTGCAGAATTGTAAGTAGAATTCCCACACACCCTTCACCAGCTTCCTCTCCTGTTCACTTCTTGCCCGATCACAGGACTGCAATCCAAGTAGAACACGGACATCGGTAGGGTACTGTGAACTCAAGTACAGACTTTACTTGAATTTCACTGGTTTTCCTTCTAACTATCCCTGTTCCAGAATTCCAGCTAGGATCCCACAGGGCATCATCCAGTCTGTAGTTTTCCTGGTCTTTCACGACCTTGACACATTTGAAGAACACTCGCCCAGTGTCCCCCACTTTGGTGTTTTCTCAGAATTAGATGGAGCCCCGAGGTGATGTGCCCTGTTGGGGCACCATATCAGGGGTACCTGATTTCATCATCTACCAGTGAGGGTTAACTTGGATCACTTGGTTAAGGTCATGTGTGCTAGGATTCTCCACCATAAACTTACTCTTTTGTCCATTTATAATTCATAACTATTTTGGAGGAAATGCTTTGAGATTATGCAAATGCCCCCCTTTCTTCTTAAAGTTTCACCTCTGATTCTTTTCTTTTTACTTTTTGGCCATGCTGCACAGCTTGTGGCATCTTAGCTCCCTGGCCAGGGATCAAACTCGCACCCTCAGCAGTGAAAGCTCGGAGCTGCAACCGTTGAACCTCCAGGGAATTCCCTCACCGCTGATTTTTGCGTCTGTGTGCGGAGCTTGCCTGCTGTAATTATTACTGCGATATTCTAGTGGTTTGCTAGTTCTCCATTTATTCTGTCCATTTATTGACTAGAATTCTTCCTTAAGAAAGAGTTGTTTCTCCTCCCCCATTTATCTATTTATTTATTTTGCTATGGACTCATAGGGCTTCCCTGATAGCTCAGTTGGTAAAGAATCCACCTGCAATGCAGGAGACCCCAGTTCGATTCCTGGGTCAGGAAGATCCCCTGGAGAAGGGATAGGCTACCCACTCCAGTATCCTTGAGCTTCACTTGCGGCTCAGCTGGTAAAGAAACTGCCTGCAATGTGGGAGACCTGGGTTCCATCCCTGGGTTGGGAAGATCCCCTGGAGAAGGGAAAGGCTACCCACTTCAGTATTCTGGCCTGGAGAATTCCATGGACTGTATAGTCCATGGGGTCGCAAAGAGTTGGACACAACTGAGCGGCTTTCACTTCACTTCATGGACTCATAGATAATTATTCTGTCCTTTGTGTTATTATCCAGTACAATTGCTGTTTACTTTGTTGTTCACATTGTCCTGGACCTACCACCGGGAGTGCCTTTTGTTGGCCCCCCAAATCTCCTGCAGCTCTGGGCAAGGCCTCAATGTCCTCATCTGTACATGGGAGAACAGTCCTCAAGTGTGAGGAGTCAGGATCACAAAGGGAAATGCTGGGAATGGTGAGTTGGGCAGGGGTGGGGGGAGCATTTCTCTGGGTCCCTCCTCCTGGGGTCCATTAATCTTTGGGAAGATTAAGACTTGGAGCAGCAGAATCTGGGGTGTGGGACTGAGCCCCTGGGGACTGCAGAGAGGAGCAGGTGTCCCCACGACACCTCTGCCCCGACGTTCACAGCACTGGCCCTTGGAGAGTGGCTCCCAGGGACGTGCAAAGAACCTGAGCAGGCTTAAGAATTGGATGGCGTGGGGAATTCTCTGGCGGTCCAGTGGTTAAGACTCTGTGCTTTCACTGCTGAGGGCCCAGGCTCGATCCCTGATCAGGGAGCTAAGATCCCTCAAGCTGCGATATGTGTTAGTCGCCCAGTGGTGTCTGACTCTTTGCAACCCCATGGTCTGTAGCCTGTCAGGCTTCTCTGTCCATGGGATTCTCCAGGCAAGAATACTGTGAAGCATGGCCAAAAAAAAAAAATCCCCAAACAGAATTGGATGGTCTGGTTTTGAATTTCAGTCACTTACCAGGTTATATAACCTTTGCCATACCCCTAAACCTCACAGAGCCATGTTTTCCCCTCTCTCTTTGGTAGGGACAGTGGAATACATCACATGGGGTTGCTGTGACAATCAAATGTGACATCCTCTCCCCACAACACAAGGTCTGTCTCCTGGAGGAAGCAGGTCTCAGGAACTGGGATTTCTCTGGTCCCACTTTCTCTCTTTACTCTGCCTGACCTGGGGAGACATCACCCAGACCCTCCAGATCGTTTGGGAGGTCTTGGCCGTCTCCTCCAGAGGGAACTGGGGGTGAAACTGGCCTGTGGATGAAACACACACCCCTGACTGCCTGGGGACTCATCCAACTGGCCAAGCCTGCGATGCTTCCCAGTCACCACCAGGTGTCGCCCTCGGCCCTCTCACCGCCGCCTATCAATCCACTACCTGGACGGGGAGGAGGAGACTTGAGGCCCAGAGCACCGAAGGCACATGGCCACATTCACAGACCAGAACCGAATGCGGGCCCAGACGTCCCAGCGTGTGGCCCTATGGCTCTCTGCCCCGTGGCCTCCCGGTCTTGCTTCCGGCCTCTATGCGAGTATCTGTGTGGGACCAAGGCCAGCTCGAGGTGGACATTCATTCCATCACCAGGACCCTACAGACCAGGAGCTAACCCGTCCCCCCCTCACATCACTGTGGCCTCCCCACTCTGCAGAACCTAGGGTCTCAATGTGCCCCTCCTTACTCTAGGCCCTACCCGCTCTGTGGAGCTGCCTCCTAGACCTAGAATCTCTCAACTTTTTCATCCCATCTCCCTGGCCAGCCCGAACTCGGGGTACTTTTTTCTGTTCCCCCTCCTACTCCCCAAGAGGGGCTGAAAAATGTCTTAATTCAGAAGTTTGGGGCCCAGTGTAAATTTAGGAGACAATATGGCATGGAGCGAATAACAGGAGACTTAGTTCTAGAATCTTCTCTGGAACCTTGGGCAAAGCTTTCTGCTCTTTCCCTCAGGTATCCCAGCAGAGAGAAGGACCCGCTGCCTCCAGGGCTTCCCCAACACCCATCTAGACGCCCCTCACAGCCTCGGTCTCCCGGTTGCATCGACCACCCTGGCCTCTGACCTACGCAGACCACTTTGCCTCCAATTTCCCAGAAGCCTCGAGCCTGAAACTTACCAGGGGCATCTTCATCTTCCCCCCTAACCGGGTGTGTATCCCTAGACATCATTAGGTTCATCCGTTCTTATCCTTCATCCCTCAGTCCTGCATGGCCCTCACCCAGGTACCTATCACCCTCATCCGGGCTCAGCCCTCGGATCATGGCTCAAACCCCACAGCCTTGGAGAAACCATTCCAAGCACACACACACACGTTTTTCTCCCCCTGCACGCTCCCCACCCCCTCATGGCAGAGACCACAGTCTGAACTTGGGTGTCACCTGCCCCTCCCAGAGGCAGGCCGTATGTATTGCTCATCCATCTCCCTCACTTTTAGCCCAGTGCCTGCACATAGTAGATGCTCAGTAAACAGTTGTCGAATGGCTCTATCCCCGCCCTGAGACACATGCCTAAATCTTTAACCTCTCCCTCCTCATGGTAGTCTTCCTTGAGCTCCAAACATTCCCAGGTTTTTCCTCTGTTCTAAAAACATGTAGCCCTTGGGACTTCCCTGGCGGCCAGTGGTTAAGAATCCACCTGCCAATGCAGGGGACGTGGGTTCGATGCCTGATCTGGCAAGATCCCACCTGCTGCCGGGCAGCTAAGCCCGGGTGCCACAACTCCTGAGCCCTCAGATTCTAAAGCCCTCGCTCCACAACAGAGAAGCCCCTGCAGTGAAAAGCCTTCTCACAGTAACGAAGAGTAGCCCCCACACTCCACAACTAGAGAAAGCCTACATGCAGCAATGGAGATCCAGCTCAGGCAAATGTAAATAAACAAGTAAAAATAAATGTACAATTGTGCATTGTTGTTCGGTCACTAAGTCATGTCTGACTCTTTGCAACCCCGTGGGACTGTAACCCACCAGGCTCCTCTGTCCATGGGGTTCTCCAAGCAAGAATACTGGAGTGGGTTGCCATTTCCTTCTCCAGGCAATTGTGCATCCTAGGTGTTTAAAAAAATTAAAAATGTAGCCACTTAAAAGTCTTTATTTGTTCTCACTCACTTATAATCTCAGTTTATTTTCTACAGCTGTAATCTTCTCCAAGCTTTTTGATGTTATTCCCTTTAAAAAGGTTTTTCTCTTAGTCCTCTTTCAAGTTTACTTCTTGTTTAGAAGGTAAACAGCACTGTCTTCATTCTCAAAGTCACATCTTCATCCAGGGTCCCGTCCCCTTGAAAAAACTCTCTTTATCTCGTGGGTGGTCGTTTGCATCTGCTGAAACTCTTTACCTCTTTACCTTTCCCAAGTTTAATCTTTTAATCTCAGACTTTAGGCTTTGATCTTCGATCTTAAATCACATTCATTTTGTCACTTTATTTTATCATAATTTTAAACCTCTTAACTTTTCATCTCTCGTTCAGGGTAACCTTTAAGCCCGATTTCCTGGTTGATTACAACTTCGTGTTATATATACACAATTTAAAGCTGTTATCTTCATTTTCTTTTCCATTTCAAAAAATTCTCTACGTCATCACTGGCTTTTGATTGTCTCAGTTTAAAATCACCATTTCTCTCAGGGATTATGTTTTCTTCGTCTTCTCGGCGTTCGTCCTCATTAAACCCTGAGCCACTGGCATTCGAGGTTTGTCACCAACCCTGTTTGAAAGGTGAGCAGATGAGATGCAAGGAGAATAAACAGTTGCTGGAGGTCATAGGAGTGACCTGCGTGGCGGAGGGATGACCAGCCCGGGCCGCATGGCCGAGTCCAGGCTCTCACTCTCCGCTTCCCCGACTCCTGGCTCCGGCCTCTGCTTCACCCCAAGAGTCCATGTGGCCCGACTCGCTGTCTCATTCCCCGGACTGTTCTGCAGGCCCCCTCAGGCAGCCCCGTGCATCTCCCTCCATGCCCACTGCTGCTTTTCCCCAAAACCTGGTTCCAAGAGACTCGAGGACTCCCTAGCCTCTTTGCAAATGTCACCTTGATTTACCGAAGCACGTGGTTGCCTCAAATCTCAAGCCAGGCCACCCAGGCTTTCATTAAGGACCTGCATGCTTTAGAATCCATGGTCTCTGATGCCCACAGCATCGGAGCCAGAACAGATTCTGCCAGGAGAATGGCTGGACCCAGAGGCCATGCTGGATGGGAGGGCCCACCCATGCCCCCTGGTCTTCAGTGGGGACTGATGCTGGGGTCCTGTAGCTGGTGATGGGGGCAAGACAGTGTCTTCACCAGGAACCTAGCCCAGCTTTACGCCAGGCTGCCCTGACACTCATTTCCCAGATGGTCCAGTCTTGTTCTCTGAAAGGCTGCTTGAAAGCCAAGCCACCGTGTTGCACGGCTCCAGGGGGTGCTATTCATGTAGTCCTGTGAAGGGATGCTGTGTGAAGGTCCTCCTGGTGGGCCAAGGGTCCAGGAGAAGCTGGCTCTCTCAGAATTTATTGTGAACAGAGATCATCTTTGGGGTTCATGATTTAGGCCACCCTTAGATTACCTCCCCTTCCCCAGCCCTTTCCTGCCAGCACCAACACCGGTCACCAGGACCCCTTAGAATGTTCATTCCTTAGGCTTGTCTCACCTCCTTCCCACCCTTCACCCTCAGCAACAAAGAACAGAAGCATAGTAGTCAGTTAAAAAGAAAAGGAATAGATCTGTTAAAAGGTACCAGTTAAAACAACACATATTGTACAATCCCATCTGTGTACAGAGTAAAACCTGCAACAATAATCGACGTTGTAGGAAGTCAGGGTGTGACTAGCGGAGGTATGGGGGGACTTCTGGGGGCCTGGAAAATTCTACTTCTCCACCTGTATGCTGGTTACGTGCACTCATTCAGTTTGTGAAATCCAATGTGTTGTACACTTGTGTCATGTGTACTTTTCTGTACGAAATACACAGAAGTCGCTCAGTCGTGTCTGACTCTTTGCAACCCCATGGATTGTAGCCCACCAGGCTCCTCCGTCCATGGGATTTTCCAGGTGTGAATACTGGAGTGGGTTGTCGTTTCCTTCTTCTGTACCCAATACCTCAATAAAAATTTTAAAAAATTTGTAAAGCCTTTATTGAATTCGTTACAACATTGCTTTTTTTTTTTAGTGTTTTGTGTTTTTTTGGCCAAGAGTCATGTGGGATCTTAGCTTCCCAACCAGGGATCAAAGCCACACATCCTACACTGGAAGGAGAAGTCTTAACCACTGAACCACGAGGGAAGTCCCTAAATTTTTTCTTAAAAAAGCCAAAAAGGAAGCATTCTACTGCAGGCAGAGGATATAACTTTCCCAGGGGCCTAGACCAGGTCTGGCCAGCCCGCTAATTATCGCAGTCAGAGGGCTCAGACCTACCATCCTAGGTCACAACTCTGGGAGATGCTGTGGGTTTTTAAAGACTTTTAGATAACACCCCATTTCTGCAAGTCACCCCACTGAGTTTGGGGTCTTATTTAGAGCCTGGAAGCCTCAGGGCTCACACCCACACATGTATGACACCTTACTGTGTGTTTTTCTTTGTCCTCTTTTTATTTTCTTTTAGCAGCTTTGTTGAGATAAATTTCTTATACCATACAGCTCATCCCTTTAAAGTGCTATGGTTTTTCATATGGTTGCAGAGTTGTGTGACTCATCACAACCAATTTTAGAACATTTTCATCACCCCCCAAAGAAACCCTGTGCCCCTGAGCAGTCACCCCCTAAATGTCTCCACTGTTCCCAGGAACAATGGCGTTTACCTCTTTATTATTGTTGCTTACTCACTCAGTCGTGTCCAGATCTTTGCAACCCCATGGGCTGTAGCCTGCCAGGCTCTTCTGTCCATGGGATTCTCCCAGCAAGAATACTGGAGCCAGTTGCCATTTTCTCCTCCAGGGGATCTTCCCGAGCCAAGCGTTGAATCCACATCTCCTGCTTGGCAGTGGTCTGCTTTTACCTTTTGGATAAAAATAGATGTTTCCCTCCCTATATCAGATGCCAAAAATTTCACAGGGAAATTGTGGCCCGTCTCTGACAACTGCAAGAGCCATCATCTCTGGTTTTTTCTTCTTTTCCTGCTCTTCTTTTCCCTAATTGCCTAACCTGTTTTTGTTTATCTTTGCAAATATAACTTGAAAAACCTACATTAGGATTTGATTGGGGGTGGCATTGAATTTATAAGTTAGTTGAGGGGAGAATTACCTTCCCATCCATGGATTATCCTTCCATCTGTATGCATGGTGTATCTTTCCATTTATCGAAACGTTTTTTGTCAGTTTGTTTTGGCCAAGCTTCAAGATCTTAGTTCCCTAATCAGGGATTGAACCCATGCCCCCTGCGGTGCAAGTGTGGAGTCTTAATCCCTGGACCACCAGGGAAGCCCCTGTATTTAAGTGTTTTTTTTTAAATTTGTGTCCCAAAGTTAATTTTACAGTGCTATCTATGTGGGTCTTGAGTAACTGTTTACTAAATGTATTTATTCCAAAACACCTTTTACTTTGTTCTGAACTACTCAATAAATGATGCTAGGACAATTAGCTGTCCATATGGAAAAAGAATAAAATTAGATTCCCACCTCCCACATGAGCAAAAATCAACTGCAGACAAGTTAAAGAAGTATGTGTGGAAAGTAAAGTTGTGAAATTTTAAAAGAAAATGTAGGATAGGGAAGTGTATTCAACTTGAAAAACCCAAAGCAATAGTGGCTTAAGTAAGCTCTGTCTTACTTAATATCATTTATATCTCAGGTATAATCACTCTGGACGTAGGCAATGAGACAAAACTAAACAAAACCAGAAAGCCTGTTACGACTGATCCACAGTGATACCAGGAATTAGGCTCCTAACTTCTACCCTGCTATATTGAGTGTGTCGCTTCCATTCTGAGGTTGCCTCAAAGTCCAAAACAGCTTCTGGAGCTCCAGACATCACACCTACACTCTAGATGGCAGAATGAAGAAGGTAGGGAAGGGAAATGTCCCAGAAGCCCCACAAAATGCTTTCGCTCTCATACCATCAGCCAGATATCAGTCTAATGGCCATACCCAACTGGAAAGGGACTGGAAATGTAGTCTTTAAGCTGAGTGGCAATATGTCCAGCTAAAAACTGGAATTCTGTTACTAAGGCAGAAGGGTAGAATTAATATTGGAGGCCACCAACACAGTCAGCCATAGAACATTTTTTATGAAAAAAAAATCCAAACAGTGCAAATGTTAAAGGAAAACATTGTCAACTATGACTAAATTAAAACATAAAACTTCTAATAAATAATCCAATTATTTTAGTAAATAAATATTGAAAAGAAGTGAACATTAACTCAGTTTGGGGAAACAGTTGCAGTGCATATAGCTACACGTTTTAAAATTTTGCACAAAAGCACTGAGATCTATCATATATAAAGAATTCCTACGAGTCAATAAGAAAAAGATTAAAACCCAGTACATGAAACTTACCCTCACGCACCTAACAAAGACCAGAAAGGATGTGTTTTGTCTGAGCAGGGGGGTTCGAGGCAAACCGGCAAGGTCCACACTGAGCCCCAGAATATACCGCTGGAGGGGGACGTGATGCCCTAAGGACCAAGCCACTGCAAAAGCATGACGTCATTTGATAAGGCACGGGGTGACCCAACTGACATGAGTGTTATACACGTGTTGTTGAAAGTGGCCTTAAATCTTCTCTGAAACGAGGTACAGTTGAGACAACTGAATAAATGAAAGGGTGAAGATGCAACCTTTTACCACAGATGCTTACTTCTGGGGTGTCTCATCATCATTTCAGACATCCCTCTTCCCTGGGCCTTCTGTAGCCCCACCCTCCTCAATGACAGTTACTCAGTTGTATCCGACCCTTTTCGACCTCCTGGACTGTAGACTACCAGGCTCCTCTGTCCATGGGATTCTCCAGGCAAGGATACTGGAGTGGGCTGCCATTTCCACCCTCCTCAGATGTTTCTTAAATAGGAGTCAATTTGAGAGAAATAGGAGATTCTGGCCATCTTTGCTCATGTTCCCCAAGGATTTGGGTACACGTGTTTGGGAAGTGAACCAGGGTGACCGTGATAGGGTGGGACAGGGAGAAGAGCCAGTCAAAAGTCAAGAGTGTGTCAGTGAGCAGGTGAGTTTGGGGGTACCTGGGGCTTAGAACATTCTGAGATCTGTGGCTGGCTTCAGGCCTCAGGATCGTCCCATCAAGCAGGGGCAGCTGGGAAGTTCACCTTCCAACTGTTGCCTCTCAATGATTTACGGTCCTCCCCTCCTCCAGGTAGCACCTGGAGCCAGTCACTGCCTCCAGGTGGAGTCACAGGATGCTACTTGCAGCTGATGCCAGGTGGGTCAGGGGTATATGGAGAGGGACTTCCCTCGGGGTCCAGTGGTTAAGAATCCACCTGCCAATGCAGGGGATCCAGGTTCGATCCCTGGTCTGGGAAGATTCCACATGCTGTAGGACAATGAACGCCTTGGCCGCACCTGAGTTTGAGCACCCTAGAGCCCGTGGTCTGCAACAAGAGAAGCCACGGCAATAAGTAGCCCCTGCACCGCAACTCGAGAGTAGCCCCTGCTTGCTGCAACTGGAGAAAAGCCGGTGTGCAGCGACAAACACCCAGCGCAGCCAGAAAACAAACAAACAAACGTATATGGGGAGGACACCAAGAGCAAAAGTATCACACACAGCATCGTGTCCTCCCAACATCAGGCCTGTGGTCCACCCCTAACCCTGCCTGCAGGGCTCTTCCCAGTAAGCCTGCCACATCCTCTCTTCTCTCCCACATTTGGGTCAAGATGGACAACTCACCATTTCTGATGCTTCTTCCACTGTCTCTGCCTCCTGGATTGTCCTCAGGCATTTCCTTCTGCTGATCTGTCCTTGCTCCTCTCCCATTATTTAGGTCCAGCTCAGAAGCTAGTGTGTGTCCCCAACCCCTTCTCTTGATCTATCTCTCATCCCTATGGCCTGTTATTTGCCCTCCTGAGAGCATCCATCCAACTGCCCTGTATTTATTCCTGGATGTCCTGTCTCCCCAGCTAGCCTTGGGCTCCGAGAGGACAGGGATGGTTAGAGCCGCTTCTTCTGTGGGTCCCAGGGTCCGTCACTGGGCCCTGCACATAGCAGATGCACCACGGAATGCTCAAGGACTCTCCCTTTGCAGACGGAGACGTGGACCCGAGAAGCAAAGTGACTTAAATCCCAAAAGCCTTATGGAGCACCAACAGTAAACTGAGTCGTGCGTGCGTGCTCAGTCCTGCAGTTGTGTCTGACTCTTTGCAACCCTATGGTCTGTAGCCCCCAGTCCACAGGGTCCATGGGGATTCTCCAGGCAAAAATACTGGAGTGGGTTGCCATGCCTTCCTCCAGGGGATCTTCCCAACCCAGGGATCCAACCTGCGTCTCTTATGTCTCCTACCTTGGCAGGTGGGTTCTTTACCCACTGAGCAATGGGAAGCCCATAAACTGAGCGGCATACATGGACATCCTGGGATAGGACTTGTTGATCAAAAAGAGGTGACTGCTTTGCCCCTGCCCCCGGGAGTGTCCAGTCCAGCCATGGAAAGAGTGACCTGTGTCAGTGCCTGAGGGCTGGCACTCATTCACACGTTCAGAGCACATGGGGAGTCCTGCCACGTGCTGGGAATGCAGGCATTTGAGGATGACCAAACCAGGTTTCCTCAACAGCTCAGCAGGTAAAGAATCCACCTGCCAGTGCAGGAGATGCAGAAGACTCAGTTTCGATCCCTGGGTTGGGAAGATCCCCTGGAGGAGGAAATGACAATACTCTGCAGTATTCTTGCCTGAAAAATCCCATAGACAGAGGAGCTTGGTGGGCTACTGTCCAAAGAGTTGCAAAGAGTTGGACATGACTGAGTGAGCAAGCAAGCAAACCAAGCCCTGTTTGCTCAGCCACTCGTGGGACTGGGATGCAGGAAGCCTGGAAACCTAGGCGGCGTCCCTCCTTGCCCTCAGTGAAGACGTGGTCCATCGAGGACGCCGGGGCAGCCTGGGGGAAGAGGACCACCTGGAGGACCAGGCTCAGTAGGCAACCTGGGCAGTCAAGGATGAAGTAGTGCAGAGAAGTGAGAGATCCAGGAAGACTTCTGGGAGGAGGTGAGCTGGGGCTGAGGTATGGAGAACAAAAAAGAAGGGTTTCTGGCTGCCCCAGCCCTCAGGGACCATGGCCTTTTCTTGCCTCGGTTTTCCTTTCCTCATTTTCCTGTGAGGGCCTGGTCTCCCCAGATTCCCTGGGGACTCACAGAGCCTCCTCAGGAGGCCCTACAGCATGAGATGCAAGGATGTTGAAGCCCTGAGTGATGGATAAATCCCTCCCTTTCTCTGGGTCTCAGTGTTCTCATCTGTTAAATGGGTTTATCACCCTCATCGCCCAAGGTTTGCTGGAAGGGAAGGAGACAATTTGTGGTTTCTCAGCCAGGAGAAGGCAAAACTCCTTAGAGGTCACACCACAAGCCCCCTCATTTCACAAAGGGGAAACTGAGTCCCGGAGAGGCAGAGGGCCCTCCATCAGGCTCAGTGAGACCCCATCTGGGCCTGAGCTTTCAGGATGATGGCAATGAGCTCCTAACCAGCAAAGTGGGGTTCCTCCTCAAGCCAAAGGGGTCCCTATTTGGGGGTGTGTGAGCTGTTTTCTTCTTTGGTACCTTAGAAATGTTCATTGAGGGGCATTATGCAAAGGAGCCCGGCTCGGAGATGCTTATTTGAACCTCAACAAGGTTCTATGTTAAAAATAGCAGGAGGATGAATTAGCTTTGGGGTTGGAGGGGGGCAGTGGGCCCTGTGCCTTGCAGGGCTCCAGGCTCCTGGGTCCCTGGTAGGGTGTCCAGGCTTCACACCCTGGGCCCATCTCTGACAGCCTGGGGTCCCCACTGCAGTCGGGCTCCCACGACTCTTTTTTTTTTTTAATGGTTTGGCAGCACAGTGTAGCCTGTGGGATTCTTAGCTCCTGGACCAGGAATCGAAGCTGCACCCACAGCATTGGCAGCATGGAGTCTTAACCACTGGACCACTGGGGAAGTCCCCGTCCACAAGCCCCTTTTGCACACTGGACACCCGAGCAATGATTCTAAATATCAGATCTGACCCCACTGCTCTTCTGTATACAACCTGCTGTGGCTGTCTGTTGCCCTGAGACTTACCCTCAGTCCTGCGCTCAAGTCCTGTCCTGTCTGCTCCCTCAGACTCTTCTCCCACCAAATCCTCAGGGCTCCCTGGCACTCCAGCCCAGGGACCATCCTTCCTGATCATCCCCTCCGCGAGCAAACTCCGGGAGATGGTGAAGGACAGGGGAGGCCTGGCGTGCTGCAGCCACGGGGTCACAAAGAGTCGGACACGACTGAGCGACTCCACAACAGCCTCTGCGCCCGCACTCAGAGCCTTTGCACAGGCTGCTCCTGCTCCTGAGGGAGCCGCGTCTCCTCCTTCCCACCAGAAGAGCTACGTCATCCTTCACTTTAGCGGCTCAAAGGCACCTTCTCGGCGCCTCCGGGCCAGCCAGGCTGGCTCTGTCTCCGCTCTTCCAGAGACTTCTCTAGAGCCTGCTCTTAGAATGGATGCATCTGTGGATCTAACCACCCTGGGGCGCTACATGCTCCCCAAAGTCGGAGGGGCCTCCTCTGGATCTGGCCCCACCCAGAGGCGGCTCTTCTGCACAGAGCATGTTCGGGGTGGGGGGGGGGCGGGGAGGTGGAGGGGTGTCAGGAATGACTGCACGCCTCCCTCCAGAGCTGGCCGAACAGACCCGGGTTGACTTTGGGTCCCTCACCTGGGCCTGTCCTCAAGGACAGCAGGGGGTGGAGAGGGGAGTGAGGAGAGAGGCTGGTTATTAATTAAAAAGCAAGTCATGTGTAGGTCCTGCCTCGTTCCAATAAAAAACCATCAAGGGTATTTAATTACCAGATCTAGTGATAGATGTGGGATAGGTTGACTCAGGCCAGGTAAGGATGCTGGCGGTCAGAATGTCAATGAACGCCGGGCCTCCGTGGCTCGGGCCTGGGCCAAGGCTGGGGGCTGGGAGCTGAGGGGCACCCTGGGTGGACGTCGGTGATGAAAATAACCCCCCACTGCCAGTTCCCTCCTGCCAAGGTTCCCGAGTTCCAGGCGGGGCCCACATGACCGCTTTTATGTGCTTTCTGTCATTTCACTCCCTCCAGCCTCGTGAGATGGGTTCTATTTTTATCTCCCTTTTTCAGCTGGGACCATTCGGGCACAGAGAGGTCTCGTAACTTGACAAGGTCACACAGCTAGCAAGTGGCCACGTGAGGACGCCAGTCTGGACTCTTAAGCATGGTGATTCGAGGACCTAGCATACCCCTGTGATGCTGGCTAGGGTCATCAAGAGGCCTTGTCACACAGGTGGGAAACTGAGGCAGGAGAGGGCATCACTTGCCAAAATCATACTGCACATTGGTGGGATCAAAACCTTGTCCCTGAATGCTCCGTCCAGGAGTCTCTCTCCTCCTCAACAGCTAAGTGCGTGTGGTGGGGGATCCAGCCAGGATGGAGGGGCTCCAGGGTCTGGGGGCCAGGGCCTCCTGTCCAGTCCTGTCTCCCTCCACACCTCCCGGCTCCTCCCCTCGCCACCTCCCAAAACCCTCAGCAGCCCAGTTGGACTGAACCAGCCCAGTACTTCTCTGGGTCAGGCCTGAAAGGCGGTCTCAGCCCAGCCCTGGTCCCAGTGGAATTAAAATAGGCCTGACCTAAATACAAGCACAATGCCAGTGCTGAAAATACAGTGGTGTCAGCAGAAACTCCAACTGGTAGGAAACCAATGTACTTGGGGATGAACGTCCCCAACCCCACCCCAGGAAGGGGGCCTGGCCGCCTGACCTGACCATCAACACTGATAGTTCTTTAAAAGCGTCCCCACATCTGACAAAGAGGTGGGCAAGAGAGAAGGACGCTCCCCCCTGCACCAGCCTTGCTGATGGCAAGTCCAGGAAGCAGCCATGTCATCGCGGCTCTCAGCTCTCATCTCACCCCAGGGAAAACGAGACCCAGAGAGGGGAGGTACCCTATTCAAGGATGCACAGCTCATGAGCAGCTGAGGCGGGGAGGCAGGTCTCTGGTTTCTGGGAAGGAGGACCAGCCTGGGGGCATGGGGAGGGTGAAGAGAGCAGAAAACAGGCTCCTGAAACCAAAGTTTGGGGTCCATGAGGAGGATCCAGTTAGAGATGATGCCTTTGACCAGCCTCGGGGTGGGGGCTTCAGGCAAACCCCCAGGGTTCTGCAGACTCCCTTTGGACACCAAAATGAACTTCAGGTGGGCACAGATGATATGTAACAGGCATAGGACCCAAACCTGCTCCCTTTGGCAGGACCCACATCCTGGGCCACGCGGGGCCCTGAGCTCAGAAGGGTTCCTCGCTCAGTTACACAATGCTCTGTTGTTGCCATCTTGAAATTCTTAATAATTCTATCTTTGGATGTGTGCATGTGTTGTAAGTGAAGTCCAACAGGAAAATGAGCATGAGCGGGAACAGAGCGGGTACCCCTTCCACTTGGGTGTGAAATTCCAGTGGATCCACCAAGAGCAGGAGACTTGAAGCAAGTGCAAGGTGAGCATGCCAGATGAGGGGGCTGCTGACAACCTGGAGAAGCCCTGCCTTCTGTTCAAAGCAGAACTTGTTTCAAATGCAAAAAGAAGACAATGACTTTTTTTTTCCCCCAGTTACTTATTTATTTATGGCTGTGCCGCGTCTGCACAGGTTTAGTTTCCCCGAGGCGTGTGAAATCTTCCAGGACCAGGAATCGAACCCGTGTCCCCTGCATTGGCAGGCAGATTCTTAACCACTGGACCATCAGAGAAGTCCAAAGGCAATGATGTTCTAAGAATCACAAAGAATCAGGGAACCCTAACATACCCTTTCTTACTTCCCTGCATGAGCCAACCGCACATGCTAAAAATGATGACAGAAAAGATAGGGCAAAAAAAAAAAAAAGAAACTCAGAGTTTTTCCTTTTGGTCCTTCCTTACACATCATAAAGCTGAAGGTCAAGGGAGTTGGTTGAATGTGCGTGTATCGAAAATTAAGAGAGTTGAGTTGGTTTTGCACTGTGTTTCCACTACTGGAGTCAGGATAAAATACACAAGCATGTACCAAGCATGATATAAATTGTGTAACTTCAAGGAGATTCCACATATGAGCTAAATGTTCTCACAGCTGCATTTAAAGTTTCATTTACTTATTCTTTAATTTTTTGGCCATGCCTCCCAGCACGCAACATCTGAGTTCCCTGACCAGGGATCGAACCTGAGCACCCCGCAGAGGAAGCACAGAGTCTTAACCACTGGGCCACCAGGAGATTCTCCCTTTCAGCAGCATTTAAAACAGGTGTTGAACAAGATAAAGATGAATGGTAAAGAATGAAGTGGCACAATGCTGATCATTTAACGTTTTCTTAGAATGACATTAAAGAGCAAATGTTTTTAAACACCATGATAAGTTGAAAGAGAGACTGTGGAAGAAAGGAAAAAGTTTCATATTTTAGAACTCTTAAGGACACACTTTCTCCTGCTTGTTGAACAGCACACACCACCCCACTCCTCTGTCTTCATTCTGAAATTCTGTCACTGGCCCCAGCCCTAGGTGAGGTAGGAAGACAGGTACGTTCTGTGTGGCTTTCTTTTTCTTTATTCAAGTCTCTGCAAACCTTACTGAGCAGGGTCAGAGTGTTGTGGGTCCATGGGGGCCCAGAGGGGCCACTGACCAACTTGAGATCAGGGACTCCTTCCTGGAGGTAGTGACATGAGAGCTGAGGCAGGAGAGGTGAACAGAAGGCTGGCAGACAGACAAGGGGCTTTGAGAATGCCAAGTGGCCACCCACCTTGGAGCCTTGGGGGTCTCTGAGTGCCTGGCTCTGGCACGTGTGCCCACCTGAGTGGGAGCTGCAGACAGGCTGGCACTGACCCCTGAGGACCCATCATAAGGCAAGCTGGAAGATGGTGTCCCAGGGACGGGGGCCCCAGCCCTGCAGGTCCATGCCCTACCATGGCTTCATCCACTCCTCATTCAATGAATGTACATCTACTGCACTTCTGGCAGCGTTCTGGGCGCAGAACACAGAGCAGACTAGAGTCCTAGATGCGTGGGGACAGCTGATTGGAAATGATCAAGAGCCTGGGCAGGGCTTCCATGGTGGCTCAGTGGTTAAAGAATCCGCCCACCAATGCAGGAGACCCGGGTTTGATCCCTGGTCTGGAAAGATCCCACATGCCACAGAGCAACTAAGCCTATGTACCACACTGCTGAGCCCAGAAACTGCAACTACTGAAGCCCACACGCCCTAGAGTGCTCAGCTACAAGAAAAGGGACCGCAATGAGAGGCCCTGGTACCGCAACTCCACTCACAACTAGAGAGAAGCCTGTGCACAGCAGCAAAGACTGAGTATAGCCAATAAATAAATAAATAAATTTATTTTTTTAAAAGAGAGAGAGCTTAGGGAAAGATGGTCTCAGCCATCGGTGGCAACAGGAAGCTCCAGGTCCATGCCTGGATGAGCTGGATCTCAGAATAGGAAGCTGTGGGACTTCTCTGATGGTCCAGTGGTTAAGACCCTAGGCTCCCAATGCAGGTTTGATCCCTGGTCAAGGAAGATCCCACATGCTGCATAGCATGACCATAAAAAGAACCAGACATTGTTTTCCAGGAGCTTGGGCAGGTGACCCAGATTCCACAGGTGTCAAGGGTTGCCTCTCAGGAGGGCCCAGAGGGCAGGGACCGGTTGCCTCCAAACATGTGAGACCATGGCTCTGCTTCGGGCAGATGCTGTGCTGGGCGCTAAGCGTGATGAGTTGGCCGTGGAAGCAATCTCACACCACTGAGCCCGGGTGAGCTGAGGGCATCAGCCCCGGTCACCTGCTCGTAGCCTGTCCAGCCACCAGGCCTGGCTCGGTGGGTGTGGACCTCTGGTGTGTCTGTCCTACCAGGTCCCTGGCCTGCCTCCCCCAGAGGGCCCTTCAGAGGTGAAGGTGGGGGCGCTTGGAGATGATGCCATGGAGGCTTATGCATGCCAGACAGAGTGCTGACCACTCAGAGGCACTGACTCCTTGCCCTCCCTCCTACGGCACCGCCTCGCGGTGGGCAAGCTCCTCATCCCCATTTGATCCGTTTGGTCACTGATGCACAGAGAGGTGAGGTCATTTGCCCAAAGACACACAGCTAGCAAGGGCCGCAGCTGGGATTTGCACTGTTAACCATCAGTCTGAACAATCTCTTTCTCTTTATCTCTTGGCTCCCTTAGGTTCTGGCTTAGATGGCCCTTTTTAGATCATTTCAGATGAAGCCCAGGGGAATGAATCCATTCGAGTGTTAAATAACTTCTCCTATTTTGAAAAAAAAGAAAGCAGGTTCAGAGAGGGAAAGGAACTTGCCTGCAGTTGCACAGCAATTCCTGACTCCCTACTCCAGAGTAGGGCCAACAGTCCCATGCTGGCAGCCAAAGGATGCTTCCCTATTGAGATCTCAAAGGGTCCCTCGGCCTCCTGGGACCTGGGAGGCGAGAACTCCAAGACTGGGCAGTTTGTGCTGATGGGGAGGAGGAGGCTGAGATCTCACCCTCACTCAGCTTGTTGGCAGTAGGACGCAGCCCTGGAGTGGGACCCTGGTTATGGGGATGCGAGAGGGAGGCTCTGAGGGTGAGACCCTGGCTCCCTGGGTTTGTGTATCCCCCTCGTCTCCTGAACAACAAGAACACACGTTTCGCCCACAGCTCTGCCTTCCTTGGGGGCCAGAGCTGATGAATTTGTTGAATGTATTCCTTCGAATTTACTCCCCAGATGGCTTTGCCCTGCCCTCCCTCGTCCATCAGCCCAGCCCTGAAGATACAGCTCCTGCAGGTCTCCAACCATGCAAGGTCTCTACTTGAACTTCAAATGGGCAGTGCTCCATTTGCCCCCTTGCTGCTGAAGCCAAGTCCATTTTCTGTAACCTTGGCCTAGAGCACCGACCTCCTTTTCTTAATTACCATTGACGTGGGTTGAATCGAATTAACATTGCCATCTTCGATGCACTTTCTGGGAAGGGTCCACCCTGAGTTCTGGGCCCAGGGCCTCCTGGGTGACATTCTTTTCCTGAGGGGATGGTGGGGAAGGGCAGAGGAAACTTGCGGGGTCGGGGGAGTGCGGGAGCATCTTCCAGGCGGTGGAGACAGGAGGAGAGCGCTGCGTCTTTTTATTTATTCTTCAGGCCACAAAAGCAGCAGTTAAGTGTGTGTTCAGCCTGACCCTGGCAACAGGCCAAGGTAGTTCCTCTGGGTTGGGCCAGCTTCCAGTCCCTGGAGGATCCCAAGACTGTGCCAAGTGCCTGGGACCCAAGAAGTGCCAAGGACCAGAGAGTCACCTGGGTCATCTGGATTGGGGGCGGGGTGGACTCTCCCTGGGCTGGGGCAGGCAAAGTGGGCAGAGAGGGACCTCTGGCCTCAGATGCTCCTCTGGGCTCGACCCAGCTTCCCAAGTGTGTGGGTCTAGGGCCTTCCGGTCAGGGGCCCCGAGTGAGGCGACAGAAACAGGCCATCTGTGAGCTTTCCCAGGGCACAAAGGAGTCTCGGCCCACGGCCTCCGTGTGCGCTGGCATTCTCTGCTCATTTATTTATTTTCAGAGCAGGAAAGTGGATTTGCAACGCTCCTTCTGAATGTTTATCCCCGGGGGAATGTGGGACTCATGAATAACGCAGCACACAGGGGGCGGGGGGCTGGGGGCCGGGTGGCTCTGTCCTGTCCGGGAAGGCTCCAAGTTGCCACAGATGGCAGGCCCAGGGCACCTCCTGGCTGTGCCCCTTGGCTGCCCTGTGCATTTGGAAAGTGTCTTTGAGCCTCCGAGGCCCCAGCTATAAGACAGGAGACTGGTCTGTTCTTGCCACCACCCTGGCCCTCTCCTGGGTCACCGCTGTGCTCACTCACAGCCTCACTCTGACTCTCAGAGCCCACTTGTCTTTCCTAGTGAAAGATGCTCAGTCATGTCCGTGAATTCTCCTGGACAGAATACTGGAGTGGGTAGCCTCCCCCTTCTCCAGGGGATCTTCCCAACCCATGAATCGAACCCAGGTCTCCTGCATTGCAGGCAGATTATTTCACAGCTGAGCCACCAGGGAATCCCTGTCTTTTCTAACCACGCACTTAATAGTGTCAGAGACAGACGGTCATTCCACGCTGCTGGAGGCTGTAGGCTTAGGGAGAGCCTGGCCCACTGAGACCAAGTGGGCTCAGCTCAGACTGGACCGCTGGGTGACTGCGGTGGGCACAACTCCTCCCTGTCCTTAGATGATCCGGGTGGGCTCCTTAAAATGGCTGTTCTTACGTTGAAGGCAGGAGGCATTTCCTGTTCTTGTTCCCGCCCTGAGCCTCCGGCCTCATTTCCCCTGGGTAGAAAGGTGGTCCTCTGGATGCCAGAAATGTCCCCTGTCCCCGAGGACTGTGCTTGGGGCAGTGGCTCTGTCTTGCCCCTCAACCCTCTGGCAAGACCCCTTAGATCACCCCCAAGTCCTGTGGGACTGTCGCCAGTCAAACCCAACTTGGGAGTGGAAGGACCATCCTTCCTGTCTCCCCTCACCTCCCAAGGGCTTCCCTGGTGGCTCAGATGGTAAAGAATCGGCCTGCAGTGCAGGAGACCCAATTGGATCCCTGGGTCAGGAAGACCCCTGGAGAAGGGAATGGCTACCTACTCCAGTCTTCTTGCCCAGAGAATCCCATGGACAGAGGAGCCGGGCAGGCTACAGTCCATAGGGTCACAAAGGGTCAGACACAACTGAGCGACTAACCCTTAACGCTCACCTCCCAGGTGAGAGCTCTGCAGTGCCCTCTACTGGTGGGGCGACACCTGCAGGCTTCTAAATGGTTACCACTGAGCCTAAAGCAGGAATGATTTAAGGCAGGTATGGGGAGGATCGCTGGGCTTAAAATAGATCAGCAAATGGCTGAGCAGAAGTTGTCTGGGGAGGGGCAGGTCGGTTTGGCTGGGAGCGGCCGGCGGGTAGGGACCACCTAACCCCTTGTGACTCCCCGTCCCCCACCCCTTCCTCACGCTCTGGGAGGCAGTGACCTCATGCTACTCTCTAGCATAATATTTACCAACAGTGCTGCAATCGAGCCAGGCAGCTCAGCAATTATAATCATGTTATCATTATTGCTGATAATTCCGATCATAAGCATAAATTATAAACAGGAGCAGGGCCCCGCGGGAGGCGCAGGGAGGCAGGGACACCTCTGAGCCAGGGCGTGTGGGAGCTCAGATTGGCCTTCCTCCCCACTCACCCACTCCTCTCTCATTTCTGGCCAAGGCCGAGCATCCCCTCCGTAGCCTGGCCCTGTGGTACTGGTCGCTGCAGGTGGCCCTTTCCCGCCAGGGTCCCCGACCATCCTGGCCACCTCACTCCAAGCCCCACTTTGTCTCCCAGAAACTATTACAGTGCAATTATTACAGAGACGGTTGTTCCAAATTGATCTTTCAGTTACTCCACAGCTGCAACCATGGAGACGGCCCCAGCTCAATTACATGCCTCTCTCTGTTCTTGAAAGATTCCAGCGGAGGAGAGTCGGAGGAGGAGGCAGAGAGCAGAGATGGCAGAGACCGAGGTGCAAGGAGAGCTGCAGAGAGCAAGAGACACGAGGACCCCCAGAGACAGAGAGAGACAGAGACACAGAGACGCAGAGACAGAGAGAAACGACTGACCCCAGGAGAGCTGGGAGAGACACAGGCTCGAGGAGAGACAGAGAGGCCAGGGAGCATCCCACGAAGGAGCGATGCGCACAGAGAGATGGACACAGAGGCAGAGAGAGATGGAGATGATGAGGGAGAAGGAGAGACTGAGGCCAGGGCAGGCACAGGACGTAGAAACAGACTCACACGCACATTTTGCTGGAAAGAACTTCACGAAAAGACAGCAACGAACAGACGGAGAGTGAGCGAGAGAGCGAGAGAGAGAAAAGACCAGCAAGTCACGTAACAACACACAGATGAGGCCCTTTTCATTCATTCATTCAGCGAACGTTTGTAGAGCTCTACAGTGGCAGCTTGGGTGTGGGGGACCCCGGAGGCACACCAGGACCCTCCCCACGTCCACCCTCACATGAGTTTAATGGGTGAATCAGGCAGGGCTCCAACCATTACTCACCCAACGTACAATCCCAACTGGAGCCAGGGCTCAGAGTTTCCCTTTGCTCTTTCCTGAGGGGCTCTGAGACCCTTGGTGGGGTGGGGCCCAGGTCAGTGCGGTTAGGAAGACTGAGATCTAGAGGAGGGCGAGCTGACCTGGTGGGGCAGGCAGGGCGCTGGGTTTAGAAGGACTGTGTGTGCAAAGACCCAGTTGCACGCGCTGATGCACAAGCAAAGACTTGGCTTCAAGGCCTGGACCAGACCTCCCCCCGGAGGAGGGGGCGGTATGGAAGGGTGGTGGGCGAGACAGGGAGACCCTGTGTGATGCCTTTTCCTGGAGTTGAGGGGATGCAGCAGAAAATCCTGGGGCAAAAAGGACTATTTTAGCACCTGCTGAGGCCCTGGACCAGTGGGCCCATGGAGTAGAGGCCAGAGGGGGCTGTGCTCTTGGTTCACTATTTCCCATAGGGCCGGAGGACACGGCCTCAGCAACCCATTCCTCTTCAGGCTGAGCTGGGTGACCCTCTGGCTCCAGTGCCCAGGGTCGCTTCATTGCTTCACAGCCCACACTGTGCTCATGCCTGGCCCAGAGCTCCCAGGGGCCGGTGGCAACTGGGTCTACAGGATGCCTGCTACACGGAGGGTGTTTTCGTGTGGAATCCCCCATCACAGGCCTGATATGGCCCAACCAGATGTCAGGCCTGCCTGGCTGCTGGGCTGGGCACTGGCAGCCTGTGACAGAGGAGCCAGTGCAGAGTGCCATGTGGCACAAGGGACGTGGCTCTGGACTGGAACCGACGGGCTGAGAGTGGTTAAACCACAGATGCCGGAGCCCAGACCACCCTTCAGTTCAGTTCAGTTCAGTTGCTCAGTCATATCCGACTCTTTGCAACCCCATGGACTGCAGCACGCCAGGCCTCTCTGTCCATCACCAACTCCTGGAGTTTACTCAAACTCATGTCCTTTGGGTCGGTGATGCCATCCAACCATATCATCTTCTGTCATCCCCTTCTCCTCCTGCCTTCAATGTTTCCCAGCATCAGGATCTTTTCAAATGAGTCAGATCTTTGCATCAGGTGGCCAAAGTATGGGAGTCATTGGAAGGACTATTCAGGACTGATTTCCTTTAGGATGGACTGGTTGGATCTCCTTGCTGTCCAAGGGATTCTCAAGAGTCTTCTCCAACACCACAATTCCAAAGCAAAAGACAACCCTTGGAGAACATGAAAGCTGCTGCTGCTGCTACGTCGCTTCAGTCGTGTCTGAATCTGTGCAACCCCATAGACGGCAGCCCACCAGGCTCCCCCGTCCCTGGGATTCTCCAGGCAAGAACACTGGAGTGGGTTGCCATTTCCTTCTCCAATGCATGAAAGTGAAAAGTGAAAGTCGCTCAGCCGTGTCGGACTCTTAGTGACCCCATGGACTGCAGCCTACCAGGCTCCTCCATCCATGTGATTTTCCAGGCAAGAGTACTGGAGTTGGGTGCCATTGCCTTCTTCGACATGAAAGCTAGTGCTCCTCAAACTTGAATGTGTATCAGAAAGAGCTGGGGACTGGGTACTAAAGTACAAAATTCTGACCCCTCCAGTGTCTGAGCCAACCCACCTCTGGAAAAGGTCTAAGCCTGCGCTTTAAAAATATATATATTTATTTATTCATTTGGCTGCATCGGATCTTAGTCGTGGCGTGCGGGATCTTTGGCTGCAGTGCGCTGTCTTCTCTAGCTGTGGTGCATGAGCACTAGAGCACTCGCAGTTGCGTTGCAATGGCTTAGGTGCCCCCACGGCTTGTGGGATCTCAGTTGCTCCATCAGGGATGGAACCCGAATCTCCTGCATTGGAAGGTGGATTCTTAACCACCAGGCCTCCAGGGAAGCCCCTGGACCTGCACTTTTAACAAGACTCAAGAGGGAAATTGAGGCCGAAGCCCCGCCATCCATCTGATCCGAGCTCAAACGGAAGATGCCACACACCAACCCCTAGTTCCAGCTGGTCCACTTGCCGCACCTGGGCCCGGCCCTTGTGTCAAGCACGGGCCTGGGGCTGAACTCACCGAAGGCCTTGGGCTGTGGTAGAAACCCCTTCTGCAGATGAGAAAACTGAAGCTTGGAGAGAAGAAACTACCCAAATGATGCAGCTGAGTTTCTGATCTTGCTGTGATCAAGACTTCCAGCGTGGGGTGGGGGTGGGGTGGAGAGCCCGTTGGCTGCTCAGAGTCCCTCTCCCCACTGCCCTCCATGGACACATGCGCAGAGCGGAAGTCCCCCTGAAGCTTTTCTACTGACTTTGCTCTTTTCCTATAGTGTGTGGGGAAGTTGCTTTGAAGTGTGTTTTCCCTTTGTTTTTTCCTCTTCTGGCCCTGAAGTTGTTCTAAATCTTCACTAATTTATAACTCTAAATTTGCTTAGCAGAGCAGCGGCCTGGTACTGCTGTTTCCTGCTGGGGGTCGAGGTCTGGGTGGGGTGGGGAGGCTGGCAGGCCAGGACCTAAGAAGCAGGGGCCCGTTGTGGGGGATGACACGAGGGGCAAAGGCTTTGCACCCTCCTTGTTCCAGCTCCTTCAAATTGGGATCACGGAAGACTGGCTTCTGGGTGGGAGGGTGGAATGCTAAACTTGACCGTGTTTCTCAGGGACCTCCCTGAGCCTGTGTTTCCCATGGAATGGGCATGATGGAAGATGTTCAGCACCATGCCTGGCTTACTGTGGGCTTCCCATGTGGTCCTAGTGGTAAAGAACCTGCCTACTCATGTAGGCATTATAAAAGATGCGGGTTCGATCCCTGGGTCAGGAAGATTCCCTGGAGGAGGGCATGGCAACCCGCTCCAGGATTCTTGCCTGGAGAATCCCATGGAGGGGCCTGGGGGGCTGTATAGGTCGCAAAGTGTCAGACATGACTGCAACGACTTAGCGCACATAGCGGCTTCCAGTAAGCATTCAGTAAATCAAAGTTACTGGTTTCTGTTTTTGTTTTTTTTGGTTTACAGGATCTTGGTTCCCTGACCAGGGGTTGAACCCAGGCCGTGGCAGTGAAAGCACCGAGTCCCAGCCACTGGATTGCCAGTATAAGTGTGAAATCGACACTGATTTCAAAGACTTTGGTACAAGAAAAAGAATAAAAAATGTCTCCAAAAAAAGTCTCAATTTTAAAAAATATTATTACATGTTGAAATGAACACATTTTGGGTTGTCATTGTTGTTTAGTTGCTAAGTCACGTCTGACTCTTTGCGACCCCATGGACTGTAGCCCACCAGGCTCCTCAGTCCATGGAATTCTCCAGGCAAGAATACTCGAGTGGGTTGCCATTTCCTTCTTCCAGGGATCTTCCCGACCCAGGGATCGAACTCTCATCTCCTGCATTGGCAGGCAGATTCTTTATCACTGAGCCACCGGGAATCACTGGGTTAAATCAAATATATGACTAAAATGAATTTCACCTAGTTCTTTTATTCTTTTAACGCAGCTACTAGGAAATTTAAAATTTCCTCCGGGGTGTGTGTTTGTGGCTCACATCCTATTTCTGTTGGCCTGGGCTGCCATAGACTATACACCAGAGCCAAACCCTGGGGCCTAGGAGCTGGGGTTGCAGATCTACCTGTTTGTGTTGTGAACAGAAGACCTCCTTGCATCCCAGGTGTCCATCCCAGCGTGCCAGGGTGCCTGAAATCCCAGGACTAGGGTTTTGCTTCTGGGGGTCTGTAAGATTCTAGTAGGTTCCTCTTCTGATCAGATGCCCCAGTGAGGGAAATGGTTTCTACCCTGAGCAGTCTGGGTGAGCCAGGGAACAAAAATCTGGGAGGACTGGGCCCAGGCAGGGGATGAAGGGAGATCCCCGGAGGCCTGGGGAATGGTCCTTTGTCGGTGGAGGGAGTTGGAAATCTGGGTCACAAACTTGGGAACCTCAAGCAAGCCCATCACCAACCCTTTGTCCCTTCACAGCCCTCAAACCATCTGAGCACCCTAGCTGTGTGAGTGCTCAGTCGCTTCAGTTGTGTCCAGCTCTTTGCGACCCTATGGACTGTAGCCTGCCAGGCTCCTCTGTCCATGGGATTCTCCAGGTAAAAATACTGAAGTGGGTTGCCATGGCCTCCTCCAAGGGATCTTGCTGACCCAGGGATCAAACCCACATCTCCTGAATTTCCTCTGTCCCCTGCACTGCAGGCAGATTTTTTACTGCTGAGCCACAGGGGAAGCCCCCCTAGCTGGTAGGGATAACATTCAACATCTAGACTTACAGATTCTCTGCTCACCTTGCTTGACCTTGGTTCATGGATCCTGCATGCTGCCTTGAAAGCACATTTCCATGCATTGAATCTCTTTTCCCTTTGGTTTCCAAGATGGAATAAGAGATAGGTGACTCTGAAGAGAAATTGGAGTAGTTAAATCCAGAAACCATTCAAGTCTCACTTTTAAAGGCTAAATAGTAATTATCAGATAAAATCATCATCCTGGAAATCCAAGAAAGCCAAGGAGATGGCAGAAAAGAATGGCAGGTGGGGGACTGGGAGACCTTGAAGTCCACCCTGTCACTCACCGCAGGGCTGCTGTGGGTCAGTGCTGCCCGGCTCGGTACTGAGGGACGCTTACCTGTATGATGAGGGCGTTGGGCTCACCGTCCTCACCTTGGTCCCTGTAGTCGCATCCAGGGCAGCCAAGCCCCTGGCTTCCTCTGGGCTCGCCCCAGTGTCAAAGAAGATGGAGATGGCTGGGCTGACCTTCTATCCACATCCCCTCCTACCCCAGAGAGTCTCCATTTCAAGGAACAAGGAGCCAGAAGTGGCCCAGAATGATGGGAAAGGAAACTGTGCAAGAAGGTAGGGATCCAGGCTGGGCCCAAACCCCAGGGGAGCAGAGGGCAGAGTTCACATGGCAGTTTACTCTGGTGGCCTGTCTGCTGGTCAGAGACCCTGCACCACACATGCTGGGCCTGGGAGCTCCTGGGCTAATGGGGGGACAGGATACCCAGACCCCCTGTCACTTCCACACATGACCCACCGTTCTATATTCCCATCTGTGAAAAGCAGGCCCACCTGGTTAAGTGAAAGAAAGTGTAGAAGGGCCTTGTAATGAGAGTAGTCTTGGGGGTTTTTTTGTTGTTGCTTTTTAAAGATTTTTTGATGTGGACCATTTTAACGGTCTTTACTGAATTTGTTACAATATTGCTTCTATTTTCTGTTTTGGTTTTTTGGCCAGGAGGCATGTGGGATCTCAGCTCCTTGACCAGGGATCGAACCTCCACCCCCTGAACTGGAAGGTGAAGTCTTAACCATTGGACCGCCAAGGAAGTCCCAACTCTGTGGCTGTGATGGAGTTAGGAGGAAGGAGGAGAGACGAACCTTGGTTTCCACATCTACATACATAGAAGGGGGACCTGACAGGGCAAGGATGGGGCAGGGCCAGTGCAAATGAGCTTCATAAAGCCGGCAGGAGACGTTCCTGTAGGTGGGAGGTAGCCATTGGCAAGGACTTCTCAAACAAACTCCCCTCTCTGCTTAAACAGCTGTTGCTGCCCTTCCCAGGAGAAGGAATTGAACTTGACAGAAATGTGAATGTCCATGACCTTGTCCTTAGAATCCCACCTCCTCATGAAGAACAGTTCAGCAAAAACTCCAAGTCTGACTTTGCCCCTAGATGAAACCAACAAATTTTAAAAATGAGGACTGTCTTTGGAAATTTCCTGGCAGTCCAGGGGTTAAGACTCTGCGCTTCCACTGCAGGGGGTACCAGTTTGATCCCTTGTCAGGGAACTGAGATCCTGCAAACTGATGGTGCTGCCAAAAAAAGAAAAAGAGGGGGAATCGCCCTTTACTGAGCACCTACTACACACCAGCCTCTTTGATAAACTTTTCCTGTATAATATGTCATTAACCCTCATAGCAACCTATGAAGAAAGGACTCCCTTGGCTCCATTTTACAGGTGAGGAAGCTGAGGCCCAGAGAGGGCAACCGACTGGGCCTAGGTCACGTGGCCAGTGAATGTGGAGCCAACGGTCATACCCCAGTCACACCCAACTGAGTGGGACCTGGACATGGTAGGCCAAGGCCTTCTGCTGTATCACACTGCCCCCAGTCTCGGCCTGGGTGAGCTTGGGGGCAGGCAGGCTGTTGCCCCTGGGAGGAGGAGCCCAGAGGCCAGAGGCAGGAGGGCACCTTTCCCTCCCAGCGCTCCACTTACATGTCCGCCGCTCCCGATTCTGCCTGCAGAGGGCAGTCCTGAGCATGCACCGGGCTTCAGTTCCTTTAAGCCCTGGGGTCCAGAGGTTTCTGGCACTCTGTTCCTGGACTTCAGGTCCAGGAAGCGTTCTGTCCAGAAACCAACAGCCCAACCAGCCAGCCCTTCCTTCCTGGGACCAGCTTCCCCCAGCTGGGCGCACTGAAGCCATGCCTAACCCCCAAATCCTCATGGTAATGGAGGGAGCATAAGTCAGTGGGACAAACAAGGGCTAAGGAGTCAGACGCAGCAATGACACTCACATGCTGTATGTCCGGAAACAATCACTTCAGCTTATTGTGAAACGAGGCCAATAGGACAGCCCTTGCAGGGTTCAGGTCAGGAACAGACACCTAGGTAACATGCCTAGTAGACCCTTAACTAGCAAGCCCTTTGAAAGGTTGTTGCTGAACCACGAGAAGACGCTGGGATTCTTGGCCTCCGGAGGAGAGGAATTTAATCCGGGGCCAGAGATGAGGCTTGATCGCTCAGAGCTTTTGTGTAATAAAGTTTTATTAAAGCATAAAGGACATAGAGAAAGCTTCTGACATAGGCATCAGAAGGGGGCAGAAAGAGTATCCCCTTGCTAGTGTTAACAGTGGAGTAACATACTCTCCAATGAATCAAAAGAATGTCTGGAGGTTGTAAAGACCTCACCAGACCTACTCCCATAATTTACATTTTAAGATAACAGGATTAGCCAGAAGGTTTAATCCAGAGTCTGTCCTCAGGCAGGATACTTTATTGTTATATAATCCTTGTAAAGACCTCACCAGACCTACTCCCATAATTTACATTTTAAGATAACAGGTTCAGCCAGAAGGTTTAATCCAAAGACTGTCCTCAGGCAGGATACATTATTGTTATATAACCCTAAGGAATGTAGAGAGAAAAAAAAGTTTGTCCTTTCTTCCTCCTTGAGAATTCCAGACCCCTCTCTCCTTGGGGACCCCTAGACTTCTTATCAACCTGCCTAGGAAGTGACTCTCTCACCATCATCACTGTTATCCATCGAGGCAACTCTGTGGTTGACTCAGGGGCTGCGGGAAGGGGAGAAAACCAAGGCTCTGAGGAGTGAACTGCCTTGCCCAAGGGCACAGGTGGTAAGAGGAAGAGCCAGGATTTGAGCCCACACGGTTAGGCTCCAGACCCTGGCCCTTCCCCTTAGACACTCTGCCACACCAGGGCCAGCACAGGGTGGATAGGGATGTGCATCTGAGGGGGACCACAAGACAGGGTGCCTCGAAGTGTCCCCAGGCGTCAGGGTGACAAGGGGGACGGCGGGTGTCCCCAGGAGGGCAGGGGTGACGTGGGATGGAGGGGTGTCTGTGGCCTCATTCCCAATCCCCTGCTATGGCCAATCCCCTCTGTGGGAAAAGTGTTCGGTGGGCACAAGGGCCCCTCTTGGCTTGGCTCTTATGGACTTCGCTGGTGGCTCAGATGGTAAAGCATCTGTCTACAACGCGGGAGACCCAGGTTCAATCCCTGGGTTGGGAAGATCTCCTGGAAAAGAAAATGGCAACCCACTCCAGTATTCTTGCCTGGAAAATCCCAAGGACGGAGGAGCCTGGTGGGCTACAGTCTGTGGGATCGCAAAGAGTCGCACACGACTGAGCGACTTTACTTTCTTTTACTTTGGGTTGGGCACAGTGGATATGGGCCTGCCAGGGAGAAGCTCTATCTGGTGGGCTGGCCAGGGGGAAACCAGACCAGCCAAGGTTAGCCTTTACCAAGAGCCAGTTGTGTGCCCAGAAGGGCGGGTGGGCTTTGCTAGGACCTAGTAGATTCTCAGTCTGGCTCTCTCCCTGTAGACCAGGTGCTCCCTGGGGTGGCGGCCTGCCTGTCCCCCTCCACAGTGTCCAGCATAGCCAGGGTCTAGCACAGGGCTCAGGACACTGTGGTGAATCTCCAGGCTCCTCCCAATGATTTAAGATGCATGCTCTGCAGAAGATGGGAGGTGTGCTTCTGACTCCGTAGGGAGGCTGGTATGGAGGGGAAGGGGGTGGCAGAAGCCTGGGTCCGGCGATCAGAAGGAGCGCTGCCCAGACAAGATGGGACCTGGCATGTCCAATCGGATCAGCTGCGACCTTGGGCTTGTCACTGCTTTCCTTCCCATCCCAGGGGACAAAGGCTGAAAGAAGCACCCGGGCCATGCCACGGGGGGAAATAACCTGGGCACGGCAGAGGTGACCAGCCGCTGCCACTTCAGTTTCCCCAGCGCGCGGGCCCCGGCGTCTCCGGGGATCCTCCCGGCGCCCGCTGAGTGACCTTGACCCTCCGGGCCCGGCTCCCGCGCCCCGGGCGGGAGTGAGGGGGGGGGTCTCCGGGGACGAGTCCTGGCTTTCTAATCCGTCGGGGCGGCAGGGCGCTGAGGAGGCGGAGGGGCGCCGCGGGCAGCCAGGGGGCGCCGGGGCCGCCCCTCCCGCGGACCCCCCTGGCGGCGGGCGCTGGGGCGGCGCGCGCTCGGGGCGCCCAGCTCGGGGCGGGGGGCGCGGCGCTCCCCCCGCGGTGCCCAGGCCGGGGCGCGGGGCGGGCTAATCCCGTATGTAAATGGCAGCCAATGGAGGGTGGTGTTGCGCGGGGCTGGGATTAGGGCCGGGGCGAATGGCTGGCAATCTTACTGGGATTACAGAACAAAGAGCCTCCCTGCGCTCCCGCTCTCGGCTCGGCTCCCCGCGCCGCGCCCCGCCCTCCGCCGCAGCCCGCGCCGGGGGTGGGGGCCGCCGAGCGCCAGCCCCCCGGCCGGCCCGAGAGCCCCCGCCGGGCCCCCTCCCCGCCCCGCGCCCCGCTCGCCTCCCGCCCGCCCCCGCCGCCGCTCCGCGCCTCCCTCCGCCTCTCCTTCCCCCATTCTCCCGGATTAATTAAGGAGGCAGCGGCAGGAGGCTGAGTCCTGGCCGCGGGCCGGGGCCGGGGCGCCGCTGGCAGGAGCGCTTGAGGATCCTCCAAGGTAGGAGAAACTTTTGCGGGGGGTGGAGGGGAGGGCGGGCGCCGAGGCCCTTCTCCCCTTCTCCTCCCACCCTCGGGGGGGGGGCCGCCCCTCCCCCTCCAGGTGTTCCAGAATCTGGGTCCGGCTTTTGGGTGCCTCGGGAGGCACGTGACCGGGATTATAATTCGGGCCGGGGGCGGGGAGGGACGGCTGCCCCCACCTGCCGAGAGGGGGAGCCGGGAGCTGTCACCGCCGCCGCCCCCGCCCCCCCACCTCCGACTCCGGGGCCCTTCCGGAGGTGGGGGGCCACTCCGGACGGGCAGCGGGCGCCCGCAGGCTGCTGCAGTTGGCGAATGAGGTCAGTTGTGCTACCCGGGCGGCGGCGGGCGCCAGTGTGGGAGCTGAGGGGGGCTGGGCAGGCCGCGGCCCCCGCCCCCCCAACTCTCCCCCACCTCCGCCTTGCTGGGCCCGAGCAGATCTCCTGGCCGGTGCCCCCCCAACCCACTCACAGGCTGAGTTCCATACAGCCAGTACTGCTCCAACACAGTGGTTCCTGCTGGGGTCCCTGGGGAGGGGGGACTGGCCTGAGTGGTGGCCGCTGGGCTCCTGATCGAGTGCAAGGGAAGGAGGCTCAGAGGATGGCAGTAGGAGGTCACAAAGGTTTCAGAGGAGCAAGTTGGGGATGCCCTGTCTGTGGGTGGTCTCTGAGTTCCCGCAGATGGGTGGGGAGGCCCCTGGAGCCGGCTAGATGCCTCCCACCACCACCACCACCATCCTGAGTCTCTGGGAATGAAGGGTCCTGGGTGCCCCAGCCTGTGGCCAGGAAGAGGGAAGGTTCCCTGGCCTGGGCCCAGGATAGAGGGGGACCGTGCCTCTGAGAGTTCTGCCCTCCTGGCCTTACTGGAGAGGGGCTCAAGCCCTGGACATCTGGCCCTGTGACCCAGGCTCCCAGGACTAGACCTGAGGTGGGAGGCTCCTGGGTCCCGGTCACAGCCCGAGTGAGGGGGCCCGGCATGTAGGGGTCCCCTCGCCAGGTCACACATGGAGTATGCTGCTGATGAGGTGGGCAGGCCCGGACAGCTTCTCGAGGAGTGGGCATTTGCGGGGGCTCCTCTTCCTGCTCACAGCAGAAGGAAGGGGTGGCCAGAAGCCGCCCCGACCCCGCTGGCCCTCGTCTCCCTCATGTGTTGGGTTGCACCCCTGGGGGGGACTGCTGCCCCCCGCTACTGACCCGGGGCCTCGGGACTGGGGAGGTGCCTTGGAGCAACCCATTTATTTCAGCAGCGTCATTCCCAAAGGGAAAGGGCATAAGCATCGATTATTTATTCAGCGAGAGAGGGAGGCAGTGGTGGCAGGCAGGCTGGTGGCTGCTGGCAGGGAGGGGCCGGGCACAAGGGCAGCAAGGATCGGCGCCGTCAGGTCAGGAGCGGGGGCCCAGGAGGGTGGAAGTCACCCTCTGCCTTCTTCTGAACAGAGACCTGTGGACCCAAGGGACAGGCCTGGCCGCGAGAGGACGGGATGTCAGAAGCCCCAACCTGCTTTGGGGATGTGGGGAGCTTCAGACCACACCCCATCCCGTAGCCTGCTCTGAGGGTGACCTAGAAAGTTGTAGCTCTGACTCAGAGGGTCCCAGAGGACCCCAGCGGAGGAGACGTGGGTGCCGGCTCGTTCAAAATGTGGGAGGACCTGGGGAGAAAGGTTGCAAAACTGGGTCTGGAAGATAGCACTGGAGGGGCAGGCTTAACCTACTTAGGAGGACTGTTTTCTGGATGCTGGAGGAAGGGTCATGTATTTGCAAGTGTGCTTCATTTGTTCATTTCAGGCAGCCTCTGCGAGCTGCCAGTTGTCGGTATCTGATGCTTGCAAATAGTCGGGAAGGCAGACGTCACGATAGGGGTCCGGGAGGCACCTGTTTGTGCAGCCTCCCCGTCTCCCCGACAGCCGGGGTGTCCCCAGTTTGGTAACGGCCTGTTGTTGGAGACCCCAGGTGATGTGGTGGGTGACAGCTTGGGGCTCTTGTGTCCTCAGCCTGACCTTGGAACCGAAGACCGTATCTGCCGGTCCATCCTCATTCTGGGTTCTGGTTCGAGTCCTCCGGCTCTCCTCTGGCCCCCCACTGCCTCCTGGGCCCACTCTTTGAAAACTGCACCTTTCCTGAAAGGTCTTTGCTCCTGCTATTCCTCTAAACCTCAGGGCTTCCTCTCACCTGAGGGGGCGGGACTTCCTTGAATGGCCCTCCCTGCTTAGGATGAAGGTGGGTAGGGGCTGTAGAATTTGCCTTTCTCCCCTTCTCTGTCAGGATTCAGCTGGCTCTCCTGTCCTTGGGCTGGAAACCTGCCCAGGAACGTCCCCAGGACTGGCCAAGGTGCTACCTCTGTGTCCCCATGACATCCTGTCCTTCCCCATCCCGGTATTGATCTCACTTGAGAGTTACACGTCCCGGATTGTACTGGGGATTGGACGGGGACCGAGGCTTGCTTTTGGTTGCATGGTGCCCCGGGCTGCTGTTCAGTCGCTAAGTCAGTGTCTGACGCTGTGACCCCACGGACTGCAGCACTGCCAAGCTCCCCTCTCCTCCACCGTCTCCCGGAGTTTGCTCAGATTCATGTGCGTTGAATCAGTGACACTAACCATCTCATCCTCTGCCACTCCCTTCTCTTTTTGCCTTCACTCTTTCCCGGCATCAGGGTGTTTTCCAATGAGTCGGCTTTTCGCATCAGGTGGCCAAAGTGTTGGAGCTCCAGGGCTGCTCCCCAAATACTTACTGAGTGAATGAATGAATGAATGAATGAAATCTTGCCCCAGGGTCTGAATAGTTAAGCAGGCTCTCTCGTGTTGTTCCTGAATTCCCATCTCTGGGGTAGGTCCCCACAATGGTGGGAAGTTTCCCTAAGCTTCCTGTCCCACATCCTCTGGGAGGTTCCTCCCCGCACTACCCCAGACCTGAGCCTGGGGCTCTGCTCCCCGAGTGTCATCCATGCAGTTTCTCTCGGTCCATGCCATCTGTGGGCATCTCTTTGATGCTCAGCAACCAGGGACACAGCCACGTTCCTTGGGACAGACCAGCAGTGTGCGCCCAGCTCCGGGGGGCCTGTGGAGGCCTCGGGGGGCCTGTGGAGGCCTCGGGGGGCACCGAGAACAGGACCTGTAGGGTTAATTCACTAGTCTTGGCCAGCAGAGTGGGACTGAGGACCTAGGGCTCAGGATCTCCTGGGGGTGTGTGTGGGGCCCGTGAGATACAAACGCTTATGGAGACCGGAAGGTGGAAGGATTGTTTTCTGTGGGAGAGATGAAGGAGGGGGACCTGGTCAGAACACAGAGGTGGGTCACCCCGTTGGTGACAGGGTGACAAGAGAGACTCCTGGGTATAAGTGTTGAGTTGCCCAGCTGAGTCCCAAGGGGAGCCAACCTCGATGGGCACCCAGGTTCCTCACTGGCAGGGATGTCTGGCTGGGACCATCTCACTGGGGTCAATAGTTTGTCATTTCAAGTGGTTTTTTTGCATTTGTGGTTTTCCCACATAGCGTGTGGGATCTTAGTTTCCCGACCAGGGATCCGACCCTTGCTCTTTGCATTGGACACCCAGAGTCTTAACCACTGGACCTGCAGGGAACTCCTGATATTTTGTCCCTTCAGCTGCAGTGCCATGGGTTATGTCTGACGACCGCAAAGGGGCTCAGAGCCCTGGGGAGGATGGCATCCAGGGCACCGCCCTTCTTCACTTTGGGGTGGGTTAGGTGTCCTGAGTGAGCGGGGGGAGGCTGTGCTTTGTCCAGGCGCTGGCTGGGGGTGACCGCTGGGGTGTGTCAGGCCGGGAACAAAACTCTCATTCCAGACACCCTTCCTCTTGGTCCCGAGCTGGGCCTGGCTGCCCCAGAGCTATTTGTGTGCCCACCTGTCTCCCTCCTTCAGGACCACCTGCTCTGGGTGGCCCGATTTAGCCAGTTAAAATAGGGATGTCCGGTTAAATTTGGATTTTGGTTAACTGACGGATAATTCGGTATGGGGGTTATGTGTATCTGTACTAAATCACTTCAGTCATGTCTGAGTGTTTGTGACCCTATGGATCATAGCCTGCCAGGCTCCTCTTGTCCATGGGATTCTCCAGGCAAGAATACTGGAGTGGGTTGCCATGCCCTCCTCCAGGGGATCTTCCCAACCCAGGGATCGAACTCGTGTCTCTTACATCTCCTACATTGGCTCCTCCTGGGAAGCCTGTGGGGATTATAAATGAAACTACAGATTTACTTGTTTAGCTGAAGTGTAGACTGAACTGGAGATCTTGTGTTCCATCTGGTAACTCTGCCCCTGCAGCCTCTGGGCAGTGAGACGATTGGGGTCAGGGGGACTCGGGTGTGGTTGGGGCCTAGGCCGGGGTCAGGATTCAACCTGCGGCTCCGGGGATGGTCTAGAGTGAGATTGAATCAGGTGGTGCTGTGTGTGATTTCCTCAGTTCTCCAGTCTGGGGTTCAAGCATCCAGATCTATTAGACCTGGGTGGTGTGGCAGGGGGAGCTCAGGGAACCCCAGTCTGGGAGGCCTTGTGTTTCAGAATCTTCTGTGCCACTGTGGTCCATGCTGCTGCTGCTAAGTCACTTCAGTCGTGTCCGACTCTGTGTGACCCCTTAGACACAGCCCACCAGGCTCCTCTGTCCACAGGATTCTCTAGGCAAGAGTACTGGAGTGGGGTGCTGTTTCCTTCTCCAGAACTGTGGTCCATACGGGGTATTAAGAGGAGTTTGCTATGTAGCACAGGGAACTCTGCTGAGCGTTACATGGCAGCCTAGATGGGAGGGGAGTTTGAGAAAGAATGGATGCACCTCTGTGTGTGGCTGCATCACTTTGCTGTACACCGAGGCTAACACGGCATTGTTAATCCACATCGACCCCATGGACGTGAGTTTGAGCAAGCTCCGGGAGATGGTGAAGGACAGGGAAGCCTGGCATGCTGTAGTCCATGGGGTCGTGAAGAGTTGGGCGCACCTTAGCGACTGAACAACAACTCCAATATAAAATAAAAAGTTTGAAGAAAGAGAGTTTGTTGGGAGGAGCAGGAACTTGCTGGGGACACCCTCTCAGACACCAAATTAGGATTTGTGGTCCCAAGATTCACAGAGCCAACCCCCAGCACTGGGGGCTGTTTCTCTGATGCTCCCCCGTTGAGGCTGGGGTTATTGTCTCTGGGGGGGGCCCCTGCCACCTGTCTGGGCTGTGTGCTCATACGTAAGATGGCAGTGATGCCCCCGCTTCTGCTGAAGCCCCAAGCTGGCCCTGTGGGTTGGACCGGGAGCTTGGTGGTACATGCTGGGGGCTCTCCATTGAGGTGGGTGGGTCACCCCAGTGCAGGTCTGAAGTGGGGATGGGGTAGGAAGCTGGATGTGAGAGGCCCCAGCCTGAGGGGTTGGGGTCCTGGGCAGCTTGTAGATGCCTGGCCAGGCTGTGGGGCTGGGGGAGGAGGGCCAGCTCTGAGCTGGGGACAGCCAGGGCCATGTCCCTTCCTGGCCTGCAGCTAGAAGAGACCCTCCAGGCTGCTTCTCTCCTGGAGGCTTGGGCAGGGCCAGGCCTGTTTGCTGGTGGGGTCTCAAGGTACGTTTTCCGACACCTGGCAAAACTACTACCATATGGGGTGTGTGTATCTGTCCATCCATTCATCGGTCTCTCTGAAGGTTGGTGAGAAACTTGGAAAAGCATATAGCTCAGGTCCTGGCATTGAGCCCCAGGCTAGCACATAGGAAGGGCTCACCCCATGTGTTACCATATATATTGTTGAGGGGTGAGGAATAGCTGGTGAAAGGCCCAGGTCTCAAGTGTGCCGTCCAAGGAGCTTGACCAGTGTCTGCATTCACATCGCCCAGCGCCTGTCAAGACATGGAACATTCCATCACCCCCCGAAAGTCCCCTCAAGCTTGTACACAGTCAGCTCGCTCCTTTTTGCCAGCCCCTGGCAACCACTGGTATGCAGCCCACGTCTAGCTTCTTTCACTCTGCATGATGCCTGGTCCGGGCACCTGGAACTGCTTTTTGGTGACTGAGTAGTATTCCACAGCACGGTTGGAGCACAGAGCCCTGCTGCTCTCGTGACGGAGATCAGGCCCTCCCAGCTTGCCGAGCCCTTACCTGGCTTGGGGCCGCCCAGCGGAAGGCGTGCCTTTTCCATCGTGTTCACAGAAGTACCCCGTCTGTGTCCCCACCTCCACTGAGAGCTGACCCTGAGCCGGGATCGCGGCACCTCTGTGTCCGCAGAGCTGGAATTTCATCCTCCGTTTCTGGTGACTTGCACAGACGGGAGGCTCCTGATGAAATTACACCTGCCTGAGGCCGCCCTCAGGGCTGCGGTCCTCCACCCGCCCGTACTGCAGGTGGGCTCCGGGAACAGCGGATGCTCTGGGTGGGGGCAGAGGGCAGGCCTGGAGGTGTCTCAGCCATCTCCATGTGCCCCCCTCCCCGAGGAGCCTGGGAGTCCCTGGCCATGAGTCCTTGATCTCCACTTCTGTGGCTGTATGGTTTGGGATACATATTCTGTGTTTTCCTGAAACAAGGGGGTAGGGAAGGAGGGCAAACGGGAGCATGATTTAGGATCAAACAGTGGGGCTGTGCAGGAGACCCCGGTTCGATTCCTGGGTCGAGAAAATCCCTTGAAGAAGGGATAGGCTACCCACTCCAGTATTCTTGGGCTTCCCTGGTGGCTCAGCTGATAAAGAATCCGCCTGCAATGCGGGAGACCTGGGTTTGAACCCTGGGTTGGGAAGATCCCCTGGAAGAGGAAAGGCTACCTACTCCAGTATTCTGGCCTGGAGAATTCCACAGACTGTATAGTCCACGGGCATGCAAAGAGTTGGACACGACTAAGCGACTTTCACTTTCACTTCACTTTCACTTTCAACCGGGCTGTGTGACCTCCAGTGAGCTACACTGTGTCTCTGTGCTTTGGCGTGGTCATCTGTGAACAAGAGAACAGCATGTGGTTTCCAGGGCGAGTGTGAGAGTCAGCTGGGGTCCCACAAACCCCTGGACTTCCCCAGAGCCCTGGAGGGCATGAGACCCCATCCAGGGGACAGAGGTGGGGCCGTGTGGGCCTCCAGTGACCGGTGTCCACCTCTGCGCTGGGGCCACTTCAGTTCGAGTTACCTGTTGAAAACTTTGAAAAATTCAGTTTCAAAAAACTGAAATTGCTCAGTCGCATCCAATTCTTTGTGACCCCATGGACTGCCCGCCAGGCCTCTCTGTCCATGGGATTCTCCAGGCAAGAATACTAGAGTGGGTTGCTATTTCCTCCTCCAGGAGATCTTCCCGACCCAGGTGAAGAGTTACCTGTCAGGGCCCTAAAGAAAACTTGGTTGACAAACAGCTGAGGTCCATGGCTGGCCGTGGCCGCTCTCCTGCATGTGCGCGTGGGCAGCGGCGCTGAGACTGAGGTCTATGGCTGGTCGTGGCCGCTCTCCTGCGTGTGCACATGGGCAGCGGTGCTGAGACTGAGGTCCATGGCTGGCCGTGGCCGCTCTCCTGCATGTGCGCGTGGGCAGCGGCGCTGAGACTGAGGTCCATGGCTGGCCGTGGCCGCTCTCCTGCATGTGCGCATGGGCAGCGGCGCTGAGACTGAGGTCCATGGCTGGCCGTGGCTGCTCTCCTGAATGCGTGCATGGGCAGCGGCGCCGAGACTCTGGTTGGTCACAGACTAGTCAGGCCGATTCCAGGTCTGCTGCCTACCCACTGTGCGTGGCTTGGACGGCTGCATAACCGGCCGAGCCTCAGTTTGTCCCTCTAGGGAGTGGACACAGCTCTGCCTGTGGGCTCACGAATGGCAGCACCTGAGTGAAGCAAGTACCCAGTAGGCCCTTGGGGGTGCGCCAGGGGTTATGGCTTCCTAAGGGAACGGAGCACCGTGGGAGGCAGCAGCATGAGATTGGAGGTTTTAACGTCGTTTCTTGTGAGGACCGTGGACTTTTCCTGATGAGCTGGCTGCCCTCGCCTTTCTGCCATTGCCCCCTCCCCCGTGTCCTCAAAGGCCAGAGGCACCCTTGGGCTGTACTTGGTGGAGGGCCTGTGCAGAAGGGCTCTCAGGTGCCCCTGGGTGGCTCCCTGGAGCAGGCAGGACCCCTGCCTGCCCACCCAGCCAGCCAGCTCCAAGGTGGTCCCTTCGGGCTCCAAGGGGGTCTTGTGACGAGGCCGGGTGGTGTTTCACGTTGATCCAGGAGCTGGTTTTTCAGGTGTGGCCGCTTTCAGCAGAGAGGCCCAGCTCCGGAGAGGTAGGGCCTTTTGGACGGAGCTGGTTGCCCCTGTTCTCCACGGGTACCTGGCTTCCAGCTGGGGGTGCAGCCCTCCGGGCATGTGAGCTAACCACATCTCCCCTTTGATCCTGGTCCACCGCCCACCCGCCTGGGGCCAGTCACTGCCTGAGACACTCCGTTCTCAGCCCATCCGGGAGAGAGATGCTCTTGGTTGCCCTGGGTGGGAGACCAGTGCCCCTCCTTGGGGGTGGGCTCCTTTCGCTATGCCAGAGCTTCCCCGCTTTCCAGCAGGGTGCCTTTCAAACCAGACAGGCAAGGGTTTGAGGCCCACTTCTACCACCAGCCAGCTGTGTAGCTTCAGGAAAGTGACTTTACCTCTCTGAGCCTCATCTGAACAAAGGAGCGTGGTTGGGGTTTGGGAGGATCTGCGTGTTCAGTTGGGAGAAGCTGGTCCTCATCCCAGAGAAGAATGTTTTCTCCACTTGGTCAGATGCTGGTCCCAAAGGCTGGCCCTTGGAGAGCCCCAGGCCTGCCCCGAGAGGAGCTGGACACCACTGTCCTGTTCTGCTCTTAGCTACTGTGCTCACGGAGCATGGGTGGTGCAGTGCCTGAGTTTATGCAAGCTGGGAAAAGCCCAGAGGCCGAAGCGCTTAGTCCCAGCAGCCTGTCCACCCCTCAGCTCCTTGGAGTGGGTGATCAGGCTTCCCAGATGCCAAGCCCTACCTCGGTGCCGGGCTGTGGGCCCTGTGGCTGGGTTTTGGAGACACACCTACTCCCCCACTTGCTGAGGGCAGCCTGCAGGAGGTGGCTGGAGGGCGGGTGCGATTCTGACCCAGGAGAAGGCTGGCGTGGGCATCGGGGGTGGGGAATGAGCAATGTAAGAAAGGGTCTAGAGATGGGAAGTGGGACTCCAGATGTGGCAAGACCTTCCATGGGGACCCGTGGGACCTCATTTCAGGCCCAGGCAAGGACCTTCATCCATCCGACTGCCTCCCTCCCTGCCAGGCCCTGCCTCTTTCTGTGACAGCCATGCTGAGCTTCATCGTTTTCTAGAACATACTGCATTCCAGCTTGCTTCCCAGCGTGCTGTTGCTTCTCCTTGGAACAGGTTTTTCTGCTGCCCGTCCATCTCTCTGGGCTCATTCTTGCAGGTCTCAGCTTGGATGTCACCTCCCTCTGGAAGCCCTCCCTGATAACCTCCTCCCAGGTCTGTGTTAGCCCCTGCGCTGCATTCCTACCGCCCAGTCTTCCTTACTTGCTGTCTTCCAGCTGCCCTTGTACTTGTCTGTCTCCCTCCAAGGGGTTGGGGCCATGCTGGCTTGTCCCCCCCACACCCCTGCCCCCGGTTCCCCCTGCTTGACACAGCGAGTGTCCTGGACCAACTTGTTAAGTGAATTAGAAGCAAGCTGAGTGCTGGGACATTCAGGGCAGGGCCTTGGAAGGGCAAGGGGCTTTCCCACCCTTCGATCACAACTCTCACTGGCCCACCCCACCATCCCCAGTTGCTGCCTCTCCCGGCCTGGCTGTGATTCTCAGAGGCATCTAGAGGGTGATGGTGGTGGGGGGCACCTTGTCTCCCTGGGCCGGGTGCAGCCCAGTTTGGGGGGTTCCCCCCTCCATGAAGGGCAGGTGGTGTGTGTGGAGAGCGCACAAGTGTGAAGCTTCAGAACAGTTAATCCCCTGGGCTATTTAGACACACGCTTTTGTGCGTGCACGTGTGTGTGTGTGTGTGTGTGCACGGCTGTGCGGTGATCCAGAGGCTGCGGCTGGTAGACCGCGCCCAGTAACTCGATGTTTGGCTGAATCCTGACCCCCAGCCTTGGACACCGACTGCCAAGTGTGTGGGGCCCCTCTCGTTGGCGGGTGGCACAGGGGACAGAACATCAGTTAGGAGCATGTTTGGCCCCACATAATAGAAGACCCGAGTGTAGAGGCATAAACCCCCGAAGGAGGGGTTTGGGCCTTCCCTGGTGGTCCAGTGGCTAAGACTCCACACTCCCAATGCAAGGGGCCTGGGTTCGATCCCTGATCAGGGAACCTGATCCCACGTGCTGCAGTGAAGGTTGGAGATCTCATGTCTCCCAGCTACGATCTGGTGCAGTCAGATAAATAGATAAAAATAAATAGTTTTTTAAAAAATGAGTTTATTTACTCTCCCCAGGAAAAAGCCTGTAGGTTGGTCCTCAGAGCCTTAAGTAGGGGCTCGGCGTGCCTTCGGGGACTTTGTTCTTTTCTTCTCTAGCATTGTTGGGTTTTTCTTTTAGTTTATTTGAAAATTATTTCCTTTAACACGTCCACTTCAGGACGTCCTTAGTAGTCCAGTGGGTAAGACTCTGAGCTTCTAGCACTGGGGGCACCGGTTTGATCCCTGATGGGGGAACTAAGAGCCCACGTGCCACATGGCATGGCCGATAAAAAGTAAAATGTACACTTCAGTGTGTTTTCGTATATTCCCAAAGTTGTGCAGTGTTCTTGTTCACCACTGTCTAATTTCAGAGCATTTCATCACCCAAAAAGAAGTTCTGACCCATTAAGTAGACGCACACACACAGACACTCATATACACACACCCATCCCCTGGCAGCTGGTTGGGGTCTGTCTGTCAGGATGGCTGATGTGACTTCTGCCTGGGGCTGGGGCCCATGGCTTCTGTGGGGGTCCCCCTGGCACCTCCCTCAGGCACCCTTCTCCACTCCTGAGCCTCCTGGGTTGGGGGGTACCTAGGAGTACGTTGACCTCTTTTCCTTTTCAGATGGGGAAGCTGAGACCCAGAGCTGGGAAGACACATGGCTAAGGTCCCAGAGTTACAAAAATCAGGATGTGAAACCACATCTCATGACCCTCGGTCTGGGGCTCCCTGCCCTGCTGCAGGTGCCCGGGAGCCTCCCCTGGCTGCCTGATCCAGGAGGCTGGGCGGGAACTTGGAAGCAGAACAGCTGGTGGGAGGTTTGGGAGCAGACCATGGTGAATCGGGGGGCAGTAGAGGGGTGAGAGTGATCAGGGCTTTGGAAACACCCCCAGATGAGAGGAGAGAGAGTCCCCAGTGGGACTCGGTGACTGTAGATTCTGCCTGGAGGCGAGAGGCTGCTCAGTAAGTTGATGCAATGGACTGTAGGCTGATGGCCCCTGGGACCAGGCAGGAGAGAGGGGCTCCTGTTTCTGCCCCCTGGGAGCCCGTGGCATCACCTCAGGGAACCCTCAAGCGTCATTACGTGCCCAGGTATATCCCAGGAGAGGCAGTCCTTGGGGTCTGTAGGGTGGGGCTGACGAACTGGAAGAACCACCTACAGGAGAGCCCCCTGGAGCCCGGGGTAGGGGGTGGGCAGATGGGGTGTTGGGGGTGGTGAGGCTCCCAGGGGAGGGGGACCTAGTCTTGGTGAAACGGGCCCTACATTTATCTGGTGTGATGTTGAGTCATTGCCCGTGTGGGCCATGCTCATCCTCATGGCGCTGCTCAGAGCTCTGGAGGTGGTGGGCAGGTGGGCGTGGCATCGAGCTGGCTCACATCCAGGTGCCCGCCGCCCACCTCGGGGAGCCAGTTCAGAACTATCTCAGCCCCACCAGGAGGGTTCTCTGCAGGCCTTGGGGTGGGGGGTACCTGGGAGCCCAGTGGGAGGGGACATACGGTTGCCAGGGGCACTGTCTGGGACGCTGACCTGCCCCATTGCAGGGACCAGAGAGGAGTGGTTTTCTCATGCCAGGCTCCAGACAGGTTGCTTTTAGAGCATGAACCAGTGCCTCCTCGCTCTCTTTTCTTGGCTCGGCATCTCCTGCTTCAGACATGAGGGCGCAGACTGGGTGACCCAGAGCCTGGGAACCACGTGGAGGGCTGGCAGCTCCCAGAATTCTCTGCTTTCTCCACCCTCCCTGCCCCCAACATCCTGGAAGCCCTGTGACCTTGGCAGCACCCTCTGCCCTGTTTTTGGCTCAGAGGATGACATCTCTGTATCTCTGGGGTCCCTTCTGGTGGTCAGGACCCCCAACAACTCCAGGAAGCCCACCCTGGGCCTCCCTGTGACCCCAGAAAGGAGGCCCAGCCCCTGTTCCAAAGCCCCTTGCTGTCTGAAGGGAGGCAGAAAAGACAGCTTGGAATGTTGAACCCTGGGAGAACCACTCAGCCCTTTCTGCAAACATCTACACAGGTCACTGGGCAGTGGGCTGTGCTGGGGGCTCTGCTCAGGGGAAGGGTTGGGGGGAGTCAGGCGAATGTTTGCTCCTCTGACAGGCTTTGCTTTGAAGTTGGCCCCTAAAGCTTCTGCTGTGTGCCCAGCATCACTTTCCTGGTGGGTGGGGAGCCTCAGCTGGACCCAGATCTCCCAGGGGCTGGACCCCTGCACACTCCTGAGATCATGGGCTGATGGGGGTCTGCCCATCAGCAGCGATCAGGACCTACGGAGGGAATGGTGTGACCTGGGCTGGGCTCCTCCAGGCTCTCCCTGAGTCTGGGGTTGGGCGAGGACAGCCATGGGTCACTTTATTGGATCACATCACCTGGCTAGAGCTTGAGGGGAGTCCTGGGTTGTCCCTGGTGGATCAAGGTAGCCAGGCTCACCTCACCTTACCTGAGTGAGGGTAGAGGTGGGGGTGATGAGTTTGGAGAAGGAAGTGGTGTCTGCATGAGTCTGAGTATACTCAGGAGGAGGGCCAGGGAGAGGAGCCAGAAGGAGGCTGGGAGCCCTGGCTCTCGCTGGCTTGTGTGATGGAGGGCAGGTCACCTACACACTGGGCCTCAGCCGTCCAGCATAGGGCGGATGATGGTCTAGATCCTGCCTCCCTCCATGGTGCTGGGGCCTCAGATGTGATGGTGTGTGAAAGCTTTGGCTGGAGAAGGGTGGTGGGTGTGCACTGGACCCAGTGAGCATCCAGCCTGTGAGCATCCAGCCACAAGATGCATGTCACCCCCCTGGGGACCTGGTTATTCCCAGATGGCTCGGTGGTAAAAGCTCCACAGGAGACACACGAGACGTGGATTCGATCCCTGTGTCGGGAAGATCCCTTGGAGGAGGAGATGGCAACCCACTCCAGTATTCTTGTCTGGAGAATCTCATGGACAGAGGAGCCTGGCGGGCTACAGTCCATGGGGTCGCAAAGAGTGGGACACGACTGAGTGAGCAACCCGCTGATCACCAGGACACCCCTGTGTCTCTGTCATGTTTGGTGGCCTTCCTCATCTAGAGACACAGTGGGTGTGCAGGTGGTACTTAAATAATTGTGAAAGGAATGGATGGGACTTGGGGCGTTGGCAAGTGTCGGCTAAGATGTGTGTGCGTGTAGACAGGGTGTGTGTACACACTGGGGAGGTGGCAGGTGCAGTTAACATACCTGTTAAACGGACATCTAGATGGTGGTCACCTCCTCTCATGTGTGGGTCACCACTTACAACCTTTGGCTTCTCTTTCTTCACCTGGGAGCTCTGGGGCGGGAACTGGGCCTGATCCATCCCAGTTCTGGGTCCCGCTCACAGCAAGTGCCATGAAGATACTGTGCAGTCCCAGGGCTTCCCGGGTAGCTCAGTGGTAAAGAACCCACCTGCCGATGCAGGAGCGCGGCTTCGATCCCTTGTCGGGAAGATCCCCGGAGAAGGAAATGGCAACCCACTCCAGTATTCTTGCCTGAAAAATCCTATGGACAGAGGAGCCCGGTAGGCTACAGTCCACAGGGTTGCAAAGAGTGGAACATGACTGAGAACACCCGTATCAGTCAGAATCCCACGGTATCCTTTTGGTGGATGAGAGGCTCAGGAGAGTGGACCGGAATGGGACTGGGGGGGCCCCCGGAATGGGGAGGTCAATGAGAAAGGGTCCTGGGGGCAGGGTGTAGTGTCAGGATTTAAAAGAGCATGAACAGGGACTTCCCTGGTGGTAAGCTTCCAGTGAACGGATCCTGAGTTCAAACGTGGTCTGAGAACTAGATCCCGCATGCCACATCTAAGAGTTAGCAGGCTGCAACTGAAGATACCGCATGCTGCAACGAAGATTGAAGAGCCCATGTCACGACTAAGATGCGGCACAGCCAAATAAAATATTTTTTAAAAATAAGTAAAATAAAGGAGCAGGAACAAGAGGGCTGGAGAGCATCCAAGTTGGGGGGGTTGAGGCCTGTGGACAGGCCAGCAGTGAGGAGCGAGTGACTCTGGTGTGTGCTCTGGGGCAGATCGGAGCAGGTATAGAGGGCGGATGGCTGGGCAGGGCGGTGGTGCACCTTCCATCTGGACCTGAGAACTTCACACCCAAGGACTCGCCTTCCCAATGGGGAAACTGAGGCTCAGGGAGGGGGGTGGTGCCCAGGCTCCACTTCAGGGTGTCATCAAGAGTTAGAAGCCAGGTCCCTTCCCTGGGACCTTAGCCCTCCACCCCTGCTGGCTCAGAGGTCAGGGCAGTGGGTGGAGTGGGAGCCATAAAGAGGAGGAAGGAGGGAGCCGGCGGGCGGGGCCAGGTTGCCAGTGGAGGGTGGGAGCCTGGGTGCCAGCCCAGTGCCTGGGGGATTAGCTCACCCACAAGTGATTAGCTTTTTTTTTTTTTTGGCTTAGTCTTTTCCTAACAAGAAAAGGCCTGAGGCTCATCGTCCACATCCTTCTGAGAAGTCCTGTTTACGTCTGGTGAGGGAGCTCTCGGGAGATGCGGTCGCCGTGGGGGCTGGCACCACCCCAGTGCTGGCTTCTCCCCACCGTCTCCAGACACCCAGCCCCCCAGCTCTACACATGCCCGAGAACCAGTGCATATGGTACACAGCTGAGCTGCCCAGGGGCAGCTGAGTGCCAGGCCTTCGTTTCCCTCCCGCCCAGCACTTAGGGGAACAGAAGGGCCCTTGTGCTGCCTGTCAGGAGCCCCAGGTGAGCTCACCTGGAGTTGATGAGACAGGTGATGTCAGGAGAGACAGCCACTCAGCAGGTGATGTCAACGTGAAGTCATCCCGGCTGCTTCTTCAAAGAGCCTGAATGATCTCCAGGCTGGAGGCAGACACTTTTTCACATCTTATCTCACACATGGTCCTTATGATGCTAAGACCAGCAGATTTGGTGGTGCCGTTTTGCTCAGGAGGAAAGAGGAATGGAGAGTTTGGGTGCCCAGTGGGAGTCACAGGCCGGTGATAGCTGGGTGGATACCAGACCCCAGCTTTGGTGCACCCTAAAGCCCCGGAGAAGGCAATGGCACCCCAGTCCAGTACTGTTGCCTGGAAAATCCCATGGATGGAGGAGCCTGGTGGGCTGCAGTCCATGGGGTCACTAAGAGTCGGACACGACCGAGCGACTTCACTTTCACTTTTCACTTTCATGCATTGGAGAAGGAAATGGCAACCCACTCCAGTGTTCTTGCCTGGAGAATCCCAGGGATGGGGGAGCCTGGTGGGCTCCCGTCTATGGGGTCGCACAGAGTCGGACACGACTGAAGTGACTTAGTAGCAGCAGCAGCAAAGCCTAGGCATTTGCCCCCCGGCCTCCTCACACTGAGAGGGGCAGACAGGACAGCATGGGGACTCAGGCCAGCCAGCTGGATGCACATGGGACGTGCCGGGGGAGGGCCTCGGATGCCAAGGGTAGCGGAGTTTGGCTCAGCCTGGTTTTTGCCTTTCCCTCACTCTCAGACTTCTGCTTCCTTTTAGCAACTCATTCATCCACCCAGCACGTATTATGGACTGCCTGCTGTGGTTCTGGGGGACAGCCATGGGCAAACCAAAATCCCCTCCTTGGGACTTCCCTGGCAGTCCAGTGACTAAGACTTCACGCTCCCAAGGCAAGGGACCCAGGTTCAATCCCTGGTCAGGGAACTAGATCTCACATGCTGCATCTGTCCTGCTGCAACTAAACAGATCCTGCATGCCTCAACGAAGATCCCGTGTGCCAGAACTAAGACCCACGTGTGCATGTCCTGTTTGAGAGACTGGCAAAACCACTTTCTCTGCCTCCCGGGCTGGCCTTCCGATCCAGCCTCCGCCAGCTCGCGCACACCTTCCCGTCCAATGGAATGAAGCGGCTGTGGGATCGGGACGCTTCGTTGTCCTGGATTGGTGGAGGGCTTGGCGTAAGGGTTCTTCTATCTGGCTCCAGAACTTAAAGGGTTTGGGTCCATCTGGAAGGACCCGGGAGGCTTGGGCCGCAGCAGAGACTGTGTCTCCTTCCAGCCGCACTGGTTCTGTCTGGGTTGCTGCTGCTCTCTGGTTGCCCAGTCGTGTCCAACTCTTTGCAGCCCTGTGGACTGTAGCCTGCCAGGCTCCTGTCCATGGGGATTCTCCAGGCAAGAATACTGGAGTGGGTTGCTATGCCCTCCTCCAGGGGAATCTTCCTGACCTAGGGATCAAACCTGTGTCTCGAGTCTCCTGCTTAGCAAGTGGATTCTTTACCAGTGAGCCACCTGGGAAGCCTCTATCTTGCTGTTACCTGAGCCTTGAGAGTCCTTTCCTCCCCTTTGGGTTACCTGGTTCTGGGTTATCTCATCCTACAGAAGGAAGCCCTGGGAGTTCCCTGGTGGTCCAGTGGCTAAGATTCCACACTCCCAATGCAGGGGGCTGGGGTTCGATCCTTGGTCAGGGAACTAGGTCCAATATGCCTCAACTGAGATCCTGCATGCTGAGACTAAAGATCCCACATGCTTCGACTGAAAGATCTCACGTGCCTCAGCTTAAGATCCTGCGTGCCTCAACTAAGACCCAGCACAGCCAAATAAATTAAGAAAAAAAAGAATGAAGCCTTTTTGAGCCCACCCCACTTTCCGTTGGAGAAGGCAATGGCACCCCACTCCAGTGCTCTTGCCTGGAAAATCCCATGGGTGGAGGAGCCTGGTGGGCTGCAGTCCATGGGGTCGCGAAGAGTCGGACACGACTGAGTGACTTCACTTTCACTTTTCACTTTCATGCATTGGAGAAGGAAATGGCAACCCACTCCAGTGTTCTTGCCTGGAGAATCCCAGGGATGGGGGAGCCTGGTGGGCTGCCGTCTATGGGGTCGCACAGAGTCGGACACGACTGAAGCGACTTAGCAGCAGCAGCAGCACTTTCCGTACCTCCTTTCTCACATGGACCCCAGCAGCCTCCACCCACTTCCACTCAGCTCTTTGCCTCCACTCCCCTCAGCCCACCCATTTGCTGTCCGCCTTCCTTGTGTTCCTCTAGGCTCCTTGCCCAGCCCCCTGACCTCTGACCTCTGCCCTTCTCCCCTCCCCTGACTCTCTGACTCTCTGAGTCCCAGGTTTCCCTGATTTCTCCCACTGTGTTCTCCCAGGCACGCCAGTCCATGCACAGCCTTGGCTGCCACCCTACCTACCCCATATCAGATCTTGTCCCTCCCGCCTAGGGCTCCCAGTCAAGCCCTGATCATCCCTGGGGACGCCAGGCCTGCCCCCTTGGCCTCCTGTCCAGCCTTTTCCTTCTGTTCCCTGCTCAGCTGGGGGCACCGTCATCTACTCCATCAGCAGGATTAGAAACCTGGATGTCACTCCAGGTGTCTCCTTAGGCTTCCTCAGCCCCACCGCTTCCCCCAACCACTCAATCATGGAGCTCTGCCTTGCTTGCTGGTCAAATCACATCCATCCACTCCTTCACCAACCACCCCCACCCCCCTGCCTCGCCCTGAGATGTGGCCATCTGAGGCCTGGACTGTTGCAGAAGCTGGACAGCTGCCACTTCCCCATCTCTGGCCCTGCCCCCTAAAGTTCACCTGCCAGGACCCCCTAAACTTCCCAACCCATTGGTGGTTCCCATGCCCTGGAGCCGGATCCCCAACCCATGGTACCCGTCCGTGGAACTTAAGAACTGGGCTGCACAGCAGGTGAGCGAGTGAAGCTTTGTCTGCTGCTCCCCATCGCTTGCATTTCCGCCTGAACCATCCTCACCCCTGTCCATGGAAAAATTGTCTTCCACGAAACCGGTGCCCCATGCCAAAAAGGTTGGGGACTGCTGCCCTAAAGGATGATGATCTGAGGTCCTTGACCTGACCCCAGTGGCCGTGCCCATATCTTCACCCACCACTTCCTGCCCAGCCATGGGGAGCCTGGCCGGTTCCCCACCCCATTCACTGCTCTGCTCGGGCTCGACTGAGACCGAGACACGTGGGTGGCCCGGGCTGGTGGTTGGGTTTCCCGGGCAGTGGGTAATTTGGCTCTCCTTCAAACAGTCCTGCCTTATTTGCTCAGCATTTGATTCTAAGGAGGTGGGCCTAGCAGGGGGCAGGTCAGTGGTCCCCCTTGTTGATGAACAGTGCCTGGGTATCGCTCCCCTGGCTCTGCCCCTCCCCTGCAAACCCCTGCTCCCCCGTGACATGACCCCGCACTCGGGTTGGGTGTCACCTCCTCCAAGGAGCCTTCCCTGATTCCACCCCCTGCTACCCCGTACTTCTTACATGTCACTCATTTTTACCTTTGATGAAAGTATAATTTCCTTACAGCAAAATGCATGAATCTTAAGTATCCAGTGATGAATTTTCACCTGTGTATGTGTGTTAGTCACTCGGTCATGTCCTACTCGTTCCAACCCCATGGACAGTAGCCCACCAGGCTCCTCTGTCCATGGAATTCTCCAGGCAAGAATAGTGGAGTAGGTAGCCAGTCCCTCTTTCAGGGGATCTTCCCAACTCAGGAATCGAACCTGGGTCTCCCACATTGCAGGTGTATTCTTTACTATCAGAGCCACCAGGGAAGCCCTTAACCTATGTATATAACCCCACGTAGTATGTGTTAGTCGTTCAGTCATGTCCAAGTCATTTCAACCACGTGGACTATAGTCCACCAGGCTCCTCTGGCCATGGAATTCTCCAGTACCCCATGTAACCAGCACTCAAATCAAGAAGTGTTATCTGAACCTATTTTAACTGTCCTTTCAACTCCCAGCCTGGGACTGTCTTCCAGAGCAGGAGCGCCTGCTGTCTGTCTCTCTGTGGAAGGAAGTGTAATGGTTCTGGTGTGTGTGTGCGTGTGGTCACGTCCCCACGTGCGTGATCATGCCTTAGGGGTGGAGCACGGCAGGGGCTGTGGCCGTGGGAACCTGTGCGTTTAGAGCCTGGCCCTGCTGCAAGGCCAGATGCCCCATCCTTTGCTGGGAGAGGGCCCGATCCTGCTCCCCGGCCCGGGGCCTCCGCAGGGAGCCGCCGCTCCGCCCGGAGAGGCCCCTACCGGCTGGCAGCCTGGAGATTAGTCTCCAAGGCCACAAGGCCAGTTGCCATAGGCACGCGGGCCCGAGTCAGGATCGCGATTGCTCATCCTGGTCACGCAGGCGGTGGCCGCCCCTGCCCGCCCGCCAGGAGCCGGAGCCGGGCTTTAAATAACGAAGTGGAAACCTGACCCTGGGGAGCTGTCTGCCCACGAGAGCCCGGCCTCCCCTCCTGCTGGGGCAGGCCTGAGGGTGACCCAGACACTCGACGCTGCCAACAGCACCCGCCCCGTCTCCTCTGGGGCACAGCCTGGGTTTCAGGGTTTCCCTTCCTTGTCTTAGCGCCCAGAGCACAGGCATGGCCCTAGCCTGGTCCTGGGGGCCCCCATCTGAGAAGAGAACACCATCATGAGCCCCCTTCCCCACCTGGGAGGGGTAAAGCCCTGTCTTCCAGGACCCAGGGCTCATCAGCGACGGGGCTTTGCTTGGCCAGGCCCCATCTCCTCCTCCAGGAACAGAGAAGGCCTCTGTGGTTTTCCCAGGAAGTGGCATGATGCACGTTTATCCCTGAGTCTGCCCTTTGCCCTGGCCTGGGCTGCTTTCCTGTGCTGGGTGTGGGCGGCAAGTGGGTTGGTTCTTTTAAAAAAAAAAAAACTTTTTAAGAATATGGTTTCTGTTACTTCTTTCCAAATGGCAAAAAGTCATACTCCTCATCTCAGACCACAAAACTGCAGAACAGTAGAGGGGAGAAAGCCATTTGTGGATGCCGCCTGTTGGAGATAAAACGTCTAGAATCTCCATCTAGGCTTTTCCGTGAGATCGTCTGTCTGTACGAAGCTGGTTTTCAGCCCCCGTGGGGCACTTAGGTTGCCTGCCATTTCTCATTCTTGTGTGCTGGTGTGTTTATTTACGGAGGTCCTGCTTGGGTGAGACAACTTGTACATAAATCTTTGTGTTTTGCGTAATTTTCTCGGGATACATTGATAGGGAATTCCCTGATGGTCCAGGGGTTAGAACTGTGAGCTTTCACTGTCGAGCCTGGGTTCAGTCCCTGGTCAGGGAGACAAGATCCTACAAGCTGTGTGACCAGGAAAAAAAATGACTAAATTGAGAAAAGGAACTGGGTCAAAGGATTGTTGTTCAATCTCTCAATTGTGTCTGACTCTGGGACCCTGTGGACTGCTGCACACCAGGCTTCCCTGTCCTTCACCATCTTCCAGAGCTTGCTCAAACTCGTGTCCAATGAGTCGGTGATGCCATCCAACCGTCCCATCCTTGGTCGTCCACTTCTCCCGCCCTCAATCTTTCGCAGCATCAGGGTCTTTTCCAATGAGTCGGCTTTTTGAATCAGGTGGCCAGAGTATTGGAGCTTCATCCTCAGCATCAGTCTTTCCAGTGAATATTCAGCGTTCGGTCAAAGGGTGGCAACTCGGTTAAAGCTCTGGAGACTTATCCAGACAACTTTCTTTTTTTCTGGTTTTTTTTTCTTAAGGTGTTTAAGAAATTATTTATGTTTATTTGGGGCTGTGCTGGGTCCTCGTTGCTGCGCATGGGCTTTCTCTAGTCGTGGCGAGCAGGGCTACTCTCGTGGTGCGTGGGCCTCTCATTGTAGTAGCTTCTGTTGCAGATCAGAGGCTCCAGAGCGTGGGTAGTAGTACTCCAGAGCAGTAGTTGCGGCACTCGGGCTTAGTTACCCCTTGGCATGTGGACTCTTCCCAGACCAGGGGTTAAACCCGTGTCCTCTGTATTGGCACGTGGATTCTTAATCACTGAACCACCAGGGAAGTCCAAGACAACTTTGCTGTGTAACTGGGGATCCCAAATCTGTCTTTTTAAAAGCTTATTATTAAGGGGAAAAATAAAAACTATTTAAAAATCAGCAACTTGATGAATGTTAGAAACCAAGTCACCCAGATAACCACCCAGACCAAGGTCAGAGCATTCCCAGCCCCGCAGAAGCCTCTATCACGCCTCCTTCCATCAATCACCCTACCCTGCCTTCCTGCCAACATGACCACCATCCTGACCTGTAACATCAGAGTTCAGCCTGTGTTTGAAACGAACATAAAGGGGCTCCTACAGCCTGATCTTTCGCGCCTGGATTCCTTCATCATATTGGAGAGATTTCAGCCGTGGCGTGGCCTGTGGCTGTGGTTAGTTCATACGTCTGATGTCTTTTTCAACAGACCAGGCAACAGAGAGAACGCAGTGAAGGCAAGCACGTGATCAGTACGCTGAAAACAAGATACCATCTGAAGTATTGACCGTTTTCAAAGACATAAAGTATGTTTCCATAAAGGCCTTGCTCTGATGAATAGGAAGGACTCTGCAACCAGTGCAGCACTTAAGCTCATGGGAGAGCATGCCATGCTCTGGGGCAACCATGCGCTGGGTGTGCAGGGATCGAGGTACAGTCTGTGCCCTCTGGATCTTGGTTTCCCCAGAGACACATGGAGGTCATAGGATGAGGGTCCCTCCTGCCCTGAATGCTTGGACTCTATACACTTAGGGACACTAAGAGAGCTTTTCTTAAGTGGGTGAAGTTTGCTCCTGCGATCCTATTTACCAGCTTGCTTCACTTTTTAAAAAAAATATTTATTTGTCTGCACTGGGTCTTAGTTGCATAGGGATCTTCAGTCTTCATTTGGCTGCACAGGATCTAGTTCCCTGACCAGGGATCAAACCCGGACGCCCTGTATTGGGAGCATGAAGTGTTAGCCACTGGACCACCAGGGAAGTCCCACTTGCTTCACTTTCTACATAAAGTGGACGTGAACGGTCCTTGATCTCTGCCCGCGTTACCCCCAGGCCAGGTGACTTGACGGAAGGATCTTTGCAGGTGGTGCCCATCTGTTCTTTAAAAACATCCACAGACCCGAGTCTCTAAGAGGCCTTGGTAAGTGGGCAGCTTTCCCTTGAAAACCCCCAGGGATGGGGAAGCCCCAGGCCCACCATTTGGGAACAGCCCTCCCCGTGGGGAAGCATTTCCTGTATAGAGTCAAAGCCTGTGTCCCTGTACCCTCTACCAGAGTGACGTCAGTGCACCTGGACTAGTGTGGGGCTTCAGGAGCCAGCCACGGAACCAAGGACTGGGCGGACGATGGGCATCACCAGGCGCGCATCACGGGCTCCCTTGCTAGTGCTCGGTAAATGGTAGCTGCTGCTGTTAATCTTCTTACTTTTTTCTTAGTTGAGGAGATGTTTGTTGTGTGCGTGTGTGTGGTTCTTTTTTTTTTTTTTGGCTTCACTGGGTCTTAGTTGTGGCATGTGAGATCTTTAGTTGTATCTTGCAAACTCTCAGTTGCAGCATGTGGGATCTAGTTCCCTGACCAGGGATCGAACCTGGGCCTGCCGCATTGGGAGCAAGGTTTGGGGAGATGAAATAACTTACTTCCTGCAAGGCAGGGCTTTTCTCTCCTGGAGCAGTGCCCGGCACCAGGGCTTTCTAAAAGTTATTGGGGGACTTCCCTCATGGTCCAGTGGTTGAGAATCCGCCTTGCAGTGCAGAGGACGCTGGCTTGATCCCTTGTCGGGGAACTGAGATCCCACGAGCCTCAGAGCAACTAAAGCCACACATCTCAACTAGAGAAGCCACCCATGCTGCAACTAGAGAAAGTCCACGCACCACAATGAAGAACTCACGCAGCCAAAGAAACAAAAGGATTAATGGATGGTTTTATTTTCATTGCTTTATATCCCACCTTATTTCAGAAGTGATTTGAAAGACTGATAAAGAAACATAAACTATACAGGAAGATGGTAGAAAGAAGACAGTAACACGAGAGTTGTATCCTAGCGCGGAAGCAGAAGTGAATCTGAATTTGATGAAAATGCATGCCATGGAATCTGTTTCCGTCAGCATTGTGATCGGTTGTAGGTAATCTGATAAACAGAGACTTGAGAAGTGAGGGGTTTGTTTTCTCCTGTAATGAGGAGTCTGGAGGCGGGTGGCCCAGCCCTGGGGCGCGGCCTTCTGCGACTTCAGGGAGAGCAGTGCCTTCCCTGCCCTGGCTCTTCCATCCTAGGTGGTGGCTTTGGTCATCCTGGTCTCAAGGGAGTGCGGGCCACCAGGCAGCAGGGGTACGGGTGGGCCAGTCAGTGCCTGCTCCGTGGGTGGGAGAGAAGAGCATCAGGTAGGGGCTGAGTGAGCCGGCTTCACCAGTGGCCCCAGAACCCTAGATTCTTTCTGTTCGTTAATCACCAATGGGATGGCCACTCTCTAGTCGCCAGTTGGAAAGGGAGTGTTGGTATGTTATATGATACACCAGGAGACAAAAACAAATGGATGATTTTTTTTTTTTTGGCTGTGACTTGTAGGATCTTAGTTCCTCGACTGGGACTCGAACGTGGGGTCCCGGCAGTGAAAGCACCAAGTCCTAACCACTGGACTGCCAGATAATTCAGTGAGTGTTTTTTTCTTTTTTTTTTTAATCACTGGTAAAGGTTGATTGAGCAATCCCATAGAAAGAGGAAGGAGCCTGGCAGGCTACAGTCCACAGGATCGGAAAGAGTCAAGCATGACTTACCGACTAAACAACAGAAAGTAAAGATTGACTTAACTAGGATGCTTTTAGCTGCAAGGAAGAGAAACTTCCATTGAACGCAGCTTACAAAACACAGACTTTTATCAGCCAGCTTGAAGCCCGGAGGTGGTGCATCCTGAGTCACGGGGGTCCCGGTTTTCCTACCAGTGAACTCTGCCGTCCTCTGCGTGATGGCTCCACCTCCTGGGTGGCCCCCCTCGTGGTCCTCAGATGGCTGTCATGGTTGGAGGTATCACTTTCAGACCATCCAGACATCCTCACTTCAGTCCCTTTCTAAGAGCAGGGGAAACTTTGCTACATGCTTCGTGTCTCAGTGGCCAGAAGTGGGTTCTGTGCTTCTCTTTAAACCAGTCCCAGGAGAGGGATTGGGATCGCTTTGATCTAAGCCTCAGAGCATCACCAAAATTCCCTGCCCTGGGCACCTGCCTTTAGCTGGCAGGACACAGTGAACACTCTCTTAGCAGGGAGGAGGGAAAGGACTAGGGGTCAGAGGGGGGATTGTGATTCAGGTGTCTAAGCCAGAAATCTGGGCTGGACATCCCTGGTGGTCCAGTGGTTAGGAATCCGCCTGCCAGTGCAGGAGACACGGGTTCCATCTCTACTCTGGGAAGATCCCATGTGCCTCAGGGCAACTAAGCCTGTGCGCCACAACTTGAGAGCCTGCGAGCCACAACTTCTGAAGCCCGTGCTCTGCAACAAGAGAAGCCACTGTGATGAGACACCCGCGTACTGCAAGCAAGAGTAGCCCCCCACTCACTGCAGCTAGAGAAAGCCCGCGTGTAGCAACGAAGACCCGGTGCAGCCATAAATAAATACAATTAATTAAATTTACAAAGTCCGGACTGTCTTTCATAGTACAGCAGCCATTGTAAGACCCCCGGCTCCAGCTGTCCGAGTCGAGCCAGCCTGGGCAGACGGGAGTGGAAGTCAGGGCCGTGGCCTCTCTTGTTCTCTGCCAGCTGCAGCGATGGGTGGGCAGTGGGGAGGGGGCGAGAATTCAGGGCCCCGGGTAATTCCTTCCCCACTGGGGAGCCCCTGGGACAGGATATGCAGTGGAGAGTAGGGCTGCTGGGGGAGGGGGACAGGGATGCCCCCCCCACCTCAGGAAGGGAGAAAATACTTTTTGTTTGTTCTCTCAAGCTTCTTTTTCAAGAAACACAGGCATATGGCAGCGGATGGTGCGGGGGCCGTGTTTGGGTGGTGTATCTGCTCTTGCCTTTGCCTTTTGCGTGGTGATAGTATTTTTTTTTCCCACGGGCTCTAGTGCCCAGCTGGTGCATCGGGCAGTGAGACTTCAGTCAGGTGCTCCCCGGCATCCGGAAGAATTTTAGCTCTCCCCAGCAGTGGCTTCTGGCATTTCCCATAGGAAAGGGATGGGAGAAGTTTCCAGCAAACCCAGGTCTGAGCTTTTTAGAGGTCTGAGCTGAGGAATGTGTGTCCAGGAGGTCAAGGATGGGGGCCAGAATTTGTGAGGGGGGATGTGGTGGCTCAGTGGTAAAGAAGCTGCCTGTAATGCAGGAGACACGGGTTCAGTCCCTTAGGAAGATCCCCTGGAGAAGGGAATGGCAACCCACTCCAGTATTCTTGCCTGGAGAATCCCATGGACAGAGGAGCCTGGCGGGCTACAGCCCATGGGGTCTCGAAGAGTCAGTCGCTCAGTCGCGTCCGACTCTTTGCAACTAACACACACTTCCCTGATAGGTCAGTTGGTAAAGAATCTGCCTGCAATGCAGGAGACCCTGGCTGGATTCCTGGGTCGGGAAGAGCCACCGGAGAAGGGATAGGCTACCCACTCCAGTATTCTTGGGCTTCCCTGGTGGCTCAGCTGGTAAAGAATCTGCCTGCAATGCGGGAGACCTGGGTTCGATCCCTGGGTTGGGAAGATTCCCTGGAGAAGGGAAAGGCTACCCACTCCGGTATTCTGGCCTGGAGAATCCCATGAACTGTATAGTCCATGGGGTTGCAAAGAGTCAGACACGACTGAGTGACTTTCACTTTCCTGGTGAGTGAAGGATCCTGGATTCATTCCAGAGGGTCCTGTAATGGATTACTGTAAACTTGGTGACTTGAAACAACCCGAATTTATTCTCTCGCCATTCTGGAGAACAGAACTGAATCAACACCACTCAGCCAAAACCTGTGCTCCCTTTAGCGGCTCTCGGGGAGCATCTGTTACTTGCCTTCTGGTTTCTGGTGGCTGCTGGTGTGTCACAGCTTGTGGCCACATCACTCTGGTCCTCAAGGCCAGCATCTTCCCATCTCTCTGCTTTGTCTTCATGTGACCTTCTGTGTTTGTCACACCTCCTTATGTCTCTGTGTCGAGATACATGGGGACTTCCCTGGTGGTCCAGTGGCTAAGACTCCACGCTACCAACACAGGGTGCCTGGGTTCGATCCCTGGTCAGGGAAGTAGATCCCATACGCTTCAACTAAGATTTCGAGTGCTGCAACTGTAAGATCTTAGGTCTTCCCTGGTAGCTCAGACGGTGAGGAATCTGCCTACAATGCAGGAGACCCAGGTTCCACCCCTCAGTGGGGAAGATCCCCTGGAGAGGGGAATGGCTACCCACTCCAGTATTCTTACTCTGAGAATCCCATGGACAGAGGAGCCTGGTGGGCTATAGTCGATGGGGTCACAAAGAATCGGACATGACTGAGCAACTTTAACTATAAACTATCCTCCACGCCCAAACTAAAAACAAAAAGATCCTTCGTGCTGCAACTAAGCTCTGGAGCAGCCAAATTAAATAAATAAATAAATATTTTTCAAATTAATTTAAAAAAAGTTTACATGTAATGGCATTTAGGGCCCACCCAGATAATCCGGGATAATCCCTGCATCTCAAGGTCATTAACTTAATCATATCTGCAAAAAATGATTTTTCCATATAAAGTGACATTTCAGGCTTCAGACATGACTGTTTTGGGGACCTACCACAGGTCCTTAAGGGCAAATTTGAGCAGCCATTCTTATAGAAGGACTCTCTGGTAATATATACCAACTAGGAAGAAGGAGTCGGACACGACTGAGCGACTTAACTTTCACTTTTCACTTTCATGCACTGGAGAAGGAAATGGCAACCCACTCCAGTGTTCTTGCCTGGAGAATCCCAGGGACGGGGGAGCTTGGTGGGCTGCCTTCTATGGGGTCGCACAGAGTCGGACACAACTGAAGCGACTTAGCAGCAGCAGCAGGAAGAAGGAGGGGGTGGAAATTCCCAGCAACCTCTCTTCTCCTCCCAGCTCAGCTCTGCCCCACACTGGCGTGGCCTTGTCCACATGCCTGTGGACATTCTAAGTATATATTCAAGTTCTATTCATTCTCCCAAACAGCTGCCCCCTGCGGATGCACCTAGAGCTTCATACTCTGCCCTCGGGCGTGTCAGTTACCTGTCACTGCATAACAAATAGCCGCAAACTTAGCAATAATATCAAGCAACAGTCATTTCTCATCTTAGTTTCACACAATGTGGGTTTTGACTAGACTCAGCAAGATGGCTCTTGTTTGGAGTTTCTCCTGCAATTATGGTCAAAAGATAGTTGGGGGGACTTCCCCGGTGGTGCAGTGCTAAGACTGTGCTTCCAGTGTGGGGGGCCCAGGTTCGATTGCTGGTCAGAGCACTAAATCCCACATGCCACCCCTGAGAGTTTGCATGCCACAACTAAAAAGATCCTGCATGCTGCAGTTAAAACCCGGCGCAGCCAAATAAATGAACAAACCAACCAATCCCAAACACTTCCCCTGACTCATAGAATGAGGGTTGTATATCTCCAAGCCAAGCTTCCTGCCTCTGCCTCTCTCCACAAAAGTGAAAATACCGTCTATCCAGAGTTCTCAGAGAACTCCTACTCACCCTTCAAAATCCTTTCAACAGGCATCAACTCAGGGAAACCTTGTTTGGAAACCCTGACTCCCCAAAGGCTAAACAAACAGAAAGTATTTAAATGAAAGAGAGATAGTCCTTTTTTCCTCGTGTCAAACCCTGTTGTCTGGGCCAACAGGGAGGTGTTTCTAGGAGCTGTGGAGTAAATGAATGGGGGTGAAGGGAGGGCCAGGAAGCATCTCCCCTGGGGCCTCCCCGCAGGTAGCCAGCCCTCCAGCTTCTGTCATGCTGCTGCAGGCTGCCCCTGATTCCCCAAGAGCGCACTGCCTGGGTACTGCGTCCCAACTGATGGCTGGGTGGGTATGCTCTCTGTTCTCTCCCACTGTGGCTTCGCTGCGTGGCCGCCGAGCACCCAATGTAGCCCTCGGAGTTTAACAACTGTGTATGGAAGGGAAGGGGGGCGCCCACCACATGTGCCCCTGATATGGGGGGACCCGGACATGTAGGCATGTGGGAGGAGGGCTTCGGCTGCTGCACACCCAGCCCGTGGGTGGCTCGTCGCTCATCAGCGCCCCAGACAGGCTGTTTGCAGGAGGGCCGGTGGCGTTTGTATCTTGGTTCACTCCTAAGCCAGAGGGACAGGTGACCGTCCCCAGCCTGGTGGGGTCCAGCCTCTTGGTCTCACTCTGGCTGGGGGCTACTCTTGTTCTGTGTGTGTTACATACACACACTCTCTCTCTCTCTCTTTTCTTTTAACCCATCCCCTTTCGAACACAGATGCTCACTCACCTCCACCCTTTTAAGGACACACTTTTCAACCTCTGGGGTGACTTTGAAGGTCTGGGGATTCCCAGTTGGGCCACTGGCCAGGGATGGCCTCCGCCAAAGTGGCCCTGGGTTCTGGGGACAAGCTGTCTTCCTGCAAGCCCAGGAAGGAGAAACAGATCGTCCTCTCAGATGTCTCCTCACCTGCGCCTGTGCTGGGGTCTCACAGATAAGGAAGCAGGGTGCCGGGTGGGCCCCCCTCTGCCAGCCAGCCAAGGCCACCGATCTTTTTCACTGCTCCAGGGGGAAGTGAGTTGAAGGCTCAGTCGTGGGGTGGAAGGAACCGGGCTTAGCTGGCGTGATCTGGACTCAGGCCCTGGCTTTGCTGCATCCTGGCTTTGGGACGCTCAAGCCTTGAAATCCTCCTCTGTGGAATGAGGACGGTTATACTGCTGTATTTAGAGTGGATCACCAACAAGGACCTTCTGTAGAGTGCAGGGAACTCTGCTCGGTGTACACGGCAGCCTGGATGGGAGGTGGGTTTGGGGGAGAATGTGTGTGTGCTCAGTTGCTCAGTCGTGTCTGACTCTGCAACCCCACGGACTGTCGCCCACCAGGCTCCTCTGTCCATGGAATTCTCCAGGCAAGAATACTGGAGTGGGTAGCCATTCCCTTTTCCAGGAGATCTTCCTGATCAAACACAGGTCTCCTGCATAGCAGGCGGGTGCTTTACTGGCTTCCCCTTTGGGGGAGAATGGATCCATGTGTGTGTGTGGCTGAGTCCCTTCACCTTTGACCTGAAACTATCTCAGCATTGTTAATCAGCTGTTCCCCAATATGGGCTTCCCACGTGATGCTAGTGGTAAAGAACCCGTCTGCCAGTGCTAGAGACGTAACAGACGGGTTCAGTCCCCGGATCGGAAAGATCCTCTGGAGGGGGGAATGGCTACTCACTCAAGTATTCGTGCCTGGAGAATCTTCATGGACAGAGGAGCCTGGTGGGCTTCAGTCCGTAGTGTCGCAAAGAGTCAGACACAACTGAAGTGACTTAGCATGTACCCCAATACAAACTAAAAAGTTCCAAAAAAGATGAAAATAGTATAAGGACTGAGAAAAAAAGAAAAGGGGAAAATAAAAATGAGGATGGTTGTCAGAATTAAGTGCTTTGGGGTCTAACCCAGTCCTGGGACCTGAGAAGCAGCCCTGTGGTTCTCCCCCTCCCCCCAGGGCACCCCCTGCCCTGACTCTGGCCCCCTCTGTGTGTCCCCTGCTGGTGCCTCAGGTCCCTCATGGCATGGAGGACTGGCACCCGGGCTCCTGCAGTCAAGTTCATAAGCCCTGACCTGGTTCCCGCCTGCCTGCCTCCAGCCAGGGGCAGGGCCAGCCCACCGGTCTCATCAGCCAGCCACCCAGCTGGGCTGTCCCTGTGCCTGGGGTTCCTCTGAGTTAGGGGTCTCGCCCCAGGGAGGCACAGAAAGATGTGTGTCAGATGTCCCGAATCTCATCCTGACTTCACCACTCACTTTGAGCAAAAATGTCATCCCTCGGGGGCTTGGTTTTCTTCCACCTTTAAGATGGGCCCAGGGGACTTCCCTAGTAGTCCTGTGGCTAAGACTCCATGCTTCTAATACAGGGGGCCCGGGTTCAATCCCCGGTCAGGGAATTAGACGCCACAACTAAAGATCCCACCATGCCCAAACCAAGACCTGGCACAGCCAAATAAATAAATGTTAAAGGGCTTCCCTGGTGGCTCAGCGGTAAAGAATCCACCTGCCAGTGCCAGAGACACAGGTTCGATCCCTGGTCCAGGAAGATCCCACATGCCTCGGAGCAACTGAGCCCAGCGTGCCACAGCTAGTGAGCCTGTGCTCTAAACCCCGGGAACCGCAACTAAGGAGCCCACATGGCACAAATACCGAAGCCCGTGCACCCTAGTGCCCGTGCTCCGCAGCAAAGAGGAGCCACTGAAGTCAAAAGCCCAGGCACCGCAATCAGACAGTAACCCCTGCTCGCTGCAGCTACGGAAAAGCCTACATAGCAACGAAGACCCAGCACAGCCAAAAATAAATAAAATGTTTTAAAAGTGGCTAATTTAAGAAAGAATGGGCCCTGTTACACTCCAGGGATAGAGGTCATAGCTGTCAGCATGCTGGTAAACGGGCACTCCCAGGGGAGGTGGACAAAGAGAGGAGGAGGGAGCTGGAGGGGGAAGCAGGGCAAGGAGGGTTCAGTTCAGTTCAGCCGCTCAGTCGTGTCCGACTCTTTGCGACCCCATGAACAGCAGCACGCCAGGGCTCCCTGTCCATCACCAACTCCTGGAGTTTACCCAAACTCATGGGCATTGAGTCAGTGATGCCATCCAACCATCTCATCCTCTGTTGTCCCCTTCTCCTCCTGTCCTCAATCTTTCCCAGCATCAGGGTCTTTTCAAATGAATCTGCTCTTCGCATCAGGTGGCCAACGTATTGGGGTGTTGAACCCCTGGACGAAGGGGCCACCCGTTGCTGGAGAAGGTCCGGTTCCCATCAGAGTGAGGTCTTCCCAAGCACCCAGGCCATGCACAGCAGTAAGGACAAGTTCAAGAACAGCCCCCCATCCCCAGGCTTCCAGCTGACCCTGAGCGCCCAGTGTGGGGCGTTTAGGACTGGAAACCCCTGCCAAAGTGCCGACTCCTTGCCCTCATCCTAGCCCCTGTGCCGGACAGAGTGGTCTTTCTGGGCCCAGCTCCCGTGGGGACCTCCCTCCCAGGGGCAAGTCTGCCTTGAATCAGGGCAGCCGTGACTCAGCCATGGACACAGCACTCAGCTAAGCTTTGGCTCTGACACCGGGCAGGCCTCCAGCTGTCGGCGGCCAGCAAAGCTGCCACTGTCTGGGCCAGGAATCCCGAGCAAGTGTGGGAGGCGGGCAGCGGGCAGGAAAAGCCGAGATGCTTGGAAACTTCCCCAGAGATTATCCAGGCCCAATACCTGATTGCCTGTCAGAATCCTTGGGACGCTGAAACGTACAGTGTCCTGAGTTCAAGGCAGACCCCGGGGCTTCTGGGGGGCGGGGCCTAGGAAGCGGGACTGGCAGGTGTGGGTGGCAGCTGGGCTGCCTGCCCTCCTCACTCACAGGTGGGCAGAGCAAGGCTGGGAAGCCAGGTGACGGGGACAGTGTCACACAGCAGTGTCCCTGCAGACCAGAGACCCAGGGTCTGCCCTCCACCTCCCCCAACTCCACCTTTTGTTGTCTCCCCGTGGACTGTAGCCCGCCAGGCTCCTCTGTCCATGACGTTTTCCAGGCAAGAATACGGGAGTGGGCTGCCATGTCCTTCTCCTTTCCCCACCCAGGGATTGAACCCAAATCTCCTGCATTGGCAAGTGGATTCTTTACTGCTGAGCCACCAGGGAAGCCCGATCTGCTCTTAGGGGCTTCATAAAAGCCCCAAAGGTTGACCTGTCTGCTACCCGTGTGCCCTTCAAGCACATCAGGAGAGTGGCTTCCTCCCCGCTGCTGTGATCTCCTGGATGAAGCAGCGCCCCGCTCCTCTGGGAGACCCCCCTTTTGTCCCCCTCCCCTGAGGAGCTCCCAAGACTATCTCTCGTCTCTAGGTGAAATTGGGTATTTTGGATCCAAAGGCAGGACCTATTGTCTGTGGCTTTGTGTCCCTTATTTGGTGTCTGTCCTTGTTCTCAGTGGCCAAGAGGGGTGTCTGGGCTCCTGGTCCTCCTGATGCCTGTGTCCTGGGGAGACCGCTCTGCCTGGGACTAAGGGGATTCTGTGCTAAAACCAGGACAGTCCCAGGCAAACCAGGGCGAGTTGGTCAGTCTGGCTGAGCATCAGCTGTCGATTTCATCAGGTGATCTTCCTGCTTCCTGCACCCTGGCAGGTGTGAACAGTACAGTCCTCACGGCGCACGTCGAGGGGAAAGGACCAGGTTTGGGGTCAGAGAGACAGATGGACAGACCTCATCCTCACTACCCACTGACTGGGGCCTTAGGCGAGTCTCTGTGATGGAAGGATGATGTAGCAAGGAAGGATGCTCACGTGCAGATGCGCCACTCTGGACGTTCTGACAAGCTTTGAGGTGGTGCTGATGCTGCCAGTCCTGGGACTGCACTTGCAGGAGCACCTGTACAGGACACCTGTTGGATCCCTCACTTTCAGTTCCGGGACCGTTCCTCCTCCGTGATCCAAATACGTTCAAAATTGCAATCCCTCAGATTACCTGTTGGGAGCCAGGCAAACCCGTCATTGCCAGACAATAGCTTTTGAACATCCTGGCTCCCAGCCAAAGTGGCTGACCATCACATTTATTATTACCCCGTGCACTTTGCTGGATCTTAGTTCCCCAGCTGGGGATCGAACTCATGTAGTGGGAGCTCAGAGTCCTAAACCCTGGACCCTGGAGCTAGGGAAGTCCCTAACTCCCCTAATATTCGTTGAGTGTCCTTGAAAACTCAAGCAGGCGTTTGAGGCAGTGAAAATACAGTAAAGCAGACACCCTCTGGTCTCCCGGAGCTGAATTCCAGTTGGGGAAATCTGGCAGGAAGCACATGAGCAGGTCGCTTCAGACACTATGAAGGAAATGAATGAAGAGATGGGGGTGGGCTGCCATGTGGCTGCCGGGTCAGGGAGCTGATGGAGTGAAGGGGGCAACAGGAGAAGATAGAGACCTGCCAGAACCTTCTCTTCCAGAGGAGCCGAGTCCACGGCCCCCGAGGGGCGCACACGGTGTGTCTGGGCAACGGAAAGAGGGTGGCGCTGGAGCCCAGTACAGTGGGGCTGGAGCGCCAAGGAAAGGGGCAGATGGGCCTGGGCCCATGGGCCTACCGCTCGGGGAGGCGACCTCCTGCCAGCGGTGGGAACCCCCTGGAAGCTTCTTACGGGAAGCCACGTGAGATGATGTGGCTGCTGTTTGCAGGGAGCCCGTGGGGGCAGGAGGAGGTCAGAGAGACCCGTGAGAGGCCATTGCCACGGAGTGGGTGAGCGAGGAGGGCAGCCTGGACGGGGAGGTGGCGAGAAGTGGGCAGACCTGGGTGCGTTCTGGAGCTGAGCTCATGGGACTCCCCCCCACCCCGGATTGTTTCAGGGGTGAGAGAGGTGGGACCCGGGGATGAGGTCCCTCGGTCCTCCTGCACCTGAGCTGATGGCGGGAGAGGAGAGGATCTGAGTGGGGAATGTGGGCCGTGTTGTGTTTGGATTGCTTGTTGGGCACTGAACAGTTGACGTGGAGGAGGCAGCATCCCAGGAGAGGAGGGAGAGAGGTGGAGAAGCACCAGCGAATAGATGATGTGTAAGCTGAAAGAAAGTGAAAGTTGCTCAGTCATGTCCCACTCTTTGTGACCCCATGGACTACACAGTCCATGGAATTCTCTAGGCCAGAATACTGGAGTGGGTAGCCTATCCCTTCTCCAGGGGATTCTTTACCAGTTGCCTGGAGAAGGAAATGGCAACCCACTCCAGTATTCTTGCCTGGAAAATACCATGGATGAAGGAGCCTGGTAGGCTACTGTCCATGGGGTTGCAAAGAGTCGGACACAACTGAGCGACTTTTCTGTAATTACCGCTCTTTACCAGTCGAGCAACAAGGGAATGGGCTTCCCTGATAGTTCAGCTGGTAAAGAATCCGCCTGCGATGTGGGAGACCCGGGTTCGATTCCTAGATTGGGAAGATCTGCTGGAGATGGTATAAGCTACCCACCCCAGTATTCTTGGGCTTCCCTGTTGACTTAGCTGGTAAAGAATCTGTCTGCAGTGTGGGAGACCTGGGATCGATCCCTGGGTTGGGAAGATCCCCTGGAGAAGGGAAAGGCTACCCACTCCAGTATTCTGGCCTGGAGAATTCCATGGACTCTGTAGTCCATGGGGTTGCAAAGAGTCAGACCGGACTGAGCGACTTTCCCTTTCAAGGGAGAGATTGCCTCCCGGCCAGGGAGGGAGTGGGACAGGGGCGGGGAGAGGGCCTTGGACCCTCAGCCGGCAGCACCAGGAGGGTGGAGAAGCCAGGTGTGTGGCCCTGGTGCCCTTGGGAGAAATGTTTGCGGTGGGATGCTCACGGCCCCACTGCTGCCTCTCGGCCCCCGCTGACCTTGTCCCCGAGGAACTGGGGCGTGAGTGGAAGTCCCTTGTCACTCAGGGCTTCCTTGCTACTTGTGCCCCAGGTTGGGAGCCGGTCACCCGTGATGTCACTTCTGGGTGACACAGAGCAGCGCTTAGCTGCCCCAGCGTCACCCTGTCCCCATCCTCGCTGGCGTGTGACCTGTGTCGTGGCTCAGGCGGTGGCCTCCCATCCGTTCCCCCCAGGGACCGTCTCCTGTACTTTCGTCTCCTGTACTTTCTGAGTCACTTGCCTCCTGCTCAGCTAGCATATTCATGCTCTCTGTTCTGTGCAGTCTGTTGGTCTTATTGGGTGGTTTTCTTCTGCCTCATTTTCAGATTAGAAGTAGCCCCACCTGACACATTTCTCACTTTATACCTTACATTGGGATTCCCTGGTGGCTCAGACGGTAAAGAGTTTTGCCTGCAATGCAGGAGACCTGGGTTCGATCCCTGGGTCGGGAAGATCCCCTGGAGAAGGGAATGTCAACCCACTCCAGTATTCTTGCCTGGAGAATCCCATGGACGGAGGAGCCTGGCGGGCTACAATCCATGGGGTCACAAAGAGTGGGACACGACTGAGCGACTTCACTTTCACTTTTCCCATCTTGCACATGAGAAAATAGGGGGTCTAGGTGGTTGACCCCATGTGGTCCTGGCAGCCCCAGGCCTGGGTCTCACCACATATGCATGATTCCCAGCTCATAGCTCCTGGCCCGTTCCAGCACTCTGGACCCCGCCTCTTCCACTAGCAGCAGCTCAAGCCGCAGGAACCTGCCCCTCTCAGGGGCTCAGGAGGATCTTCTCTGTCCTGGGAGCACGATGGACAAGGAATCAGGGGACGGCCCACAGCCCAGCCCCCTCCACACTCCCCTCCTCCTTCCCTAAGTCCCTGGCTCCTTCCTAAACGGATTAGGACCTTTGCCGGAAGGAGCCGGCAGCCGTCTGGGGCGACCCGGAGGCCAGGCCTGGAGCACTGTCTGGTGCCTCCTGCTTTGCCCTGATTTGATTTGCGCCCCAGCAGCTGGGAGGCTGGCAGCCTGAGGCCTTTCTGGAAGTGGCTCAAGGGACTGGGGAGGGCAGGGGGGTGGCTGAGAGGAGGGGGCAAGGCTCCATGCACCCCAGACAGGCCAGCCTCTCAGCTGCTCTCGCAACACCCCCACGATTAGGCTTCGTGTCGCAGAAAGCCCCTGGTTGCTTTTGCGACCATTCCCATGTCCTATCCAGGGCCCGGCATAACCCTCAGCATCCCTTAATGCTGCCAGTTTCAAGCTTTTATTGAAAAATAAGGCAAGAACTTGTCCAGTGGTTAAGATGCCTCGCATCTACTGCGAGGGGTGTGAGTGTGATCCCTGCTTGGGGAACTAAGATCCTACATGCCATGCGGCCAAAAAAAAAAGATGGTTGATAGTGTATTTCAGGTGTTCCATAGCTTTCCTGTCTGCTTGTTATCAAAGTTACTGAGAATGGGGTATTAAAACATTTGACTGTAATTGTGGATTCCCCCCCCCCCCCCCCCCCTTAGGTAAGACAACCTAGGAGAATAAATACATTTTAAAACATTTATAAGTGAACCCATACTCACTTGGGGCAACTGCCGACCTGGCCAGTTATTAAAATTAATATTTGTGTACAACTAAGCAGCCAGCTTGGGCCAGGACAGCGTCCAGAGCCAAGCTCTTGTTGTTCCATCACTAAGTCCTGTCTGACTCTCTGTGACCCCCATGGACTGCAGCACGCCAGGCTTCCCCGTCCTTCACTTTCTCCCAGAGTTTTCTCAAACTCAAGTCCATTGAGTTGATGACATCCAACCATCTCATCCGCTGTCACCGCTTTCTCTTCCTGCCTTCAGTCTTTCCCAACATCAGGATCTTTTCCAGTGAGTTGGCTCTTCGCATCAGGTGGCCAGAGTATTGGAGCTTCAGCTTCAGCATCAGTGCTTCCAATGAATATTCAGGGTTGCTTTCCTTTAGGATGGACTGGTTTGATCTCTTTGTAGTCCAAGGGACTCTCAAGAGTCTTCTCCAACACCATAATTCAAAAGCATCCATTCTTCAGCACTCAGCCTTCTTTATGGTCCAGCTCTCACATCTGTACATGAGTACTGGAAAAACCATAGCTTTGACTGTAGGGACCTCTGTCAGCAAAGTGATGTCTCTGCTTTTTAATATGGTGTCTAGGTTTGTCAGAGCTTTTCTTCCAAGGAGCAAGCGTCTTTTAATTTCATGAGAAAAGCTCTAGCGCATCCCTGATTCCTTTGAATGTTTCCGTCACTGAAGTTGGACACGTCTCACCACGTCACGTGTGACAGGCTCTGATATCTGCTGTTCTGTGTCATCGATTTCATGACCCACTAAAAGGCCGCAGCCTGTGGTTTGGACCACGCTGAGCTGGGCCCTTGGGGTGCAGCGGGAATTGGCCGAGCAGTCCCTGCCCTCATAGAGTTTATGGTCTGGTGGGGGGCAGCTCTGGTGGCAGAAGACACTCTGGACTTAGCACCAAGGCAGCAGGCCCAGCTGTCACTGCCAGGGCTCTCCAACCCCCGGCCCCAGTTTTGTGCACAGACTCCTTCCCCGCCAGGAAGCCAAGTGGGCAGGACTCACAGAATCCCTCTGACGCTTGCAGCTCTGCTCCCTGCTCCCTGGCCAGAACTGGCCACCTGGGGCCTCTGTACAGAGCACTAGAAGGCCTGAGCCTGGGGAGGGGATCGAAGGTCCCTGTCTCTGCTCTCTGCTCTCCGCCCTCTCCTTTGCTTGGACTGGCGAGGGGGCAGGTCGCCAATAGGAAGATGCTGGCACTGGGGCATTTTGGAGGAGGGATCCCTGGACCTGATTCCTGAGGTCAGGAAAGGGAGGGGCAGGATGGATCGCGGCAGGGGGCAGGGGAGGCTGACGTTTGTTATCCAGTGGGGCCCTGGCCCGGCCGGGTGATGTGGGGCCCTGGCCCGGCCGGGTGATGTAGGGCCAGCAGGCCTGTCCCCACCAGGCGCAGCCCCGATACGGGGCCCTGATCTGAGGGCGCCCCAGCTCTGTCCTCCGGGAGTCTCATGACAAGGGGCAAAGTCCTGTCTTGGGGAAACCTCGTCTGGGATGAAGGGGCCTCTGCCCTCTGTATCTCTCTGCACCCCTGAGACTCAGTCCTGACAGCCAGGAAGTAGACTGCAGCTCCCAGCCTTGGGGCAGCAGCAGCCTTGCCCCTGGGAACTGTGATGGGGTCGGTCAGGGACAGAGGGGAGGCCAGTGGTGCCTGACCCGTCCTGCGAAGGAAAGGGTAGGAGAGGGGGCAGTCCAGGGAGCCTTCCCAGCAGAGGTGACAATTGAAAGCTAAGGCGGCAGGGGTTTTCCTGATGGTCCAGTGGTTAAAACTCTGCCTTCCAATTCAGGGGACAGGGGTTCAATCCCTGGTTGGAGATCTAAGACACACACACCCCCACCCCCACCCCCGCCATGCTGTGCAGTGTGGCCAAATACTAAAAATAAAAATTGTTTTCTTTTAAAGCTAAGAAAGCAGTCAGTAAATGCCGAAGGGGCCAGGGAGGGTATTCGGAGAATAGAACCTGTGACAGCTGAGGACCCATAAAGGGTGGTCATATGTCTGGGGGATGGTGACTTTTAGAGGAATCAGAGCATGGGGGTATAAGGAGGAGCTGGGGCAAGGGACAAGTCTGGAACCTGGAATACCGAGCTGAGGAGTCGAGAGCTAGTGTGGGCAGTAGGGAGCTATGGAGGGTGTGTGAGCAAGGGAGGGCCATGCCAGAGCAGTGTGTGGGGGGAGAGCTGGCATTTAGGGCCTGCCAGGCAGACTGCTCGTGACACTGGGCTTGGCTCCGGGGTGCAGACTTGGAGAGACAGGCCCTCAGTTACTCCGCCGCACACCTGTAATGCTCTGTGCAGGCTGCAGTGGCTCCAGGCCTTTAGAGCTCAGAGTCCTTCATGCATGGAAGACCCTTGGGGGAGGAGGAGACCAGTCCTTGACTCGTCCCACCTGGGAGGTGGAGGTGGTCTCTGGGGCTCGGCGGATTATGGTGGGGACAGACGCTACATGTGCCCCGCCCCACCCACCTCCGCCTGCTCCCCGCTCCTCCTCCATCCAGGCGACCATGGCCTTGCTGGGAAAGCGCTGTGACATCCCCGCCAACGGCTGCGGGCCTGACCGCTGGACCTCCGCCTTCACGCGCAAAGACGAGATCATCACCAGCCTCGTGTCTGCCTTAGATTCCATGGTGAGTGCCCTAGGGGCAGTGGGACAGCTGGCCTTCGTAACTCTGGTGCTCACAGGAGCCCCGCCGATCTAGGCCTCAGTGTCCCCCGCCTGTCCCAAGGCCTCTGCCCTCACCAGCATGAGAGCAAGCCTGTGAAACCTCAGCCCTCGTCCCCTCACCCCTTGTCTTCGTTTCGTCACCTCTCAGAGTTCAAGTCCCATCCCTGGGATGGTCACAGGTCTCCCTCCCTGGGGCTTCCCTAGTGGTCCAGTGGATAGGACTCTATGCTCCCAATGCAGGGCGCCCAGGTTCGATCCCTGGTCAGGGAACTAAAGATCCCACACGCTGCAGCCAAGATCACAGATCCCTTGTGCCGTAGCTAAGACCTGGAGCAGCCAAATAAATGTTTATGAATAACCAGATAAACTATTTCAGTGATTCCGTTACACAAAGCATCGTTTCTGGAGCTTGGGGGGCCACATGTGGCTAGTGGTCATGTTATCAGACAGTGTAGAAATAGAACATCTCCGTCACTGCAGAAATTCTAGGGGACCATCTCCGATGGCTCAGCAGCAAAGAATCCACCTGCAGTGCAGGAGACCTGGGTTGGAAAGATCCCCTGGAGAAGGGAATGGCAACCTGCTGCGGTATTCTTGCCTGGAGAATCCCATGGACAGAGGAGCCTGGCGGGCTACAGTCCATAGGGTCGCAAAGAGTGGGACATGACTGAGTACGGCTGGCAGTGCTGCTGTGGAGAGTGTTTCAGAGGCTCCCTGGAGGAATTGATGGCCCTCTGTCCTCGTGCCATGACCAGGACAGACTCCCCCGGGCTCCCCCAGGCCTTGCAACGAGGCCTTTACAGGTGTCCTGAGGGACCGTCGTGGATGACAGCAGCACTTGATTGACACTGTCTTAGCTCTGCTGGCACCCTCCAGGCCTTGGGCCGGGTCCTCGGGAGTCTTCAGTGGAGGGGGAGAGGGGGCAAAGTGCTGTCTGCTCATCACCTCCCCGCATCCAGTCTGCGACCCTTTTCCAGAAGCTTCCTTGTGACCCCCATTCTCTGTGCCTCTGGGCAAATCCACTCCCTGCTGTGACCTTAGCTTCTTCGGCTGTTGACGTGACCACATAGCAGAGGCTCACCTCCAGCCCTGGTGGCCTCCCCTTCAGTTCCGTTCAGTTCAGTTCAGTCGCTCAGTCGTGTCCGACTCTTTGCGACCCCATGAATCGCAGCACGCCAGGCTTCCCTGTCCATCACCAGCTCCCGGAGTTCACTCAGACTCACGTCCATCGAGTTGGTGATGCCATCCAGCCATCTCATCCTCTGTCGTCCCCTTCTCCTCTTGCCCCCAATCCCTCCCAGCATCAGTCTTTTCCAAGGAGTCAACTCTTCTCACGAGGTGGCCAAACTACTGGAGTTTCAGCTTTAGCATCATTCCTTCCAAAGAAATCCCAGGGCTGATCTCCTTCAGAATGGACTGGTTGGATCTCCTTGCAGTCCAGGGGACTCTCAAGAGTCTTCTCCAACACCACAGTTCAAAAGCATCAATTCTTTGGTGCTCAGCCTTCTTCACAGTCCAACTCTCACATCCATACATGACCACAGGAAAAACCATAGCCTTGACTAGATGGACCTTTGTTGGCAAAGTAATGTCTCTGCTTTTGAATATGCTATCTAGGTTGGTCATAACTTTCCTTCCAAGGAGGAAGCGTCTTTTAATTTCATGGCTGCAGTCACCGTCTGCAGTGATTTTGGAGCCCCAAAAAATAAAGTCTGACACTGCTTCCACTGTTTCCCCATCTATTTCCCATGAAGTGATGGGACCAGATGCCATGATCTTCATTTTCTGAATGTTGAGCTTTAAGCCAATTTTTTCACTCTCCTCTTTCACTTTCATCAAGAGGCTTTTTAGTTCCTCTTCACTTTCTGCCATAAGGGTGCTGTCATCTGCATATTCTGAGGTTATTGATATTTATCCCGGCAATCTTGATTCCAGCTTGTGCTTCTTCCAGCCCAGTGTTTCTCATGATGTACTCTGCATATAAGTTAAATAAGCAGGGTGACAATATACAGCCTTGACATACTCCTTTTCCTATTTGGAACCAGTCTGTTGTTCCATGGCCAGTTCTAACTGTTGCTTCCTGACCTGTATATAGGTTTCTCAAGAGGCAGGTCAGGTGGTCTGGTATTCCCATCTCTTTCAGAATTTTCCACACTTTATTGTGATCCACACAGTCAAAGGCTTTGGCATAGTCAATAAAGCAGAAATAGATGTTTTTCTGGAACTCTCTTGCTTTTTTGATGATCCAGTGGATATTGGCAATTTGATCTCTGGTTCCTCTGCCTTTTCTAAAACCAGCTTGAACATCAGGAAGTTCACGGTTCACATATTGCTGAAGCCTAGCTTGGAGAATTTTGAGCATTACTTTACTAGCATGTGAGATGAGTACAATTGTGCAGTAGTTTGAGCATTCTTTGGCATTGCCTTTTTTTGGGATTGGAATGAAAACTGACCTTTTCCAGTCCTGTGGCCACTGCTGAGTTTTCCAAATTTTCTGGCATATTGAGTGCAGCACTTTCACAGCATCATCTTTCAGGATTTGAAATAGCTCCACTGGAATTCCATCACCTCCACTAGCTTTGTTCGTAGAGATGCTTTCTTTTTTTTTTTTTTTTTGTAGAGATGCTTTCTAAGGCCCACTTGACTTCACATTCCAGGATGTCTGGCTCTAGGTCAGTGATCACACCATCGTGATTATCTGGGTCGTGAAGCTCTTTTTTGTACAGTTCTTCTGTGTATTCCTGCCACCTCTTTTTAATATCTTCTGCTCCTGTTAGGTCCATACCATTTCTGTCCTTTATCGAGCCCATCTTTGCATGAAATGTTCCCTTGGTATCTCTAATTTTCTTGAAGAGATCTCTAGTCTTTCCCATTCTGTTATTTTCCTCTATTTCTTTGCATTGATCACTGAGGAAGGCTTTCTTATCTCTTCTTGCTATTCTTTGGAACTCTGCATTCAGATGCTTATATCTTTCCTTTTCTCTTTTGCTTTTTGCTTCTCTTCTTTTCACAGCTATTTGTAAGGCCTCCCCAGACAGCCATTTTGCTTTTTTGCATTTCTTTTCCAAGAGGATGGTCTTGATCCCTGTCTTCTGTACAATATCATGAACCTCAGTCCATAGTTCATCAGACACTCTATCTATCAGATCTAGTCCCTTAAATCTATTTCTCACTTCCACTGTATAATAATAAGGGATTTGATTTAGGTCATACCTGAATGGTCTAGTGGTTTTCCCTACTTTCTTCGATTTAAGTCTGAATTTAGCGATAAGGAGCTCATGATCTGAGCCACAGTCAGCTCCTGGTCTTGTTTTTGCTAACTGTATAGAGCTTCTCCATCTTTGGCTGCAAAGAATATAATCCATCTGATTTCGGTGTTGACCATCTGGTGATGTCCATATGTAGAGTCTTCTCTTGTGTTGTTGGAAGAGAGTGTTTGCTATTACCAGTGCGTTCTTTTGGCAAAACTCTATTAGCCTTTGCCCTGCTTCATTCCGTATTCCAAGGCCAAATTTGCCTGTTACTCCAGGTGTTTCTTGACTTCCTACTTTTGCATTCCAGTCCCCTATAATGAAAAAGACATCTCTTTTGGGTGTTAGTTCTAAAAGGTCTTGTAGGTCTTCATGGAACCATTCAACTTCAGCTTCTTCAGCGTTACTGATTGAGGCATAGACTTGGATTACCGTGATATTGAATGGTTTGCCTTGGAAACGAACAGAGATCATTCTGTCGTTTTTGAGATTGCATCCAAGTACTGCATTTTGGACTCTTTTGTTGACCATGATCTCTACTCCATTTCTTCTAAGGGATTCCTGCCCGCAGTAGTAGATATAATGGTCATCTGAGTTAAATTCACCCATTCCAGTCCATTTTAGTTCGCTGATTCCTAGACTGTCGACGTTCACTCTTGCCATCTCTTGTTTGACCACTTCCAATTTGCCTTGATTCATGGACCTGACATTCCAGGTTCCTATGCAATATTTCTCTTTACAGCATTGGACCTTGCTTCTATCACCAGTCACATCCACAGCTGGGTATTGTTTTTGCTTTGGCTCCATCCCTTCATTCTTTCTGGAGTTATTTCTCCACTGATCTCCAGTAGCATACTGGGCACCTACTGACCTGGGGAATTCCTCTTTCTGTATCCTATCATTTTGCCTTTTCATACTGTTCATGGGGTTCTCAAGGCAAGAATACTGAAGTGGTTTGCCATTCCCTTCTCCAGTGGACCACATTCTGTCAGACCTCTCCACCATGACCCACCCGTCTTGGGTGGCCCCACGGGCATGGCTTAGTTTCATTGAGTTAGACAAGGCTGTGGTTCTAGTGTGATTAGATTGACTAGTTTTCTATGATTATCGTTTCAGTGTGTCTGCCCTCTGATGCCCTCTTGCAACACCTACCGTCTTACTTCGGTAACTCTTACCTTAGACGTGGGGTATCTCTTCATGGCTGTTCCAGCAAAGCGCAGCCACTGCTCCTTACCTTGGACGAGGGGTGTCTCCTCACCGCCGCCCCTCCTGACCTTGAACGTGGAGTAGCTCCTCTAGGCCCTCCTGCTCCCACGCAGCCACAGCTCCTTGGACGTGGGGTTGCTCCTCCCCTTGGAGACAGCTGAATCTGTTTGTTTGTTTGTTTTACCATGTTGCCTCGGGGAAGAGGATCGGCAGGGTTTGAGAGAGGAAATGAACACCATCCCTGCCCCAGGGGACAGTCTTGCTGGCCCTGAGATGTCTCCAGCTTCCTTACCAGGGTGACTCGTGGCCAGAGCTGCCACTCAAGGCATGATCATGGCCCAGAGAGAGTGTAGAACCTGGCCTATATCACATTCCTAGCAGCGGAATTGTGATTAGAAGCCAGACTTCTGACTGTCCACAGAGCGCTAACTCAGATAAAAACCAGCACTTATCAGACGCTGACTTCATGCCTAAAGGAAATCAGTCCTAAATATTCATTGGAGGGACTGATGCTGAAGCTAAAGCTCCAGTACTTTGGCCATCTGATGCAAAGAACTGACTCATTGGAAAAGACCCGGATGCTGGGAAAGATTGAGGGCAGAAGGAGAAGGGGATGACCAAGGATGAGATGGTTGGATGGCACCACCGACTCAATGGACATGAGTTTGAGCAAGCTCCGGGAGTTGGTGATGACAGGGAAGCCTGGCGTGGTGCAGTCCATGGGGTCGCAAAGAGTCGGACGCGACGGAGCGACTGAACTGACTGACGGACTATACTGCATGCCACGAGCTTTGCAGGCAGGTTTCCCAGTGAGGTAGGTCAGAGGCCTGAGATGCTGGCGGTCTTGGTTGCAGGGCCCCCATGTTAGGACTTCCTATGCCGTCGGCCCACCAGTCTCAACTCTGGGGCTGCAGAAAGAACCTCTTTGCCTCATCCCTACTCTGGCTGGCCTGATTTAGAGATTCTTTCCCACCAGCCAGGCCCCATTGAGTCCCCAGAACAAGGCCATTGCACCTCTGGGAGCTGGACGGTTTGTCTCCATTTTACAGACTGAGAAACTGAGGCCCAGAGGAGGGCATGACTTTTAGGAAGAAGCTGGTGCAGAATTAAAGCCTAAGTCTGTCCGAGACTTGATTCTCCTAGGACCCATCCCACCTCCTCATCTGGGACTTAGAGCCCAGGACAGGGGCCTCTCATCCTGGCCCCTCATCTGGGACCAGGCCTGAGGCCAGAAGCCCACCAGGAACAGGAGGGCCTGGGGGTGGGACACAGACCTTGTGCGCCTTTGTCCTCCTCCAGAACCATAACCTTGTCCTCTTCCCCTGGCCTTGGCCAAGCTCTGTGGGGGTCATTCATTCATTCCCACTGCAGCATATAAGAACCAAGATGTTGAGCTGCCGGGGGGATCTCGGGCAGCTGGGGCCTCAGCTCTCACCCGCCAAAGCTGGCCCCGGGGGTGTCCGGAGTGGGGGGCCCTTTCCTGGGCTCACATCCCTGCTCCCTGCGCAGTGCTCAGCGCTCTCCAAGCTGAATGCCGAGGTGGCCTGCGTCGCTGTGCATGATGAGAGCGCCTTCGTGGTCGGCACCGAGAAGGGGAGAATGTTCCTGAACGCGCGCAAGGAGCTGCAGTCAGACTTCCTCAGGTTCTGCCGTGAGTACTCGGGGCTCCAGAGGGCCGGGGCCCGCAGTCCTGAAGGACAGGAGAGCTGGCACCTCCCTGGGTCCCTGGCGCAACACCAGGTGGCCGGCCCTGTGTCGGGGGAGACACGGGGCAAGCAGGGTGGGTGCAGGCTTCCCAACGTGGCATTTTCGGGGTGGAATCACACCACAGTCCCTCGGCCAAGAGAGATGAGCTGACCCAACCCTGGGCGGTCCAGATGCGGCCACCTCCATCCGCTGAGGGACAGAAATGGACACTGAGGCCCAGCACTGTGGCCCCATTCCTGCGCATCCCTGACGCGGGGACCGAGTCCACGTGCTTGGCTGAAAATTATTGAGCGCCTGCTGCATGCAACACCCCTGAAGCACTAACTCCCTCATCCTGACGTCAGCCCTGGGAGGCTGGTGCTGACCCCGTCACGGTAAAAGAATCTTGGAGCCGCCTACTGGAGGCCCCTGGGGATGAAGTGACTGAGGACTCGTCCAGCACGTAGGGAACGCTCTAGAAACGGGAGCAGTTAGGGATGAAGTGATGAAGAGGGCTGGGCGCTGGCGCTCTTTGCTGTTCCCAGCAGGCCCAGGGGACAGTCGTCCCCGATATACAGATGAGAACATGAGATGCAGTGAGCATAACCGCGGGCCGGGGGAGGTGTGAAACGCAGCCAACAGGTGATGGAGGCAGGGTCTACCCTTTCTAAATGGGGGGTGCAGCCTCTGTGCACCCCCTGGGACCCCTACCAAGGACTCCTGGTCGCTCCCAGAAGAGATGAGCCCTCCAAGCTGTAAGCCAGTAGCCCCGATCCAGAGGGGTCACTCTGAAGCCCCTAACTCTTCAGTGCTACCTGGGCCTACAGGGCTCCTTGGAAGCAGGCCGGGCCTCTGCGTTCTCTCCTCCCCGCATTCCTGGTGCCCAAGCACACACCCCCGGCTCCGTGTGTGTCCCTGCTCACCGCCGCCTCCATCCCTGCTGTTCCCCTCTCCTGACAGGCCTTCCCGCCCCCCTGTGCCTGGCAGACGCCCCCCCAGCCTTCAGACTCACACCCCTCCCGGCCTCATCCATGCCCCTCCGCCCCAGCGCCCAGACTGTGGCTGCCCACCGCCCACTCCATGCACTCCTCCTGTGCCCACAACTTCCATCTGCACGCCTGGTGCCCCAGCTTGGCGGTGAGCTCCCAGGAAGGGGGTTGGCTTCCCCTCTGTGGGAGGTTAGAGCCCAGGTGGGCATGCAAGCCCATGGTTTGGGGGACTCAGAGCTCTTGGGGGCTAAAAGCGGGCCCTGGGGCCTCATCCCGGCTCTGCCACCTGCTGGGCCTCAGTCTCCTCATCTGTGAAAGGGGACCGTGGTGCTCCCCTCTCCTGGGTCAAGCTGAGGATTAAACGGATTAATACATGGCGAGCACCTAAAACTGCTGGGCACGTAGTTCATGCTCCATAAACGCCAGCCATTGTTTTCCTCGCTGTTAGTAGCCCTTTCATTACCCCACCCCGGGTCCTGGACTCTGGGATTAGCCGTTTTGGGGAAGGCTGACCCCCGGTGCTGGGACACACCATTGTATCCTTACTAGGGTCCAGCTGCTTCCCCAGCCAAACCCCTCCACCACCCAGCTCTCGGAACCTGTCTGCTCTCCAAGCTTGGGCAGGAGACCTGGAACTGGGTAGGGTGGGCAGTGGCGGGGGTCTGTGGCCCTAGTGGGCCAGCCTGGGAGCCAGCTCAGAGCCTGGGGAAGGTGCACCTGGCTTCCCAGAGCCAGGCAGAGCCGCTATTTATAGTGCCGGGAACTTGGCTGGTTTATTTCAAGCTTCACAGGTCCCCAAGGAGAGCAGACTCCAAGCTGAGATGGGGGGGCCCCCGGGCCCTCCTCTCATTCTCTTTCCAACGAAGTTTCTAGCATCTTCCCCACGCTCCCAGGCCCCCACCCTGGCCCAGCCTGGCATGAAGCACTTCACAGCCCCCTTCAGCCTCCTGCTGGAGTCCCCATCATCTCCCCATTTGGCATAGCAGAGAGGTAGGACCTTGATTGGTTAAGACAGAAAGGGGTGCTGGACCGGACATTCGTTGAACCCCAGTTCTGCCCCAGGCCAGCTAGTCTCCTGGTTGAGAGCTCACAGGCTGAGGCCCGGAGAGGGAAGGGACTTACCCAGGGTCAGCCGGTGAGTTAGAGGTAAGCAGGGATGAGTGCCTTGTGCTGGGCACTGGGCACTCAGATGACCAGCCTGGCCCTAGGCAGGGTGGCTGGGGCAGACCTCACTCACTCATTAATCCTTCCTTCATTCCTCTGTGGGCACTCTGTGTTGCGTGCCCAGCTGCAGGACTCGACCCAAGCCAGGGACATCCCCGCTCACTGGGCTGGTGGTGAGGTGAGAACTCACCACGGCCTCACATGCTCTGTGTCCCACAGGAGGGGCCCCGTGGAAGGAGCCGGAGGCAGAGCACCCCAAGAAGGTGCCACGGGGTGAGGGTGGCGGCCGGAATGTCCCACGGTCAGCCCTGGAACATGGCTCGGACGTGTACCTTCTGCGGAAGATGGTAGAGGAGGTGTTTGATGTTCTTTATAGTAAGATCCTTCCTCATTCCATTTGGGGCCCCCAGGTGGGTGGGAGCCCCCGGCCCCACCCTCCCCAGCTGAGGAGGCCCTGCTCCCGCCACTGCAGGCCGTGGGCAAAACCTCAAGGCGTGGGGGCCTTCTCCCCCTCACCCCCCAGCTCTCCCCCATTCTGCATCCCCAGGCATGGCTCCCCCATCCCAGCCCCATTTCCTTGAACCACCATCCCTGCCCTGATCTCCTAGCCTCCAGCTCCCTGTGCCAGGCATCTTCCTAAAGCACAGGTCTGACCACAGAGCTCTTTCCTCCTCTCCCTTCTTGGGCTCCCTGTCACCCTGGGCGTGGCATCAGCCCCCACCCCAGCTCACCAACCCCGTCTCTAGCCCTTCTGACCCCCTTCCTCTTCTCCCACTCACTGCGGCTTCATTTCACACCTCCTCACCTTTGCTCTGCTGTGCCTGTCAGGCTGGCCCTCCCCTCTGTCTGGTGGGCACAACATTGCTCTCTGAGGCTCAGCTTCAGGAAGCCTCCAGCTCCGAGTTGGGTTAGGGTCCCCTGTGGGCACCGCTGTGCCCTGTGGCTTCACCCAGTTGCTCTTCAGGATCCGGGACCTGCCTGCACTTTCTGCTGTTCTTAGCCTGCAGTTTCAGAACCTAGCAAAAGCAGGAGCCCAGAGGGTGTTTGTTGAATGACTGAATGAAGGCTACCTGGCCATCCAAGTCTTTCCCCTGGAGTAGGAGAAGGGGAAGGGATGAGCAGGCCTGGCCTCCCTCGGGAAATGTCAGGTTGCCGCCAGGTCTCTGGCCCAGTGGTGACCTCCACGCTCCCTGGGTGACCTCAGGCAGGTCCCCTCCATCCCTAAGGGGCCCCCCATTATTTCTCATTTGCTTTATTCCTTCCCCTCCTGCAGCCTTTGGCTCTCTGGAGCAGAGGTCTGGGCGAGTGGGGAAACCCTGCTGGAGTCTAGATGTCAGTAGAAGGAAGCCAAGAGGACTTGGGGTCTGGAGGCCCTGGTGGGCAGGCTCGCCCCCTGGGATGGGAGGACTGGTCACGCGTGGTGGGCTGTGTCACTGCAGACAGTTTTGCCAGATACAGGGCACATGCCCAGAGCCCCTGCGCCCCTGCTCACTGTACCCCGACTCTGCCTGCCTGCCTCGGGCAGAATCAGATGTGGCTACTGGGGCGGAGCTTCCTTCTGGCTCCTGGTGCGTGGATGCTTAGTCGCTTCAGCCGTGTCTGACTCTTTGCAACCCCATGGACCTTAGCCCCCTGGGCTTCCCAGGTGGCACTAGTGGTAAAGAACCCGCATGCAATGCAAGAGATGTAGGAGATTCAGGTTCGATCCCTGAGTTGGGAAGATCCCCTGGAGGAGGTCAGGGCAACCCACTCCAGTATTCCTGCCTAGAGAATCCCAAGGACATAGAAGCCTGGCAGGCCATAGTCCACAAGGTTGCAAAGAGTCGGACCTAGCTGAAGTGACTTAGCACACACACGCACAGACTGTAGCCCACCAGGCTCCTCCGTCCATGGGATCCTCCAGGTGGGAATACTGGAGTGGGCTGCCATTTCCTTCTCCAGGGGATTTTCCCGAGCCAGGAATCGAGCCTGCACCTCTTACGTCTCCTGCATTGGCAGGCGGGTTCTTTACCGCCAGTGCCACCTGGGAAGCCCTCTGGCCCCTGGTGGGGGGTGGCAGAAGTCCGTGAGCCCAGGCCCCTCGGCCACCCCTTCTGTCCCCCCTTCCCTCGTGCTCGCCATCTTTTTTTTTTGGCCACAGCATGTGGAGTGTGGGGTCTTACTTAGCACCCCAGCCAGGGTAGGGGGGTACTTGCGCCCCTGCATGGGGAGTGCCGAGTCTTAACCATGGGCCCACCAGGGAAGCCCTTCCCCGTCTTCTCAGCCTGTCTGTTCTGCCTCTCGCTTCCTCTCCATCCCTCTCTCCCTCCCCTGCCCTACCCTCTCTCATCCTTTCTCCTTCCTCCCTGTGGCCGTTGCCTTTCCCCTGTGTGTCCTCCGTCTCTCGCCGCCCCCTCCTCCCCTCCTGCCTGAGCCCCCGGCCCTGCTTTCCCTTCCACCCAGATGCCTGGAGAAGAGAGTGGCAGGGAAGCCAGGGGACCCTGTTGATGGGCAGCCGTGGCCCTTGACCGCAGCAGGGCCGTCCACAGCCCCCGCCTGCTCTACCTGCAGGGGGGTCAGTCTCTGTGAGGTTTGCAGGCTAAAGGGCCTGTGGGGTCCATCTCCTGGGGGCCTGGCACCGTAGGGAGTGGCTCAGCACGGCCCCAGCTCTGGGGCGCACCCGGCCCCCGCCCCGGCCTGGCTTCCCTCTCATCAGGCCTCTCTCCTCCACCCCCCGTGCCCGCAGGCGAGGCCCTGGGCAGGGCCAGCGTGGTGCCACTGCCCTACGAGCGGCTGCTCCGGGAGCCGGGGCTGCTGGCCGTGCAGGGGCTACCTGAGGGCCTGGCCTTCCGGAGGCCGGCCGAATACGACCCCAAGGCCCTCATGGCCATCCTGGAGCACAGCCACCGGATCCGCTTCAAGCTTAAGAGGTGAGTGAGGCTGCTGGCCAGGGAGTGGCCGAGAGCCAGTGGCCGGACGGTGGGGGCTGGGCCGGGTGATGACCTGCTTCCGTGCTATGGCCGCTGGCCCGGCCGGAGGGGAGGGGACTTTAGCATCCCTACCGGGGACCCTGCTTGTAAGAGCTCCCAGTCTGATGCCAGGAGTGAGGCAGAAACGCAAGCTCAGAGCATGCTCCGAGCCAGGTGTGGTCACAGAAGTCTTCCCTGGGGACTTCTGTGTGCAGAGAGGCTCGGCTGGGGAAGAAATAGCACCAGCAGCCCTGCAGGTGTCAGGAACAGCCTGTGTGGAGGCAGGAAGCCACATCGTGCTGCTCCTTGGGGTTGTCAAGCAAGGCTTCCATTAGGGGCTGGTGGGCGGGGGAGGGTACCGATCGCCCGGTCAGCCGGGAAGCAGCCTGAGTCACCCATGGGGGTTAGGCGAGGCCAGGACACGAGCCCGGGAAGGAGGGATGCATTAGGAGATGAAAGCCGATTGGCTGCAGCTGAAAGGATGCGATGGGTGGTCCTTGGGGAGAGCCCAGGTGTGGGGCCCTGCATGTCACACCCCACCCCGGGCCTGCACCCCCGCCTGTAAACGAGGACTAGCTCCCGTCCCGTGTGCCTCACAGGCTCTCTGCAGGGATGGCTGGGGGCAGACATAGCCCTGGCTGGACGGGGGTGCACAGCCATCATGCGTCCTTTGCTTCACCCAGGCCGCTCGAGGATGGCGGACGGGACTCAAAGGCCCTGGTGGAGCTGAATGGCGTCTCTCTGCTAGCCAAGGGGGCTCGGGACTGTGGCCTGCACGGCCAGACCCCCAAGGGGCCACCTCAGGACCTGCCTCCCCCTGCCACCTCCTCGTCCATGGCCAGCTTCCTGTACAGCACGGCCCTCCCCAACCACGCCGTGCGGGAGCTCAAGCAGGAGGCGCCTGCCTGCCCGCTCGGCCCCAGTGACCTGGGCCTCGGCCGGCCCGGGCCGGAGCCCAAGGCCCCCGCTGCCCAAGACTTCCCAGACTGCTGTGGTAAGCTGCTTCCGGGGCCCCTGAGTCTGGGAGTGGGAAAGAGGTCACTCCTGCAGGGGCAGCTTCCCAGGGGAGGTCGGGGTGCTCAGGGCTGCAGGAGGCGTCTCGGAGCCAGGGGCTGGGGTGGGGCAGCTGGCGTCCTAGCTTGGACTCCGTCAGACCCCAGCCTCCGCCCAGTCATCTGTGACCTGGGACAAGAGATGCCCAAGAGGATCCCCGGGGGAGTCTCTGGAGGTGGGGAGTAAGCATACTAATCAGGTCCATGCATTTAATGAGCACCTACTGCGTACCCAGCATGGAATTAGGGATACCGGAAACATAAGGAAAAACTGGGCATGAGAAAGACCTGTATCCTTATTTTGGCCCCTCTACAAAGTGGCTGTGTGTCCCAGGGCAAATCTCTCTACCTCTCTGAGCCTGTTTCCTCCTCTGTAAAATGGAGATATGGAGAGTACCTGTCTAGCTGGGTTGTCATCATGATGAAATGACAGGGCACGTTAGCAGTGCACGTTCTCGGGCCCAGCCACCTGCAAACTGACAAGTGTGCCGAGTGGTTCCAGTGGGTGCTCAAGTCTGAGAACCACTGTACTACAGCCCTGAGTGCAATGCTCGGCACAGAGTAGGTGCTTATTATAAGTTACGAGAAGGAGAAAAAGGGAGCCCACCCTCCCCTCCACAGACGTGTGGGCTGAGCCGGAGGACAGGGCTTATATGCCTGAAACAAGTGTCCCCACCTGTAAAAGGTGACCTGGGATTGTGCCATCCAGAGAGCAGACTCCGCTACAGAATGTCTCAGGCCTCTGGTCAGCGAAGCTGCCTTGAGTTCCTGATCACGGGGCTCAGTTCTGGGTTCTTGCTGGTGGGGGAAATGTTACCCCAGAGCCCCGACCTGTGCACCCAGGCCAGATTTAGGGGAGCCCCTCTTAGGGCCCACCTTGAACCTGTACCTTTCTGCTCCCTTGTCCAGGACAGAAGCCCACTGGTCCTGGCGGTCCTCTCATTCAGAATGTCCATGCCTCTAAGCGGATCCTCTTCTCCATCGTCCACGACAAGTCAGGTAGGACAGTGCCCGTGGCAGCACCCTGTCCAGAGTGGGGATCCAGGACTGGGGTGCTGCTTCCCGACGTGCATGTGTGTCCCCTGAGTCTTTGTGAGAGGTAGGAGGACCAGCACTGCACAAGGGGCTTGTGCGTAAAACCAACATGTAATAGTTACACCGTGCTGCGTAACAAATTGCCCCAAAACTTAAAATGCCAAGCATCAATGCCTTATGGTTTCCGTGGGTCAGGAATTCAGGAGCAGTGTAGCCAGCTGCCTGTGGTTTTGGTATCTCTCATGAGGCCATTGATCAAGATGTCAGCTGGGGCTGTGATCATCTGAAGGCTCAGTTGGGGCTGGAGGATCCACCTCAAGCTCGCCCATGTGGCTGTTGGCAGGATTCATATTCCTTACTACGTGGGCCTCTACAGGGCTGCTTGAGTACCCTCACAATGTGGCAGCTGGCTTCCTGGAATTAGTGATCTGAGAGAGTAAGGAGGAAGCCACATGTCTTTTATGACCCAGCCTCAGAAATTACTTGTCCCTTCTGCCATGTTCTACCCATTAGAAGCCAGGGATTTGGGACTTTCCTGGGGGTCCAGTGGTTAGGACTCCATGCTTCCGCTGCAGGGGGCACGGACAGGGTCAGTCCCTGCTCAGGGAACTAAGATCCTGCAAGCTGCATGGCATGGCCATAAAAAATAATGAAGCCAAGAAATCGATCCAGTTCATACTCAAAACGGAGAGAGAGGAATTAAACTCCACCTTGTGAAAAAACAGGTGTCCAAGAAATATGTGGCCAGATGGATAGATGTTTTTTGTTTTAATTTCAGGCCTTTCAAGCAAGGGAGAGGCTTCTTAAGAATATATTTGTTTGTTTGTTCGGCTCTGCCAGTCCTTGTTGCAACGCGCAGGGTCTTTACTTGGGGCTCCTAAATTCTTAGTTGTGGCTTGTAGGATCTAGTTCCCCGACCAGGGATCAACCCCAGGCCCCCCGCGCCCCCCCACTTTGGGAGTCCAGAGTCTCAGCCCCTGGACCACCAGGGAAGTCCTGTGGACACATTTTTAAAGTACCAGGCAGTATAGGGGACAGGAAAATGTGGAATTCATTTATACCAAAACAGGATGAAGTGAGACTTTGCAGCAGCTTTGCCTTGTGGAGGTCTCAGCCTCACTTTGATGAGAGGTTCGTTAAGAAACCAGGTGCTAGCTGGGTGATCTCAGGCAAGTTACTCAGCCTCTCTGAGACTCAGTTTTCCCACATACAAAATGGAAATAATGCTGCATTTGCTATCTATGTTTACAAATTGTTCTGAGGGATTCATTAGGATACTGCGTGCTAAATTGCTTCTGTCATGTCCAACTCTTTGCAACCCCGTGGGCTGTAGCCTGCCAGGCTTCTCTGTCCATGGGATTCTCCAGGCAAGAATACTGGAGTGGGTTGCCATGCCCTCCTCCAGGGGATCTTCCCAATCCAGGAACTGAACCCGCATCTCCTACATCTCCTACACTGGCAGGCAGGTTCTTTACCACGAGGAACACCTGGGAAGCCCCAACCAGGATGTTACATATGGATAAAGTACTTAGCCCAGATAGCTACTTAATACATTAAAGATGTTCCTTTTATCATTTTAATGAACCAAATGATCTCTTTAGTGATTCACGCTAAATTGAGGGAGAGACTTTGGATCTGTGGGAGAGGCCAGCAGGGCTGAGGGTTTGAGGGGCCAAAGCTGAGTGAGAACCAGACATGACGGTTAGGTTTTGAAAGTCGAGACTCAGGAGAGGCCCAGGATGGACTGGCTGCGCCTGCATGATATGCACTGCCCATGGGGCGGACCGGGGGCTTCCCAGGTGGCTCCGTGGGTAAAGAATCCACCTGCAATGTGGGAGACACGAGTTCGATCCCTGGGTCGGGACGACCCCTGGAGGAGGAGGGTGTGGCGACCCCCTCCAGTATTCTTGCCTGGAGAATCCCGTGGACGGAGGAGCCTGGGGGGCTGCAGTCCATGGGGTCGCACAGAGTCAGGCAGGACCGCAGAAAACTGAGCACACCCATGCGGTGGGTGGACAGAGGCCAGCGGCCTCCAGATCGCGGGGTCCCTGCTCAGACGGGCCTCACTTGTCCCTCCTGTGTTTTGATAGAGAAATGGGACGCCTTCATAAAGGAAACCGAGGACATCAACACTCTGCGGGAGTGCGTGCAGATCCTGTTTAACAGCAGATATGGTGAGTGGGCGGCGCGGGCCGCGGGGTGGCCCCGGCAGCGTGCTGAGCAGCTCATTATGTGGCAATCACTCGTGTTCCCCGACATGACAGCAGGAGCCATATGCTGGTTCCCGCGCACCGTCAACGCGAATGTCATCTCCTGTCTGGGGAGGGGGTGGTTGTGTCAATATTTCCCTTCCAGATTCCCCGGGTGGGGGCGGGGAGACTGATGGCATAGCCCCAGACTGACTCACCTGTGGGAGGCAGGCCGGAAGCATGGTGGGGCGACTGCCCATCTAGGGGACCATCCAGAGAAATGTTTGTCGGCCTGGCATGCCCACAAGTTCCCCGTTGCACCGTGCCATATCCCGTCACCTCATTTCTGCCCCCTTCCTGGCGTGCCGCCTGCCCAGGGAGCCCTTTGCAGGTTTTTCGGACCAGACTCCTTACTTGTTCTTCAAAACTCAGTCTGGGCCCTCAAAACCCTGATGGTTTCCTCTCTGTTCCGTGTCGCATGCTTGATGCACCATGTCTGTATCTGTCCCCGTGAGGGGCCCGGGCAGCCCTGGCCCCTCGGTATCCCCGGCACCCAGGCCAGAGCTGGGCTCAGAGCACATGTCAGCTCATAGTATTCCAGGCAACAGACACAGGTGGTAACCGGGGCTAGGGTGGGGGGTCTCCCACATGATGGTGCTTCAGCCAAGCGTGCAGGGCAGCCACTGGTTGGCTCGGAGGCAGGGGCCAGACCTGTAAACTCACGCTGAGTCCTGGGATCCCCAAGTCGCCTCCCCCACCTGGTCCCCTTTGTCCCATCAGCAGTCCTGTATCACCCTCACTGATGGGCTCAGCCTCCCTGGAGCTCTGCCTGTGAGCCCCACGCTGATCAGATGCAGCGTGGGCCTGGCCAGGGTGGGATGAGGTGACGCACGTACCCCCAGATCACTTGGCTCGCAGCTGTGGTGTCACTGAACTCACCGGCATCGTGCAGCCGCCTGGGGGGTGGTCCCTCTGCATGAGGAGACTGGGGGAGGGGGCACCACCCAGAGCCACAGGGACAGAGAGGAGGGTCCGGGGCCTGGGGAACTGCTGCAGCTGTGGGATTGGGGAGAGCACTGCCCTGGGAGTCCACAGCCACTTGCCAGGTGCCCTGGAGTTGCCCGGTCCTCCCTAACCTTGACCTCACCATAACCAGACCAGCCCCAAATCAAGACGGCTCCACTGCCCTCCCTCCCCTCCTTGCTGTTGTTCAGTCACTAAGTCGTGTCCGACTCTTTTGCGGCCCCACGGACTGTAGCCCTCCAGGCTCCTCTGTCCATGGGATTCTCCAGGCAAGAATACTGGAGTGGGTTGCCATTTCCTTCTCCAGGGGATCTTCCTGACCCAGGGATCAAACCCGAGTCTCCTTCTGGCAGGTGGATTCATGACCGCTGAGCCACCTGGCTGGCTCCTCTCCCCCGCTGCTTGGCTGAAAAAAAAAACCCTCTTTCTCTGCTCACAACACTTCTGACAACAGAAATCAGTGTTTTCCATGCCACGCAACCCTGTGAATACCAGCTGGGGGCCCTACATCTTGTTTTAATTCTGACCCTAACTCCCCATAGTTACAGACGCAACCCCCCACCGCAGATTAAGGGCTCAGTCCCCCAAGACCGCACCCCTACTTCAGACACCATTCACAAGTAATGGGTCCCCAGCGTACCCACACTTCTGTCCAACTTGTCTACCCATCTGCAGTTCCCACGACCCCCTCCAGGGATTTGGCAGTTTGCCAGAAGGATTCCCAGGTGGCTCAGCGGTGAGGCATCCACCTGCCAGTACAGGAGGCGCAGGAGATATGGGTTTGATCCCTGGGTCGGGGAGATCCCCTGGAGGAGAAATGGGAGCACTCCAGTATTATCACAGAGAAGCCTGGTGGGCTATAGTCCATGTGATCTCAAAGAGTCGGACACAACTGAAGCGACTAAGTATACACACACACTCACACACACACACACACACGCACACATATACACGCACACCAGAGTTGAAGATCACATGTGTCCTTACTATATCGCATATCGCACTTGCTTCTTTTCTTTTTTAAAAAAATTTAGTTTTATTTATTTATTTTGTCTGTGCTGGGTCTTTGTTGCTGCACAGGCTTTTCTGTAGTTGCGAGGCTTGGGGGCTGCTCTCTAGATGTGGTGTGTGGGCTTCTCATTGTGGTGGCTTCTCTTGTTGCGGAGCACAGGCTCTAGGACACAGACCCAGTAGTGGGGCATGGGCTTAGTTGCCCCAAGGCGTGTGGGATCTTCCCACATTAAGGACTGAACCCATGTCTCCTGCATTGGCAGGTGGATTCTTCACCAGTGAACCATCAGGGAAGCCCTCTTTCTTCCCTTCATTTTTGTTCTCACTCACTGACCTGTTGGCTCACTTCTCAGTAATGCGTTTTGAGCCCTCGACCTTGTGTCGGGCACTCAGACCAGCTCTGGTCTCAAGGTGCTTCAGCACGTGCCTAAAGATGTGTCTGCGGTGGTACGCGGTGGTATACTGTAGTACGTGCTGGAGTGTAGTAGCATGCAGGGGTGGGGGGCCTTAGAAAGGGAGGATGATTCAGAGCCAGGCTTGGGGAGTCAGGGGTGGCTTCCTGGAGGAGGTGTTCTTTGATCCACCCTGGGGCTGGGGAGACTTGAATCACGTGGGCTTGGTGGGCTGGTGTGTTGGGGTGGGGCTGAGCGAGGCCAGGTACTGCAGAGGGCTCTCAGCAACTGAATTTCCCCCCTTCCTCCGCAGGCAGGTGTGAGCTGGATGGGGGAGCAGGGAGAGGATAGCTGGTGAAGGCTGGCTCCATCTGCAGTGGGTGGGTTCTGCCCTCACCACATGGGCACAGCCGCTGCCAGTCTTTAGCCTGTTGTGTGTGCTGGATGTTTCCAGAATGTTGCGCCTGTCCCCAAGGCCAGTACCTGGGCCCACCACCATGGCCAAACCCAAGGAGGAGTGATGGGGTTGAAGTGGTTGAGACCTTGCCCCCGCTCAGGCCAGGGCTCCCTCTGAGCTGTCCCTTTGGCTCCCCAGGGGAGAAGCTGCCCCCTGTGAGTATTGGGAGACCCTCTGGGTGGGTGGGGACGTTGTCTGGATGCCTGAAGCATCCCACAGACCCAGGACTTGCAGATCTTGCTCCTGGTTCTCGCCCCTGCCATTTCAGCTCCCAACTCTGGGCGAAGTGGGCCAGTGATGGGGCTGGGGGTGCAAAGAGAAAAAAACAAAAGGAATGAGGGGACCCCAGCCTTCAGGAAGCCTCAACGTCTCTACCACTGAGGAGAGGTTGAAGCGACACAAGGGTTCAAGGACTGTACGTGGGGGCTCCATCCTCCCCTTCCAAGCAGTCGGCAGCTGGGGCTTCTGCGAACCAGGTCTTTGTCCAGGCTGGTGGCAGGACAGGCCCAGTAAGTCAGATGAACCCAAGCGGAGTTGGATTCACATGGACTCGAAAAACCCAAGAACCCATCACTCAAGTACCAAGGCTGGGGGGTGGCTGGTGATGCTCGGGAACCGGTGGCAATGGGGGGAGAGAGAGAAATGGTTTGACAGCTGCTGAGATTTCGAGGGTTTAATTAGACAACGAGCCAAGTGTGATCTTCACAGTGGGATCTGGCTGCCAAAGCCGCCAACGCAGACCTGGGCTGCGTCAACAGAGAAACAGTCTTGGCGGCGCCCCAGGGAGCGTCCCGGACGGGGACTCTGTCCTGCCCGGGTCCCAGCGTTTCTGACGGCAGGGAAGGCAGCCCAGGTCTGGGCTGGCACTTGTCTGGATGCAGATGAAGCCTGGCGTGACCCGAGGAGCCAGGCCAGGATGGCGGGCAGCCTGAGGGGCAGAGGGCAGCTGGCAGGGCCTTGGGACAGGCTGGAGACACCCTTGGGCAAGGCACGAGCGAAGTGGACAGCCGGCCCAGCTTTGTCTCCCAGGCTTTGGGGCCCCATGATAGCACCATCAAGCACATACTAGGCATTCAAAACTACTGGGTGAGAGAATAAATGGAAAGGAGGAGCTAAGTGACTTCCCTGATGGCCCAGTGGTTAAGAATCCACCTTGCAATTCAGGGAACATGGGTTTGATCCCTGGTTGGGGAACTAAGGTCCCACATGCCATGGAGCAGCTAAGCCCGCACATGTCAACTACTGAGCCCACGCATCACAAGGAAAGATCCTGCTTGCCACAACTGAGACCTGATGCAGTCAAATTAATTAATTAATTTTTAAAAATACTAAAAAAGAGCAGAAAGGAGAAGCTGGGGTGTGTGAATGACCGAAATGGCAGGACCACACCAAACAGTCGGAAAGAAAAGAACAAGGAACCGCTTCCCAAGCTCAGATTCCATCTACACTGCTGTTGGCAAAGCTGTCAGCTTCCAGCAGCATCTCATCTATGTCACTGACGAGTGAGCAGCGTACTGGGCCCCTCCCTGGAGGAAAGGGCATACCTGTATGACTGGAAGCATCTTGCCAAGAGCCCAGCATGAGCCTGGAAGCTTCCTGAAGCCGCTCATTGACTCCCAGATACACAGGGAGCAGCTACTGTGTGCCCTGCCCTAGACAGTGAACCAACGCGCAGATAAATGTGTTTGTAACGTCAGGTTATGATAAATGTGGGATGAAAAACAAAGGGTGGGCTAGGGAGGGATGGGAGGGCTGCTCTAGGCTGGTAAGGTGACAGCTGAGAGGACACTTTAGTGGGGAGAGGGAGGGAAGGAAGGCTATTGTGATCCAGAAGAGTGTCTGAGGAGACAGAAGAGCAGGTGCAAAGGCCCTGGGGTGAGTGTGTGCCTGGCGCGTTAGGGAAGCAACAGGGAGGCTGGAGAGGGACTTCCCTGGTGATCCAGTGATTAGGACTCCGCCCTCCAATTCAGGGGACACGGGTTCAGTCCCTGATTGGGGAACTAAGATCTCACATGGCGAAAAAAAGAGAAAGCTGGGGAGACTGGGGCGAGCAAGCAGAGAGCGGTGAAAGGAGGGAGATCAGGTCAGAGGTTCTGGTCACACAGGGCTTTGTGGGACTTTGGCTGCTGCTGAGTGAGATGGGAGACTATGGGCATTTTTTAAAGGGCAGAGTGACATATTTCAGGAGGATCGCCTCTGGCTGCTGTGTGGCCAGAGTGGTTGGTACGCCTGGGAGGTGGGAGGCGGTGATGACCAGGCCCTGGGGCCCCGCACGTCCCACGGCCTCCACCCCGCGTTCAGCCTTGACGTTGCCCTTCCAGCGGAAGCCCTGGGCCTGGACCACATGGTCCCCGTCCCCTACAGGAAGATCGCCTGCGACCCGGAGGCCGTGGAGATCGTGGGCATCCCAGACAAGATCCCCTTCAAGCGCCCCTGCACCTACGGAGTCCCCAAGCTGAAGCGGATCCTGGAGGAGCGGCACAGCATCCACTTTGTCATTAAGAGGTAGGGGTCGGGGAGCAGGGGAGCCTGGGCTCGGGGTACCGGGGTGGCAGACCTGGGCAGGGGGGAACAACAGGCATGAAGCGGGGCCCTCGGGTGGTGACAAGGGGGTGGGGTGATTGAAGGGATTCCCTGACAGTTGTGTGGCCTCCTCCTCCTGGCCTCTTCTGAGAATGAAGTGGAAAAATGGAGCCACAGTGCTTGGCCCAAGTGGGCACTTGCTAAGTTTTTAGAGGTGTTTTCCTGCCCCTAAAGAAGACCCGAGGGTTTCATGGTGGTGCAGTGGTGAAGAATCCAACTGCCGACGCAGGAGACGCAGGTTCCATCCCTGGGTCAGGAAGATATCCTGGAGGAGAAAATGGCAACCCACTCCAGTATTCTTGCCTGGGAAATCCCATGGACAGAGGAGCCTGGCGGGCTACAGTCTGTGGGGTCACAGAAGAGATGGACCCGACTGTGTCTCTAAACAGCAGCAATGAAGACAAGCTGAGGCCTTTGCCCTTAACTGCCTTCAGAGGGGAGCCCCGCCCTGAGCTCGGGTGGGATGGACCAGCCTCGCCTTCTGCGCCTCCCATTGGGTGGCCCTGCCTGCTGGTACTTTGTCTGCCTTTCCTGCTCTTCCACGGGATCAGTTTCCCTGGTTTAGATGGGTGGGAGAGGGCAGGCACGATGGACTCCAGAACGGCAGCCCCTGCCTCCTAGACCTAGACCTACCCCTCACCCCTCCACCCCCGATCCCTGCCTTGTCTCCCAAATCCCGCAGAGGACCCCGCCCTCACACCCGGCTCAACTCACTGCCGAGCCAGCGTCTCCAGGCAAGGCCAGCCTTCCTGGGATGCTTCCTCCTAAATAGTTAGAGATGATAGGGAGGGGGCCAGAGGCCATTCTGTCCAGCCCCTTGCCTCCAGCGGCACTGATTGCATTGGCCCCCTCCCAGGCGTCTGTTCCGGGAGCTCTCTGGGGGCGCGCTCCCACCATGCGTGTGGACTCACGTGCCTGCTTGCACGTTTGACGCGCTAGACTGTAAGCTGGGGCTGTGGCTCATTGCCGAATCCCCAGCACCCACAGCAGTCCCTGGTATGTGCGAGATGCCAGTACCTATCTGTGGAACAGATGGATGGATGGATGGAAGTGCTTGTCCAAATTTGGACTCGTGCCATCTGATTTCTTAGAGCGTAGGAAATAAAGAGTCATGGGAGAAAGGAAAAATGGTGGTGGAGGGGGGCTGAATACCTGTTGAAGGTGGTCAGGGGGCCTCTGAAGGTCCCATAGGTTAAGCCAGACCTGGAGGCTGAGAATGGCCACCCGCACCCAGCTGGGCAGTATCTGGGCATAAGAATTGACCTCAGTGAGCAGCCCAGACACCCGGGGTTCCAGAGGGTGGGGATTGTCTTTGAGAGCATGGAATTGTTCTGGAACTTTGGGAAAGACCTCTGTAGGGTTGCTGGATGCCAGCCTGGCTGCTGGGGGAGACTAGTGTGAGTTGGTGGCTGTGGCCTCAGGCTTGGTTGGCATGACGCGCGGAGGGAGAGAAGTGGTTGGATTGGGGATCAAATCTGAGCGGTGATGCCGATGGCGTGTGCTGGTGGGTGGACCATGGAAATGAGATGGGGGGCAGGAAAGAAGGATCACCCCCACGTGGCTGCTTGAGTTCATCTTGGAGATGCTCAGGAGATGAAATTTTCAGAAGCCCCACTGAGAGGTCAGAAGCTCAGGTCTGAGTTGGAGATAGAAATCTGAGAGTTGCAGACTTCCCTGGTGGTCCAGTGGTTAAGACTTCACGCTCCCAGTGCAGGGGGCTTGGGTTCAATCCCTGGTGAGGGAACTAAGATCCCTCATGCCGCGCAGCATGGCCAAAAAAAAAAAACTATAAGAAATCTCGAGAGTTGGCAGTGTGGTCCAGGAAGGGATCACAGGGCAGAGGAGAGAAATAGAAGTGAGACGAGAAGAGGGCCCACATTGGACCCTGGGATCCCCGTGTTAGAGGCTGGGGTTGGGAAGAGGAGGGGTCACCCGCAGAGGAGGCTGAGCATGGCCCAGAGCTGGGCAGGCATCTCGCTGCCACTGCGGGTGGTGACTCTGAAAGCCAGCTCTAACGGTGGGGGACCCCCTCTCAGAACCCTTCACCATGTGACCGCTCCCAGGGTGCCACGCTGTCGTCTGTCAGCCACCTCCATACACACCTCGGTTTCTCTCCACCTTCGTTCCTGGTTCTCTGAGCTCCTGCTGCCTCACCTGTCTCCATCCTTTGCTGAAACCCTTCCCTCTGCCTGGCGCTGCTCCCCACCCTCCTTCCCACCTGTCTTGTCTTTCAAGGCTCCCTTTCCTGCCTGGAAGCCGTCCCCTGTCCTCACTCAGAAAGAACTTACCCCTCCGGCAGCAGGTGGCTTCTTCCCCCCATCAGCGCCCCCACCACCTGCCGTCACACGGTGGCAGGGGGACCACCTCTGAGCTGCCTCTTGTGCCCTTTGAACCCCTTCCCTGGGGCGGGGATCCCACTTGATAAATCACTCTGGAGGTGAATTGAAATCAAGTGCCCTTCTTTCAGGAAGTGCCTACTGTTGTCTAGCTTAAATCTCTCTTGCTGCTGCCTGGGTCCTTTGCCTTCAGTTGACTCCTGGTAGCGAGGGAGGAAATGGCAACCCACTCCAGTGTTCTTGCCTGGAGAATCCCAGGGACGGGGGAGCCTGGTGGGCTGCCGTCTATGGGATCGCACAGAGTTGGACACGACTGAAGCAACATAGCAGCAGCAGCAGCAGCAGCGAGGGAGGTGGGGCAGAAAGCAGCAAGGACATCCCTGTGACCCCTTACATGCCTGACCGTGGTATTTGCGTCCTCGCTGTGACACAAATAACTCACCTTCATCTCCCTCTATCCAAACTGTAGTTCGTTTAATCCTTCACTAGTATTTGCCAGGCGCCTCCTGAAGGCCGAGCCCTTCACTGAGCTCTACTGAGGACCTCATGAAACAACAGGCACAGTCCTCACCTGCCCCCAGGAGTGATGGTCACTCCTGTGATGAGTCCTGGGAGAATCAAAACAACATGTTTCCAGGTACAGACTTGGTGGCATCAGAGCAGCAAGCCTGTGGGACTTCCTGGAGGAGGAGGCTTGGAATCAGGCAGACCGGGTTTGAAATCACACGCTGTGTGATAACCTTGAATAGCACTTCTCTTCTAAGCCTCAGTGTCTTCATTTGTAAAAACAGAGATAATGGTGCCCGCACCCCCCACTGACATAGTCCAGTGGCTAAGACTGCGCTCCCAACACAGGGGGCCCGGGTTTGATCCTTGGTCAGGGAACTAGATCCCACATGCCACAAGTAAGAATTTGCTTGCACAACTAAAGATCCCACATGCCGCTAATAAGTCCTGGCCCAGCCAAATAAATATTTTTTTTAAAAAGTGATGCCCCACCTTTCAGGTTCTTCTCATCCTAAAATGAGGAGATGGACCTAACGTACCTGGCCTATAGTAGCTGCTCAGCAAACACAAGGCCTTTCCCTTGACCTCATCTCCCTCCATATAAAAGAGTACTTGAGCGTATCAGTGCCGACAACCTAAGTTTGAATGGCCCTACCGTTTCCCAGCTGTGTGTCCTTGGGCAAGTTCCTGAACTGCTCCATGCCTCACTTGCCTCATCTGTAAAATGGGGCCGATGATTGTTCAAGCCTCATAACACTGATTGGAGACTAAATGGATGTGAGTAAGGGGCTTAGGGGCTTCCCACATCAGACCTTCTCCCTGTCATCTGCCCGCTGCCTCCAGTTCTACCAGGAACTGCAGGCCGAGGTCTCAAGCCCCCTCCCCTGTGCTCCCTGATAAGGAAATGTGACCATAGATCATAAAACCACCATTAATGCTGGCGGCCTCCCATTGCCGGGTGGGGCTGAGGAAGTGGTTCGGAGAAGAAGGCAGGTGTCCCCAGAATTCCTCCCTGCAGCTGCTGCTCAGCCTCGGGGACCCCGACAAGCATGAGCCTCCAGGGGCATCGGAGGAGCCGAGGCCTCTCAGAATAAGAGAAGGCATCTTGCTTGGGGGCTCACTGCCCCAGCCATCCAGGCTCTGCCCTGTGTCACCAACCTTTTTGTCTCTGTTTGAATTTCCCTCTGGGTCCACCTTGGGCACTGTTGGGTCCCATGGTATTTCGACTCATACATCTGTTCCTTTTGGGGGCTTCCCTGGTGGCTCAGAGGGTAAAGAATCCACCTGCAATGCAGGAGACCCGGGTTCGACCCCTGGGTCGGGAAGATTCCCCTGTAGAGGGGCATGGCAACCCACTCCAGTGTTCTTTTTTTTTTTGATAGTGAAAATATATTTTATTTTTTAATACAATAGCTGCCAGCAAATATATTGGTTCCAGAGAGAGAAAAGAAAATACAAGCATTCTACAATAAGCTTTCATTTTCCTTTTCAAGTAATTTTAAAAAATGCTTCAATTCTGTTCAAGTTTATGATTTGGGGGAGTTGAAATTTTTTTCCATAATAAAAGTATAATTTTGAAAGCCCCAACCTTGGTAATTTGTAAAGGATGGGATAAAAATGATGATACAGTATAATAATGAATGTTTCCCTCTCTCTGAATCAAATACTGATTATAACCAGTGTAAGAAATTGGTTAATCAATACATTTGATGAAATGTGTATCAAAATGTTCATGAAAAAATACACTTCTATTTCTTCTCATTTTTACCATGTAGATATTTTCTAAATGGATTATTTTAAATGCACAGAAATAAAAGCTATCTACACGCAGCTCTAAAGAGATTCAAAACAACAGAAGTAAATGTGCCTAAATTCTAAAGTCAAACAAATGAGTGTAAGAATAAATGTCAGAAACCTCTTCATTGTATACAGATTGCTCAAGGGTTTAAAGATAGTTGTATAAGCCAAAGTTACCAAGAAATAAAATCTTGTATGAATTTTATCACAAAAGTCAACAATCTTGGTAAAAGGAAATAACAGAACTATACAGAAAATCCACATCTATATTTTTTTTAAAAGGGAGAAGTTATATCAACTGAAATAGTAGACAGCCTTCCAAATGTTGAACACAAAAATTTCTCAAAATCCCTTGGAAACTATAAGATCTTCCATTCAGACTCTTATCTTGTTTAAGTTTTCATGGTAGTTCATGTAGTGTATGGGTTGTTGTATTAGAAATAATCTGATATTATTTCTACAACTACTGAATCATTCCCCTCTTCATTTAAACCCCTTTTGTTTCACTCCAGTGTTCTTGCCTGGAGAATCCCATGGACGGAGGAGCCTGGCGGGCTATACAGTCCGTGGGGCTGCAAAGAGTCAGATACGACTGAGCCCCTAACATACACACACGTCCCTTCATTTGTCCCATGTCACCTCTGCAGCCTGAATTTAGTACCCAAGGCCCTGGCCCCTTGTCCAGCCACTCCATGGCACACAGGCTGTACTGCAGCCGCCCCCTGCCCCCCGACCAGCTGCGTGAAGCTCCTCAGCCTGCTGGGGGCCACTCTGGTAGGGGCTGGGAGCAAAGCAGACAGAACAGCAGCCCTGGAGGCAGGCAGCTAGCCTTGCCGACCTTTACTCCATCCTGTTTCCTGGAATAAGAATTCCAGGTGTCTTATCAGAATGACTCAGGAGTCCCTGCGTGGCCCCTGGGTCATCAGCCATCCCCGCTGCAGTCCGCTCTCTGTGTGCTGATGGAGTGATCTAAGGGTGCCGTGCCCTCCTGGAGGCTCCCTTTGCCCATGGGGTAGAGACCACCTGCCTGGGCACAGCGCTGCAGGCTGGTCACCTCCCCTGGGACACCTCCAGCTGGCCACGTGTAACTGCCAGCCCTCCCCCATGTCTCTACCTGGCCCACCTCTGGCCTCTCACCTGAGCTCCTCATCCTCAACTCCAGGAAGTCTTTTCCGACCCCCTCCCTGCTTGGGTCCTGTAGGCTTCTGAGACACCCCTGAGAGGTCCCATGCGTCACCCTACGAGGCTACAATCTGGAACAAGCCCAGCCTGTGCTGGGGGATCGGGATCTCCCGTCGCTGAGACGCGGGTGTTGGTGGGTAAAGGGTGTGGAGCCCTGGGGGAAAGAGGTGTGAGTTATCCAGCAACTGTGGCCAAGGAGAACTGGGGTTCTGTAGGAAGCCCCCCCCACGCCCCCGGGTGTCGCGATGAATAGGTTGGACCCTCTGGGACCCCCAGGACCTGGCCAATCGATGCCTCCCCTGACTGTGGAGAAATGGTTTGGGGTGTTTGGCTGTTGGCGGTTATCTGGCTCCTCTGGACCGTGCCCTTTCCTGCCCCAAACGCGGCCAACCTGGTGCCCAGGTCTGCAGCTGCAGCCTGCGTGTGGGACTAGAGTGACCGTCACAGAGGGGGCCTGAGCCCAGCTCCCCTCTCATGCCCGTCTCTCCTCTCTCCCCAGGATGTTCGACGAGCGAATTTTCACAGGTATGTGTGGGGACTGTCCAGTTTGTTCTAAAGCCACCAAGCTGATGCCCCTGAGTGCCTGAGCTGCCATGACACCAGACCCTGGTGTGGGAAGGGAGCCTGGGGGTGGCTTCTGCATTCTGGGGCAGACATGGGGGCCCCCAGCTCCCAGGTGCAGACAGACCATCAGGACACCCAGCCCCAGATATTGTCAAATGCGAACATGTGAGAGGTACTGTCCTCAGCTGTTAGCATTTTTAACTTTTAGTTTTCAATAGTCTCTTAAGTGGGTTCTGTTCTTTTCCCTGAAGTCCAGCTAGTGAACTCCGGGGTCTGGATGCAAACCCAAGTGCCCAGGCCTTGAGCAGTGGGCGGGTCGCCTCTCACGAAAAAGAGGTGGGCTCTGCTGGGTACTGCAAAGGGAGCTCGCATCTTGGGGTGCAATATATCTGGGTCCCTACCTCCCCCCAGCTTTGTGACCTTGGGCAAGGTCAGATGGGCCTCAGTTTCCATATCCGTGAAATGGTAAGAGCTCCATCCTCTGGGTTGGTGCTCTGGGTTCCTGGGATAACTAAATGTAGAGGGTGGTCCTGGGGTGCAGCCTTGGGAAGACTCAGCCCCTTTCCCAAGGGCTCCCTGAGCCCCAGTAGCACATGTGCGGTCAGGGTGGTCATTTCCAGCTTCTCCTTCCTGCCCAGTCCTCTGAGATCCTTGCCATCCTTACTCCTCGTCCCAGGAGGGGTCTCTCTCCCTGGACCCCTTCCCAGTTTGGCTGGATATGGAGACCACAGGGAGGGGCGGAGGCCAGGCCACACATGAGGGGTGCCCCCCAGCAACTGCCCCCAGGCGCCCCCCCCAGGCCGAGAAGGCTGGCGAGCCTCCTGCCTGACCACCCTGCCCCTCCCTGGCTCTCCCCACCAGGGAACAAGTTTACCAAAGACCCCACGAAGCTGGAGCCGGCCAGCCCTCCAGAGGACGCCTCTACGGAGGTGGCCCGTGCTGCCGTCCTGGATCTGGCTGGGACCACCCGGTAAGGCCGTCCGCCGTCCCCACCCCACCTCTGCGGGGAGGAGCAGGGACAGGCCGGCTCCCTCCACCTGGACACCCCACACAGGGCCGTTCCACATAGACACCGTGTGCCCCGCCCCACTGCGGGCCCGGGAGACTCTAAAAGGACCCAGAAGGAGCAGAGACTCTGCCGATTTTCTTTCACCCAGAGGACTCTCGTCAACCCTCGGGATCTAAGAAACCTTCCCTGCCACCCAGACTAGACCGGCGTCTGCCCCGCGTGGCCACAAGGCCCTGCACTCTGCTCATGGCCTGGTCACCCTTCACCAATGTCCGCACGGAGGCCCTGGGCTCCTGGGCGCCAGGGATGGGCCATCTGTCCCGGAGTCCACTTGTCTGGTCTGGTTCTGCCCTGACGGTGCTCTGTGAATGAACTGAATCATCCAACCCAGGACCCTCCCCAGCTTCACTTTCCGCCCCCGCCAGAGCCCGCAACCCCCTCCAGGCTGGTGGTTCCTACAGCTCAGTGCCCCCCAGCAAGCCCTGATCACACCCCCACCCCGTGCTAAGCTGTGGGGCTCCCAGACTGGCCAGACCCAGGCCTCAGGAGCTGCCAGCAGGTGGGCAAGGTGGGCGCCTGGTAGGTCACCCCAGGAGAGGGAGCAGGGCCTTGGCCGGGGCAGCCAGGAGACTTGTCCTGGGCGACGGGGCCCTGGGAGTCTTGCTGGGGTGGGAGCCGGTGCGATCAGGGGTGTGTTCTGGATTGGCAGCCACTGAGGCCCCCTGACTGCTCAAAGGGCGAGAACAGGGGGTGATGCCATGTCGTTTCTCGACTTCCTTCCCACAGGTCAGACAAGAGCAGTCTCTCCGAAGACTGCGGGCCAGGTGAGGAGCTGGAACCCACTGCGTGCGTCCGGAGCGGTGGGTGCCTTGGGCAGGAAGCAGGCTCAGACTATGAGCCCGGTTCAGTTCAGTTCAGTCGCTCAGTCATGTCCGACTCTTTGCGACCCCATGGACTGCAGCACGCCAGGCTTCCCTGTCCATCACCAACTCCCAGAGTTTACTCAAACTCATGTCCGTCAAGTCAGTGATGCCATCCAGCCATCTCATCCTCTGTCGTCCCCTTCTCCCCGCATCAGTCTTTCCCGGAGGACTAAGGAATTTCCTCTGCTCACCACTGTCCCCCCTTCCCAGCTGCAGAGCAGGCTGGGGGCCACGGAGGGGCACGTGGGATGTGGTGGCTTTGTGTAGGATTCTACCACTGCCTCCTCATCCTTGGCAATTCCAGTCTCAGTGGCCAGGTGTATATGCTGCATCTGCCTATAGATCAGACACCAGAGCTGACTTGACTTTCTCTGGCGCTACTAATGAGTCCCAGACAGGGGAGTGTTCAGGAGTGACCTACCTTACCGGGCCAAGTTCGTGCCCCAACATGACCGGATTCCTCATCTCCTCCTTGTTTCGCAGGAACCTCCGGGGAGCTGGGTGGGCTGAGACCCATCAAAATCGAGCCAGAGGATCCAGATATCATCCAGGTCACCGTCCCAGGTAAGGGCTGATCCTGCCGCCCACACCTGAACCTTCAGAGATGGAGCAGCTCCCAAAACGGAGGCCCTGGGACCGCTGCAACCAACACGTCCCCTCCTGGGCTGACCCACTCTGTCTCTCTAGCACCTGCCCTGGCCAAGAAGGTGTCTCCAGGCCACTGTTTCTCGGTCTGGTCTGACCGTGAAAGGGTGCAGCATTCTGGGTGCTTTCTGCAGCCATCCCTGCCCTCTGGGCTGGGAGTCAGGTCTCTGCTCCGACCTTCCTTAAGGTCCCCACAGCCATCACGTCTCTGGCCTGGATTCCCTGGGATTTGCGAGGCAGAGTGGGGAGAAGCAAAGGTCATCAGAGGGACTTCCCTGGTGGCCCAGTGGTTACAACTCCACACTGCCAGTGCAGGGGACACAGGTTCAATCCCTGGTCAGGAAACTATGGTCCTATATGCCACACAGCCAAAAAGTAAATAGAATGGAAAGAATTTTTAAAAAAAAAGAAAATAGAGAAGGTCGTTGAAATAAGATTTGAGTTTGACTCCAGACCTGGATCCCTCTGGGCCTCAGTTTCCACGTCTGTGAAGTGGGGCATGTCCTTGGCCTCTGGAGGGTCAGTATGGGGGTAAATCCAGGGCTCCGGGCCCCTTGGGCTCCCGCTGACCCCTGGCACAGCTACCCTCCCAGAGTCCAAGGGAAGGTTTCCAGTAGGGTCCTGCTCTAGGGGTGTGCAGGGCTGGGGGTCCCTGGGGACCACGGTAGGGTGGGACAGACAGAAGATGCTCTCACCATGTGGAGTTTTGCCTCCAGACCCTTCCCCAGCCTCTGAGGAAATGACAGACTCGATGCCTGGACATCTGCCCTCAGAAGATTCTGGTTACGGGATGGAGATGCTGACTGGTAAGAGACGGGCTGGGCTCCTCTGGTGGCTCACACAGTAAAGAATCCGCCTGCAGCGTGGGAGACCCAGATTCGATCCCTGGGTGGGGAAGATCCCCTGGAGAAGGGAATGGGAACCCACTCCGGTATTCTTGCCTGGGAAATCCCATGGACAGAGGAGCCTGGCAGGCTATGGTCCATGGGGTCACAATGAATCAGACACGACTGAGCAACTAACAGGAACAGAAAAGAGATGGGCTGGAACCCACCTCCCTGGGATTTTTCTGGGTGTTGACTGCCCCCCTTAGAAGAAACTCAGTATATGCCTGACTCCCCCAGCCAGGCTAGGTTCCTTTCTGAAAACTTGAACTAGGCTCTGAGTTATATTCAGCTTGGTTACTCTGTCTTTCCCAGGAGCTCCCATGTGGATAAATTTGTTCATTTATTCAGTAGCTATTTATCGAGCACCTATTATGTACCAGGTGCCATGCAAAGTGCTGGGGACAGAGCAGTGAACCCAACAGACCGCAAAGCCCCCGCCCTTGTGCTGACATGCCAGTGCAGGAAGACAGACAGTAAGCAAAGCAATAGGGAAATAGGGAAATTCCCTGGCGGTCTAGTGTTTACGGGGCTTCCCCGGTGGCTCCAACAGTAAAGAATCTGCCTGCAGTGTGGGAGACCCTGGTTCGATCCCTGGGTCAGGAAGATCCCCTGGAGGAGGGAATGGGAACCCACTCCCTTGCCTGAAGAATTCCATGCATAGAGGAACCTGTCGGGCTGCAGGCCATGGGGTCGAGAAAAGTCGGACATGACTGAGCACGCACACTCACCCACTCTGACCGTGGGAGCTGAGAATAGATGCTAGACGGCTAGAGAGAAAGACAGACACTTGTGATAATTTAGACAAGAGGAATGATTGGGCAGGTGGAGATTAGCAGGGGGAGGGTGGAGTTCTCCCCCTGCTGTTTTTCAGAAATGTTCAAAACCACAAAAAGTTGAGAATAATTTAATGAATCTCACACGCTCGGCTCCAACCATTATCAACAGATGTTATCATAGGTAATAAGGAATAAGAATTTGAACTTCCTTAGTGGTGCAGTGGTTAAAACTGCACACTTCCAATTGCGTAGGCTGTGGGTTCAATCCCTGGTCAGGGAACTAAGATCCCACGTGCCATGAGGTATAACCAAAATTTTTTTAATTAAAAAAAAAGAAGTATACATAGTTAACATTTTTGAAAAGTAAGTCATTAGAAAGACAAATAGTAAATTATACAAGGTTTCCAGATATGGTGGAAAATTATATTAGTCCTTAAATGATTTGAGTTTGGAAAACTCTGTAACAAGGGCTGCTGGGTCAGGGCAGGAAACTTTAGGAAGAGGGCTGGAGTTTGTTACCCTTGTGTGTGATGTCAAGTTTGGGCTTGATGGGGGGATGGGGACTGGTGGGGTGGAGGGGGGGTGTTACTTAAAGACACCATGCAAAAGCATAGTAGGTGTATTTCAATGAACAGTGCAAAAAAAAAGCTCATCATGTTCAGTGTGAGAAGCAAGTGCAAAAAGATATGGACAATATAGCATTTTTCCAAATTTGAAATGTAAAAATAGTATCGCTAATGTTTTATTAATGTTTTAAAAAATCATGTGCAAATATGACAAACTCCTCACATATATTCATTCCGGCTGGTGGGTCCATGAGGGTTGGTTACCATGCTCTGTATGCCTTGCTGCACTTTTTAATTTTCCCCCACCAAAAATAAACAAATGACTAGAAAAATAAATAAGAAGGCTTCCTACGGGCCCAGATGGGTGGTGACAGAATAAAGGCAGAGCGTCTCTGCTGCTCTTCTGCTTCCGTCTTCCCTGTCAGGAAAAACGGGCTGGAAAACAGGAGAGTGACCTGGACCTGGGAGTCCAGAGCAGGAGGAGGTATCGAGGGTCCCCAGGTCTGCTGTGGGTGAATGGGTCTCCAGGTAATACCTTCGATCCGCTGTCTATAGGATGTGAGAAGTCACGGCGGACAAAGATGAGCTGACGACAGACTTGGAAATGAGGTTTTGCCCAAAGCAAAGACAGGTGGACTATGCCTCAGTCCCAGGCACAGTTCTGGGACGGATGTCTACATGGGCGACCGTGAGCCCTCAGAAAGGACGCCGTGTGGGGTCAGCCACAGGAGTGGGTCGACTCATTATGCCATCAACATTTCCAACTGACCCTGGGCTGGCTGGAGAAGCTCCTTATGACTTTTATAAACAAAAGGGTTTCGACTCTAAACACAGTTTTAAGTAGTGTTTTCAGTTTAAATGAAAGGTAGTTGAGGACTTCCCTGACAGTTCAGTAGTTAAGACTCCCCACTCCCAATGCAAGGGGCACGGGGTTTGACCCCTGATTGGGGAACTGAGATCCCACATGCTACTCAGCACTGCCAAGAAAAAAGAAAAAAGTTATTTGAATTTCAAGCAAGAAAAGGGGGCTTTAGGGGGATCCCAGCCTCCACTGGGGGAAGAGTGTCCTGGAGGGCTCGGTCCCTCCTTGAACATGTATTGGTGAGCCCTTAGGCAGCAAGATTATGCAGATTGCAGATCCCTGGGGAGGAATGGTCCATCCGTCCAAGAAGGATGTTCCCCATGGCCTTGACAGACTGGAACACTGCGCTGAAACGCACAGGAGAAAGTCACAACCCCAGGATTGTGTTGTGGGTTGCGTTCGCTGGGGACCAGTCTCTGAGATGGAGCCTAGCATGTGGGGTGTTTTTTAGGGGCTGCCCTGGGGATCAGCACCTGGGTAAGGCTGGGGACAGAAGCAGGGGAGGGGACAAGGGAGAAGACAGGAAGCGGGGAGCTGTGTGTGTGGAGCTGGGGGCTGGGCTGGTGATCCACCTGGTCACCCTCCATCACTGTTTCCAGGAATTGATGTCATCTCGGAACTGCCTGTCTAGGCGGAGTCAGGTGGGCCCAGCATCCACTGCCCACAACGTACCTGTTTCCCTGACGAAAGTTTAGTCCTAAAGCTCTGGCCCTTTTAAAATCAGGGGCTGAGCAGAGATGAAACCTTCCAGAACCTTCGGGGTTGAGCCCCAAGGCTCCAGCTCGTCTGGTGATCTGAAAAGCAGGCTCCCTTTTTCCCGCACCAAGAGAGTGGGGCCTTGACCACGTCATGGGAGCTCTCCCTGTCACGGGAGTCCCTGCGTCCCTTCTCATCGAGCATCCTCTCCACCAGCTGGCCGAGAGCAGACCCGGGCTCCACCTGCTCCACCCCTCCTCCTCGGCCCAGCCTTGTGGGCTGCAAAGGGGCCGTCCAAGGGTTGGCTCCACGTGGGACAGCACCTGGCAACACAGGGCAAGCTTCCTAAGCCGCGGTTCCCTTCCGGTTGTTTCAAGCGTTGAAAATCCCTGTGCTTTCCTCCAGTGCTGGCACCAAAGAGTCGCTGCTGATGAAGGTCCTGCCCCGGCACCCGACTCCTGTCTGCACTTGTATCTCATCTTGCTGCCAAAATCTGTCGTTCTCTTGAGTTTGCAGCCATCCTTCCCACAGGCACAGCTCCCCTCTCCCTGCCTGTGTCCCTCTCCTTCCTGGACACTTGGATCCGACCCACGTATTCCTCTCCCCAGTGCCCCCCAAGGCCAGTCTCCCCCATCCCGCTTACAGCCTAAGCCCTAACCTCCCGTGTTTTTCCCTGTGCCGTGTCTTTGCTGCCAGTTGGACCCACATCTGGGGACAAGGTTGAGTCCTTGCCAGGGCCAAGTCACCTTGTCAGAGGCCCCGGAACCTTATGACCTTAGATAGGTTCACATCCCCATCCCCTTATCCGTCTCCATTTTTAAGATTTTTTTTTATTTGTATACAGATCATTTTAAAACTTTATTGAACTTGTTATAATATTGCTACTGTTTTATGTTTTGGATTTTTGGCCATGAGCCGTGTGGGCGTGCTGATCCAGGATCGAACCCACAACCCCTGCATTGGAAGGCAAAGTCTTAACCACTGGACCCCCAGGGAAGTCCTGTGCCTCTGTCTGTCTTTATGGCGTCACTGCCATCTGACATCACGTGCTGTGTCTGGCGTCACGCCAGGAGGACTAGGCGTTGTCTTGTTGCTGCGTTTCCTCTGTTCCTGGAGCAGAGCCTGGAGGCAGTGGAAGGAAGGATGGGGTGGCGTGGGGCTGGTCTCCAGGCCACGCATCCCAAAGGTGTCCGGTCTCGAAAGCTCATGTGGAGGCGAGGGTGGGTGCTTGTACAAAACTGGGGTCCCTGATCCCGTCTCGGGGTCACTGTGCCGTGCTCCGGTCTTGGCCTGCACTCCCTGCCTGTCCGACCTCACTTTGGAGGTGCAGAGATGGTGAATGTGGCTGCATGGCTCCCTCTTCTCTTTCAGACAAAGGCGCCGGCGAGGACCCTCGGCCCGAGGAAAGGCCAGTGGAGGGTGAGGCACTGTCCGCTTCCCACTTCTCTCTCCCTCCCTACCCAGGCCTCCTCCCCTCCCGTGTCCCACAACTCCCTTTTGTCTCTCTCCAGACACCGGGTTTGGGAGTGGGTGTCCTATAGGCTACTTGAATTGGGAGGTTTATAGACCTGTTTTCTAGAACTAGGAGGTATGTGGTCAGAGGTAGGAGCAGCTGTTCCTGGTAAGAGAAATTGTAAGACTTTCTTATTTTGTTTTATATACACCCTACTTCTTTCCAGAAAACTTTTAAGGCTGAGGTCTGAGCTTAGTCTTCCTGAACAAGTCGAACTGAGGCCTGAAAGCACAAAATTGGCTTTGGGTCCAGTAGACATGTTCAGTCTCAGGAACATGGCTCATTCCCAGCTTGCAAAGAGTGGGAGTAGGACAGGCAGGGAGGTCAAGGTGAGGATGGGGCTGTGTCTGCCCCTGGAATGGAATGAGTGGGTGTCAGAGGAGGGGAGTGTCTCTTTCCCAATCCCAAAAGTGGGGAGTGTAACTCTGAAATTTTAACAGATGTCTACTGCCATCTGGTGGCAGCACACTCAATTTGCAGGCTTAGTATACACACACTAGTTAAGTCACTGTGCTTGACTAGACTTTCCCGGTGGCTCAGTGGTAAAGAATCCACCTGCCAATGCAGGAGATGCAGGTTCAATCCCTGGGTCAGGAAGGTCCCCTGGAGAGGAAATGGCAACCCACTTCAGTATTCTTGCCTGAAACATCCCATGGACAGAGGAACCTGGTGGGCTACAGCCCAGGGGGTTACAAAGAGTTGGACATTACTGAGCACACATACATACATACATAAGTCACTGTGCTGGTCGAGAGTGACATTCACATAGAAAGTCCCATAGTCATCCTTAGGCCTCAGAACCTTCCATTCAGGCCTGGTGATGCCCTAGACCCGATTTTGCAAGCAGGAACTGTGGACCTGTCTGCAGAGAGGCCACTTCTGAGGAAAGAGGTTATCTGCCATCACCACCCTTCCCCTTTCCAAGGTCTCAGCGTAGAGCATCCTTGGTGCCAGCAGAGCTGGGACACGAGCTGAGAAGCAGGGTCCTGCTGCCGCTGGGGAGGCTCAGCAAACTGCCCTTTGCCTTCCAGACAGTCACGGCGATGTGATCCGGCCTCTGCGGAAGCAGGTGGAGCTGCTTTTCAACACGCGATACGGTGAGCGAGGAGCTGGGCAGGGTTGGGGGTATCTGGGTGTCCCTCCAGCTGCCCTGTTATCAGAGGGACTGACCCCCCCGGCCCCCGGCCCAGCTGCTCCCTGAACAGGGAGGAGCCGGGGGGGCTGGGGCACTGTAGGGGCTGCTGCCCAGCCCCCTCCTCAGCTCCAGACATCCCACCTGGGGAGACTGAGGCACTGCTGGAGAACCCCACCCTCTGAAACACAGCACTGCTGTCTCCTCCATCAACACACTCACACTCATGGTCTGCCTTAGCCTCAGTTGGGAGAGGCCGCTGTGTCAGCTGTAACTGCCCCTCTGTCCCCCACAGACACCCTCATTCAGGGTCCTCAGGAGGATGCACGCATGGCAAGATCTTTCCTACTAGAAAGGCAGGGGAGAAGCCTACTCTTCATTCAGCCTCTGTGGTTGGCCAGGCGCTGGCAAGGTGCTTCACACACCTTCTCCCATCCCGTCTCACAAAAATCCCTGTGTCCTAATACCCATTTTACAGATGAGGGAAATCGAGGCCTGGGGAAGTGCCATGGCTTGTCTGAGGCCCCCCGACTAGTGAGTGGTAGTGCCTGGCCTGGGCCTCAGATCTCTCCAGTTCACGAGGCATGGTGTTGGGCCACACAGGGGGTTGGGGTTATTTATGGTGGCAGAGGGACCTTCCAGAGGGCCTTTCTGGCAGCACGGGGACGAGTGGACTTGGGTGGAGCCGATACCAGGTTTCACCAGCTGTCAGTGGTTTCTCCTGCGCTGCCAAGGCATGAGGGCGTGGACTGAACGTAAGATTGAGGGTCCCGCTGACTTGGATTCCCATCCCCGGGACCTGAGGGATCCCGGGACCTGAGACAAGTCACATCCCCTCTGGGCTCTGGGCTGCTTACCCACAAGACTGAGGCTGACAGTACTTAACCTCTCAGGAGGGTCAGGAAGGTTCAGCTGAGGGCTAAGTTTCAAAAGGGCTCCGGCCCCCCCATGCAGACATGGGAGGTGGGAATCGAGGCTCGTGGCCCCGTAGATCTGGATGGCCCTACAGCAGCCGTATCTCTGCAGCCAAGGCCATTGGCATCTCGGAGCCTGTCAAGGTGCCCTACTCCAAGTTCCTGATGTACCCAGAGGAGCTGTTTGTGGTGGGGCTGCCTGAAGGCATCTCCCTCCGCAGGCCCAACTGCTTTGGGATCGCCAAGCTCCGGAAGATCCTGGAAGCCAGCAACAGCATCCAGTTTGTCATCAAGAGGTAAGGCCCAGCAGGGTCCACAGGAGCCGCTTCAGGCTTGCCCAGCACCAAGGAGAAGTGCCAAGTAGCTGTTTTCCTCTTTAGATTGGGGAAGGCGTTTTTTTTGTTTTGTTTTGTTTTTTTGATGATAGGGCACTAGATGAAGTTTGGCCTCAATCGTGCAGGTACAAGTTTGCCCAGCCCCAGCCGAGGCCTGAAGGACCTAAAGCAACCAGATTGATGCCTCTCAGTCCCCAGGAGAGCAGTCCCCAGCCTGCCTGGATGTAAGACAGGAATACGCCTACTGGCTCATTCTGAGCATCCTCTGGGGGTTGGAGGCATCAGAACTGACAATACCCCATTTTCCCTGGATTGGAAAATCGGGCATTGGCATTTCAGGTGTCTTCTCTTTCCTCAAGCATCTAGTTTTCATCAGCGAGGACCCAAGGAGCTCCATTGTATCCAGCCTGTGTGCCCAACTGAGATATAAAGTCCCTCTGGAGGAGATGGAGGCAGCTATTGAATTTTTAAAAGAGGAGGGAGGGCCTGGGGGTGACCTGTTTCGCTCTTCTCTGTGTTCCTGGGATGTCTTGTAAACTTAGGTTTGGTTTGGTTGAAAGTAACAAGAAAGGGGATATTTAAAGGTTTGCTCTGCCCATGGGAGTAGATGGCCCCCAAATTGGGAGACTCGGGGTGTCCTTCACGCCTCGAGTGGCAGGTTGGCATTGGGGTGCAGGGCAGGGAGCTCTTGTGGAGCCTGGCTTGCATCAGATTAAGCAGGGAGGGTGGTATTCCAGGTACAGATAGTGGATACGTGATTCTTTCCTTCCACAAATGCACCTTGAGTGCCCACCATGTGCCAGCAGTGATGCATCAGTGAATGCCACTGAGTCCTGCTGTTGAGTTGGCTGACCTCATCAAATAAAATCCCAATATAATATCAGGTAGAGATAAATGCTGTAACGCAGGTTAAAGGGGCAGAGAGGGGCAGGAGGAACCTCTCGATGGAAGGGACATCAGAGCAGAGACCTAATGATGCAAGCCTTGCAGATATCTGGTGGAAGAGCACTGAAGCAGTGGGAATGACAGGTGCCAAGGCCCTGAGGCAGGGACATGCTTGTGCCTCTCAAGTCTAGCAAGGTGCCAGTGTAACTGGTGCGGATTGAGCGAGAGAAGAGTGTGAGTGGCGAGACACAAAAGGTAGAAGGAGCTGGATTATACAGGGTCTTGGGCTGGCGTAAAGGGTTTGGATTTTATTTCACATGTAATGAGAACTCACTGGATGGTTTTGAGAAGGGTGGGACCAGTAAGGAGGCTGTACCTGGCCCTGAAGACACAGTGGCATCTTGGACTCAGTAAAGGTGCGGTGGTGAGAAGTCATCAGATTCAGGCAATGTTTTGAAGATGGAGCTGGTAGAATTTGCCAATGTATACGATGTGGGTGTGAGAGGAAGAGGGGCTGAATGACTGAAGGTTGGGGACTGAGCAGCTAGGATGGTGGTGATGCCATTTTCCAAGATGCCGATGATGAGGTTGGAGGTCAAAGTCAAGAGCTGAGGGACTTTCCCTGCAGTCCAGTGGTTGAGACTCCACACTTCTGATGCAGGGGCACCGGTTTGATCACTGGTCTGGGAACTAAGATTCCATATGCTGCACAGTATGGCCAAAACATAAAAAAAAAAAACAATGTAAGAGTTGGCTCTGACTTTTGTTATGTTTGCGGTGTGGGGGAACCTTGCAGAGAGGGATGGCAGGTGGATTATGGGGCTCAGACACAAGGGAGCGGTCGGGGGGCAGACAGAACGTGGGAAGCTGTCAGCATCCAGGAGGAACATAACACGTGGGGGCCATTGGCCTCATCCATCTCCTCAGACTGAGAACTGGAAGTACTTGGGTGGCTCCCAGACTCGTGGTTCTGAGTCTGGCTCTTCCTGTTCCTCCCCTTGACCTTGGGCAGGCTGCTCAGGTGTCAGGTGGGGCACACTGTACCGTTTACAGGGTGGCCCTGAAGGTCAAGGCTTAGCAAAGGGCTTGTCACACTCAGTCAAGATGGTTTGGAGTTCTTTGTGGTTTTTTTAGTATCAGGTTTATTGAAGTTTAATGTTACCCTTTTTAAATGTGCAGCTCTTTGATTTTTGGCGAGCTCGTACAGTCACATGACTACCTTCAAAATACAAAGCAGGACTTCCCTGGTGGTCCAGTGGTTAAGACTCCGTGCTGCCAACACAGAGGGCGCAGGTTCGAGCCCTGGTTGGGAAACTAAGATCCCACATGCTCTGTGGCATAAGCAAAAGATTTAAAAAACAAATAAAAAATTTTAAAAAGATACAGAAGCTTCCCTTGTGCCCCTTTGCCGGCTACCCCAGCTCCCGGCAACCATTGATCAGTTTTCTGTTATTTTGCCTTTTCCAGAATGTCATATAAATGGCATCATGCACTGTGCATCTCACTGGGTCTGACTTCTTTCACTCGGCTTTTGAGACTCATCCATGTGGTTGCCAGTATCAGGAGTTCATTTCTTAAAATAAATGTATATATATACACCAGATTTTTAAATGAATTTAAGTAATCCCAGTTTCCTGAATGCCAAGCGGAAAAAATAATTCAAGTAGAAAAGAGTGATTAACTCTGTCCAGTGGGACCTTTGGGATGTTAAGATTAAGGACTAGTTGGGGTGATTGCAGGAGATAATTGGAAGAGAGAGATTGAGCACTTGAATATATTTATTTTATTTTGGTATTCCTCCTTTTAAAAAGTTAGCTAAAAATACTATTGAGAATATTAGTAAAAAAAAAAATAGCCACTTCTTACTAATTTTACTTTTAAAAAGGGTACATTTTTTTTTTTTTTAAAGGGGACATTTTGGATGGAGATGTAAATGTTCTGAAATTAGCTTCCCCGATGGTGCTCCTGGTAAAGAAACCCCCTGCCAATGCAGGAGACCTAAGAGATGTGGGTTCAGTCCCTGGGTCGGGAAGATCCCCTGGAGAAGGAGATGGCAATCCACTCCAGTATTCTTGCCTGGAAAAAACCGTAGACACCAGAGGAGCCTGGTGGGCTAGTCCATGGGGTCACAAGGAGTCGGACAGGACTGAAGCGACTTAGCATGCACCCAAGCATGGCTGCATGAACAACTTCGTTGAATATACTAAAACCTGGGACTTCCAGTGGTCCCCTGGTTAAGACTCTGAACTTCCCATGCAGGGGGCACGGGTTCAACTCCTGGTTGGGGAACCAAGATCTCGCTCCTGGCTGGATCCTCACAGCTGCCGGATCTCACACCCCCAGATCTGTCAGCAGGACCCTGCCTGGGGCACGGGGACCCCAGACCTGGACTGTCCGGAATCAGGAGGGCCCATTGCACAGATGTGCAGACTGAGGCCCAGAGGGCAGAGCTGGGGAGGCCTCGAGGGGCCTTAGTGATAGCCCCTCTTGTGTTTTGCAGGCCTGAGCTGCTCACAGAAGGAGTCAAAGAGCCCCTCTCGGACAGCCAAGGTACCCTGCCCAGGGTCACGGGCTGGGCTTGGGAAGGGTCCCAGGCGTCTGCCACCGCCCCTCCTCCTGCTTCCTCCTTCCTGGTTCCGTCTCCCCTGGCATTCCCCCACCACCCTCCCCACCAAGTTTGTCCCCACCAGATGCCAACCTCTGTCCCGGGTCCCAGGAGCTACCCGCTCACCCTGGCTTCTCTCCCCTCCCCCAACGCCCCCAGAGAGGGATTCCGGGGACCCTCTTGTGGACGAGAGCCTGAAGAGACAGGGCTTTCAAGGTAAGGTTGCAGCTCAGGATGGGGTCCCCTGTCCCAGTGCCATGACCTTGACCTGGCCTTGGAGGGCCAGGCTGGGGGTGGGAGGGGCTGGCTGCCAACCTCAGGGCCCCCCGAGAAGGGTGGTCTAAGCCATATGGGCAGGCAGCCAAGCAGGGCTGTAGTGTATTAGCTCTAGGGAGAATCTCCGCCAGGCATCTAGGGGTTCAGGGGACAGTGGGGTGTGGGGTGAAGGAGCCACTCGCTGTCAGTCTAGGGAGGCAGCTGACCTGCCCGCTTCGTGTCAGGCAGCCGGCCATGCCCTTCGTGCTTTGAAATCAGAGGAGAGGAGTTGCCGAGGGCAAGGAGGATTCTCCTGAAAGGGAGGACTGTGGCCAGGCCCAGGAGGAGTGGAAGGACATGAGTGTGGAGGGAGAGGGGTGGAGGATGGGGCAAAGCCTGAGCTCAGGGCTGAAGGGGGGACCCTGGGTAAGAAACAGAGGGCCAGGGAGGCTCCGTCCCATCCCTCCCGATGGTGGGGGCTGGTAGGGCTGCTCTGCCTTTTGGTTGAGATCAGATCAGTGGGCTGCCCAGGTGGCTCAGCGGTAAAGACTGCCTGTCAACACAGTGGACGCAGCTTCGCTCTCTGGTTAGGAAGATCCCCTGGAGGAGGAAACCGCAACCCACTCCAGTTTTCTTGCCTGGGAGATCCCATGGACAGAGGAGCCTGGTGGGCTACGTACAGTCCACAGGGTCTCAAAGAGTTGCACATGACTGAGCATGCGTGTGTGTGTGTGCGTAGCATCAGTGGGGGCTGCCGTGACTGAGAGCAGCTGTCCACGTGCACGTCAGAGCAGCTCTGGACAGTGGCTAGAAGTCCCGCAGGGTGGGTCTTCCCTAGGTGGGCCCTGTGACTCTAAGGAGAAAGTGAGGTCAGCCAGACCAGAGACAAGAAGGGCCAGCCCGTGGGGGTGGAGGAGCATGGGGTCCTGGGCCCCAAATCCCAGAAGGGCACCTGCTTAGCACCAAGCCTCTCACTCCTCCCCAGGCCAGAACTTTCTATGATGGGAGAGTCGAGTCTCTCACCTTACCCCGTGGCTGTTCATACTCGGCCCTTTTAGCAAACTGGGGTCCAACTACCCAGAGACCCATCCCCTCCCTCCAGCCTCCCCCCACCTCTCTTTGCCCACAAGGCAGTGTCACGCTGTAATGTCCCCCAACATCCGGGGGCCTCATGGCATGGACTCATGGGTTTCTTAGCAAACACCCTCTGGGTGAGTGAGCGAGTGACCGTGGGAACTGCCAGGCTGGCTCCCTGGCTCCACGGGGTCGTGGTCAGTGACCTCAGCTCCCTGCTTAGCCTCCCGCCTCCCTGCTGACCCTGACCGAGGCCCCGTTCCACTCTTCGTGATGCAGGGCTGCTCCCTTTCGTGGGGTCTCGCCCCTCCAGGTCTGGCTATTGGTGTGGTTTTCAAATGTCAACAATTAACTTAATTTCCGACTCATTGCTGTCGTCGCAATAGTGTGAGTCCTTCCGGAGCAAACACACGTCCCCGTCAAGATGTTAGTGCTGGAGTTCTCCGAGGGGCCCCTCCAAGGAGCTGATAATTGCCCGAGAAGGAGTTCCCCATAATTAGAAAATCATATTCTGTGAAAGTCATCAAGTGCCTTTTCATTTAACAGCCCAAATCCGTAATTGTTTTTCACTTGGCAGAAAATTATGACGCCAGACTCTCACGGATCGACATTGCCAACACACTGAGGGAGCAAGTTCAGGATCTGTTCAATAAGAAATATGGTGAGCCCCAGGGTGCCCCGGACGGAAGGGAAGAGAGGTGGGGCCATGGTCTCCTCTGGGAAGACCACTCAACCCGCATGCAAACATTTCTTGAGCACTGGGACTTCCCTGGTGATCCAGTGGTTAAGACTCCACACTTCCAATGCAGGGGCTGCAGGTTCAATCCCTGGTCAGGGAACTAAGACCACACATGCCACGGATGTAGCCAAAAAACATTACTGCTGCTGCTACTACTACTACTAATAAAACCACTGGATTATTTAAGATGGTAAATGTTATGATATGTGAATTATGTCTCAGTAACACTGAACAGACAAGCTGAAGCAAAGGCGCAAACCAGGGGTGACATGAAGACTCAGCAGTTCTATACTTAATGAATGTGGGGCTCTGAGTTTCCTAGGAGCCAGAGCAAAAAGGGAAATGAGACCAGTTATACCATTTTGATGCAAAGAGCTGACTCATTTGAAAAGACCCTGATGCTGGGAAAGATTGAGAGCAGGAGGAGAAGGGGACGACAGGGGATGAGATGGTTGAATGGCATCACCGACTCAATGGACATGGGTTTGGGTAGACTCTGGGAGTTGGTGATGGACAGGGAGGCCTGGCGTGCTACGGTTCATGGGGTCGCAAAGAGTCAGATGTGACCGAGCGACTGAATTGGAACTGGATACCATTCTCAGTGTCCACGAGATAAAAATTAGTTTATTGCCCAGAAAAAGTTCAGCTGTTTCTCCTTGTCCAAGACGTGGGAGATTTCCGCAGGCTTGTCTTCGTAAGCGGGCTACCCGGGACACTGAGGGGTGTCCAACCCTTGGTCCAGGAGGATGCTTCCGTGGTGCACCCTGCCTAGGCAGGGAGCCATGGATGTTCATGTCAGCCTGACAGTGGGTCAGCAGTGGCCTCAGGACAGCCCCCAGGCTGTCAGCACAGGCCCTGGGATGGACATGCCACTGCTCTCTGCAGAAGGTGGGCAGCAGAAGTGAGGCCAAGCCCCAGATATGGAAAGAAGGCCCTGAGGTCTGAGCCACACCCTGGCTGGCTTCCCTGCTCCCACATTTGATCTGCCCTCTCTGGCCAGGCCAATCCAGAGCCAGGGTGAGGCGGAACCTCACTGAGGGAGGAGGGTCAAGTGTTGTAGGGAAGGACCAGGTGTGCCCACAAGGTACCATCTGCAAGATGGCTTTCAGATTCTCGAGCTGTGAGGCTGACACGTTAGGAGCAGTCTTCTCCCCAGCAACTATAGCCACACATCCCCCGCCTGCTCCTCAGCCCAGCTCAGGCACAGACCCACTCCACAGCCCCCTAGGCCCCCCACTTCCCAGTCCCCTACTGATTGTGCCTGTCTGTAGCGCTACATGGTACCTCCCATTCCCCCATGTACAGGGGTGTATCACACTCATATATGCAGAGCACCCCCAGCTGCTGACAGCACACCAGCCCTGCCTGTGGCTCCCGACAACACTTCTCTGTCCCTCTTGTCCGCAGGGGAGGCCTTGGGTATCAAGTACCCAGTCCAGGTGCCCTACAAGCGGATCAAGAGTAACCCTGGCTCAGTCATCATCGAGGGGCTGCCCCCGGGGATCCCGTTCCGAAAGCCCTGCACCTTTGGCTCCCAGAACCTGGAGAGGATCCTCGCGGTGGCTGACAAGATCAAGTTCACTGTCACCAGGTACTCAGGGAATGGGGGAAGAGAGTGGAGGCAAGGGCCAGGAGGGGCCTCACATCGCGGACCCTTGGCCTGGCCTTCGGGTGATCCTGCCCTTCCGGCGGGACAAGGCGGCTTTCCCAGCACCACCTGGATCCTGGGGGTTGGAGGAGGGGGCCCCGCAGGCCAGCTGGGGTGCACAGAGCCCCAAAGAGATGAGACTAGGTCCCCCGCACCCCCATACACCATAGCAGGGGCAGCCTTCATGGGCCCCGTCTCCCTGCCTTGGTGGCTGCTCACTGCACTCCTGTTCCCCTGGGAGAGAGGCCTTTGTCCCATGTCAGAGGGGAGGAGACCGAGACAAGTGATGTGCATGGCACTGCGGAGCTGGCAGGGCGGTGCCAGCAGGAGACCCTGCTCCACCTGGTACACAGAAGCCCTGCCGACCGTCCCAGCATCCCAGGGTCCCGAGGTCCCGTGCACACAGAGCCCCAGACATCCTGTTAAATGCAGTTTCTGGGGAATTCCCTGGCTGTCTGGGAATTAGGACTCGGTGTTCTCACTGCCAGAGTCCCGGGTTTGATCCCAGGTCAGGGAACTAAGATCCCACAGGCCACACCATGCAGCCCATTTCCCCCCTGAACATTGCAGATACTGGTTTAGCTGGTCCGGGGCAGGCCCCACACATTCCTTGCAAGCTCCCAGGCTCTCGCCTGACACTCCTGTCTCTGTTTCTTTTCCAGGCCTTTCCAAGGACTCATCCCGAAGCCTGGTAAGAGGTGCTGGCTGTGGGAGGGCCACTTGGCGTAGAGGGGCAGGGGCGGGCCATGGTGCTAGGGGCAGCGGCCAGAGCAGAGCTCACCATGGAGCGCAGCTTCTGGGGCCCTGGAGCAGGAGCCCCGCCATGTCTGCCCTGGGAAGTGGCCCCGGGGTTGGGGAAGCGGGAAGTAAGGTCAAGTTAGAACCGGGACCCGGTTCCTGCAACGCAGAAAGGGATGGTGGTGGGCCACAGGTGACTTTTAAGCTTCACCCAGCCAGGATTCAGGAGAGAAGGGCCCGGCTGGGTCAGTGACCCCCAACTTCCCCCATGAGGGTCCTTGCTGAGCGGATAAGGTTGATGGCAGGTGGGTTCCTAACTTCAGAGAGAGGAGTGTCTGCGTGGGAACCTGCGAGCTTGGTGGTGAGATGTGGGTAAGCGTTTACCCACTTTGTAAAACGCCTCTCCTGGCCCTTCTCAAGACATCCACTCCCGTCCATCCTCCCCCAGGCTATGTCCTGGCCCTCCCAAACCCTGAATGAGCAGAGGCTGTCCCCGCGCAGGTGACATGATCACCCAATCAGCACCTAGGGATGGCCCAGGCCTCCGAGGAGGTGGCTGCCTGTGCTGAGCCCAGAGCCTTGCTGCCTCTCCTCTCCTACCCAGAGCCACTGGCAGCCCCAGGCCCTTGGGGAGGCTGTGCTGGGAACATAAAGAGCCTGCAGTACAGGAATCTGAGGGCTTCTCGGGTGGCTCAGTGATAAAGAACCCGCCTGCAATGCAGGAGATGTGGGTTCAATTCCTGGGCCAGGAAGATCCCCTGGAAAAGGGACTGGCTACCCACTCCAGTATTCTTGCCTGGAGAATTCCACAGACAGAGGAACCTGGTGGGTTACAGTCTGTGGGGTCGCAAAAGAGTCAGACAAGACTTAGTGACTAAACAACAACAGGAATTTGATGTTATGGCCCCGGCCACGTCACTCACCACCCGTCTCTGTGCACCCTGACCCTCCTGCCTGGACCTGCTCCCTGCGCCCTGGCCTGGCTTGGTGGGCTTCTGGGTGGGCGTGACCTGGAGGGGTCAGACTCACCAAGGCGTATAGTGATGTGGCAGCTGCCATTGGCTGCAGGGACCCCCAGGAAGAGAAGCAGAGGGAGGGGTGCTCAGAGAGGGTTTCAGGAGAGGAAGGCTTTGATGGGGCCTTGGGAGAGCCGGACTGGAGAGCCAGGAGAGGGAAGGAGAAGCAGGTGGTCAGATGGGTGAGTAGGAGAGGTCCAAGGTCCACACCCAAGGTGTTTTTCTAGAACTCTTAGAGGTGCCATCGGATGATGTCAGTAAGGTAGAGACAGTGGCCCTGGAGGAAACCTTGCCAAGACGTTTCTGGGCATCAGACCCAGTGCAGACCGCTTCACCTGGGTCCGTTTTACATGTGTTTCTGGAGGTCCTTCCTGCCATCGCCAGACAGTGTTCTGGGTACCATGGTTACAGCAATGGACACACACAGGAGGCATCTCGTTTACTCCTTCGATCTGGGAGTTTGGCACGCAAGTCCAACTTTCAGGGGGAAACTGAGACTCGCATCTCAGTGATGTGCCTGCATCACACAGCCAGCAGGTGGCCTGGCTGGCCTCTGGGCCTATGATCTGCAGCCGGTCGCCCCCATGGGGAGGTGGGGCCTGCGGCTGCCGGGGTCTGCAGGACAGAACACGGAAAGGAGGGCCCAGGTGCTCGTGAGGACATCACAGGCCCATGGATCCCCTTCTCATCGCATTCCCGGGCCCATCCCTGCCCTGTGACTGTGGCTGGGCTATGGACCTGCCTGGCTCCAGGGCCGTGGCCAGTGGCCTCTGGTCCACTCGCCTATCCCGAAGCAGGGGCCCCGCGACCCCGTCAGCACTTGTACTGAATCAGCTTCAATCTGCTGCCCGCCCCGACTTCTGTTTCTGCCCGGTAGGTGTCCGTGCTGGGCAGTGTCCATCCTGCTCCTACGAGCGGTGGCCGTGGGAGCAGACAGGCCTCCCTCTGCTGGAGAAACACAGCGAGGCGGTCCAACGGCCTCCCCCCTACACGCCCTGTGCTGCCCAGGGCTTCCTACCCAGGCCCTGTAGAGGCCTGAAAATACAGCAGCTCCCGGAGCGGGCATGTGTGTTAATGAGTTGGAAAACGGAGCAAGAAAACGTCATTTCTGACCCCTGATGTGTGCTGGGCTATGAGTTCAGCGCTTGGCCCTGTTACCTTTTTCTGTCCCTTGCCCGCCCCCCGCCTTTTTTTTTATTGCGCTGGGTCTTCACGGCTGCGCACGGGGTTTCTCTAGTTGCGGCGAACAGGGGCTCTGTGGTGCGCAGGCTTCTCATTGCGGTGGCTTCTCTTGTGGAGCACAGCCTCTAGGGCTCACGGGCTTCAGTACTTGCAGCGTGTAGGCTCAGGAGTTGTGGCACACAGGCTTGGTTGCTCCGCAGCGTGTGGAATTTTCCCCGACCAGGGATTGAACCTGTGTCCCCCGCATTGGCAGGCAGATTTTTATCCACTGTACCACCAGGAAAATCCTTCTGTCCCTTTTTATGGGTGAAGAAATAGGCCGAGGGAACTTCAGTGATTTTCTCAGGATGCCCAACCCTTAGTGGAGGAAGCATTGACCCCACACCTGGCTCCCTGCTCCATCGGATGCCAGGCAGGTGGCACGTCATTCAGAGCAGCCACCAAATAGTGGCAAGTCGGGCTTTGGGGAGAAATGCTGGGGGCAGAGAGGCAGCCAGCAGCCTTCACCTCCTTCTGGGGGTGACCTGTTCCATTGGTCACGGCTCGCCCTCCTGCAAGGGGGTTTTGATGGTGCATATTCCTGTTTGAGCAGCTTCTTGAATCCCAGCCTTTACCCCATGGCGGCCACCTGCCCCCCATTTCTCTGTGCCAGTCTGCCCACGCACCCATCAGCCTTCCCCGTAGCCCCTGTGTATGTAGAGAAGATCAAAGTGTTAGTCACTCAGTTGTGTCCGACTCTTTGCAATGCCGTGGACTGTAGCCCGCCAAGCTCCTCTGTCCGTGGAATTTTCCAGGCAAGAATACTGGAGTGGGTTGCCATTTCCTTCTCCAAGGGTATCTTCTCAACCCAGGATCAAACTCGGGTTTTCTGCATTGCAGACAGATTCTTTACCGTCTGAGCCACCAGGGAAGCCCCTTGGAAATGCTTTCTCTGCCCACATGGTACAGGAGAGGATGGCAGACTGCCTGGAAGAGGAGACGGAAATGTGGCCCTGGCCCCGGGCCTCGGAGAGGGAACTGCCAGTGCCTTTCCAGGCATTGACTTCCGGGCCAGGTGTCAGCCTGGAGGGGCTGGAGCTGGCCAGCTCTGCGCTTACTCATGCCACTTGTCACACTGGGCTGGGAAGGCGTCCAGGCTCCCAGGGGCCTCCAAGGGTTCACCAGAGGTCACTGAGTGCCGCTCCTGCCCCAGAAATGGCTGTTCCCAGACTGTCGGACAGTCACGGAAGCCTGATATGGACCAGCTCCCGGGGTTCCCAGGAGAATGGGAACAGGAGATCAGGTCTCAAGGGAAGGCGGTACGGCCGCAAGCGCCAGAGCCTAGAGGAACGGGGGCTGTACTGGAGGCGGGAGCCCTGGGCACATGGAGGAGTGGCAGATAATGTATTTTGGGGTTGGGGGCGAGGCGGTATGGGGGCTGTGGGAGAGCACAGGCTGGCGCACATGCAGACCCAGACTGAGAGCCCTGACCCTTCTTACTAACCATGTGACCCTGGGATCCTTATTTCTCATCTCCAAGCCCCCACTTCCTCTTCGGTGAGATGGAGCTGGTCATACCTGCTTCCCCAGGTGATCTGGGTAGCAGAGTGGTGGGCAGCGGTGGGTCAGCCGTGGAGGACGGTTTCCCCCTGCTGATGATTCAGAAACGTATTTGTAAAGCTGTCAGTTCTGGACCAGCTGTGACGGGAAGGGCTCGGCCAGTGGGGTTGGCAGGCAATTTTGTTATTCCAGGGGGTCAGGAAGGCTTCCTGGAGGAGGTTCTCTCTCTCTTTTTTTTGCTGTGCTGGATCTCTATTTGCTGCGCGTGGGCTTTCTCTATTTGTGGCGAGCAGAGGCTCCTCTTCATTGAGCTGTGGTGGCTTCTCCTGTGGAGCACGGGCTCTAGGCGAACGGGCTTCAGCCGCTGTGTCTCGAGGGTCCATCTCGGGCTCAGTCACCTTGTGGTGCGCGGACTCGGTTGCCCTGCAGCATGTGGGATCTTCCCGGACCAGGAATAGAACCCATGTCCCCTGCATTGACAGGCGGATTCTTAACCACTGGACCACCAGAGATGTCCATAAATGGCTATTCACTTTTATGATGATAATTTCTTCCAGATTTCCCCCCAAGCTTATTAATTGTATATCTTATGCTTTCTCTAAACTTACAAACACGTATGCTTAAAGCATAAGCATTTTCCCATGTCTTTAAATCACTTTATAATGCTCTGTCATCGGAGTGCATTGTAGTTAAATGACAGCCCTCTCCCCCAAGAGTGGACAGCGGGGCAACTCCTCACACCATGGACACCTAACATCTGCTCATCCGATGGTCTGCCAGCTACCAAGCCTTCCCATACTGACACATATGATCTCCTGCCCACCCCCCATAACCAGCCCTACAGGAGGAAACAGGCTCAGAGAGCTTAAGGAGCTCACTGGAGGTCACACAGCCCGCTCCCAGGCTCTTCCCACCACAACCGCCTATCCACACTAGATAGGTCTTTGCTGCCCCCTTCTGGCTATCAGCATCTATAACATTGCTACTGCTGCTGCTAAGTCGTTTCAGTCGTGTCCAACTCTGTGCGACCCCATCGTCGGCAACCCACCAGGCTCCCCCGTCCCTGGGATTCTCCAGGCAAGAACACTGGAGTGGGTTGCCATTTCCTTCTCCAATGCATGAAAGTGAAAAGTGAAAGTGAAGTCGCTCAGTCGTATCCGACTCTTCTCGACACCATGGACTGCAGCCCACCAGGTTCCTCTGTCCATGGGATTTTCCAGGCAAGAGTACTGGAGTGGGGTGCCATTGCCTTCTCCAATCTATAACATTAGTCCTGTCTAACCCTTTAGGCTCACAGTCCTCTGAGCTCACTTCTTTGCACAACAACAAAACGTTATTGAATGTCTGCCGTCTCTATGCCAAGCGATATCTGGGAATACAAAATAGAAAAAAAAACTCTGCCATCATGGTGCTTATATTCTAGTCAGGGAGGCAGATAAATAAGAACAAATAATATATTCAATAGTGATGAGTACCATGGAGACAAATGCAAAATTAGGACTTTCTTTCAAGAGCACAGTTTTAGAGGCTACCAGGAGTAAAGGCCTGAATGAAGAGAGGGTATAAGCCATGTAGAAATCTAGGTCAAGACATCCAGGGAGAAGAGTCCATCAGTGCAAAGGCCCTGGGGCCCTGGACATATTTGGAAAATAGGGTCAACAGGATTGCTTTTTATTTTTTTGGCCAAGCCTCATGGTATGTGGGATTTTAGTTCCAGGGATTAGACCAGGGATTGAACCTGTGCCCCCTGCAATGGAAGTGCGAAGTCTTAATTATTGGACCACCAGGGAAGTCCCCCAGCAGGATTTCTGAGTGTGGATGAGGGGTATGAGAAAGAAAGATCAAAGATGTCATCAAGACTTTGGAGGAGGAGGGGAGGTAGGATCTGAATGGTGGGCAGATTTGACACCCAAGTGGATAGCTTGGGCAGGCAGCTGGATCTGTAAACAAGAGAGAGTCCCATTTGGGGGAGACTGTGACTCAGGGGCAGAGCATTCAGCTGCAGAGAGCCCCACTGGAGACACGTGTATATCAGTCATGAAAATGGATCATAGTGGTGTTGGGCATGGACAGTCACGAGGGGTCCAAGGATGAACCCTGGGGCCCTTTGAGAGCAGAGGAGAGATAAGTGAATCCCCCCAGAGGGAGTGATGTCCTGGAAACTCAGTGACAAACTGTTGGAAAAGGAAACAGATCGCCCAGGCCCAGTGCTGCAGGGTCAGGTGCAGACCCAAGATGGGGCCATGGGATGGAGCAGCCCAGGCGTCCAGGGTCGGCGCGGTCAAGAGCAGTTTCAAGGAGGCAAGGGACCTGATTGGAATCGTGAGCTCGGGGGGAGAATGAGAGGAAAGACATGGAACTCAGCAGGGTCAAGGGAGAAATGGGGTAGGAGCTGCAGGGTGGAATGGGCTTTAGCAGAGGGGTTTGGACATTGAATAGTGATGGTGTGATTTTTAGAGAAATGAGTGACCTAGTGGCAGAGCGGATGGGGAGGTGGCCAGAGGAGAGGCGTCCCCCTGAGAATAGGAGGCTTATGGGGGATGCTGAGACCACATGCCAGATAGAGCCCCTCTGCCCAGAGAGGGACAGGGGAAAGGTGGTAAGGACAGAAGACTGTGTGTCCTGGGGCGGAGGGGTGTGGGAGGAAGGATTATTGGAGTCAGGGTCCTAGGGGAAGGACTGGGAAGATGGGAAGGAACAGTCTCAGAAGAATGTATGACCTGGACACTGTGGAGAGGCCACCACTGTTGATGACCAAGAGGTTTAGACGTGGCTGGAGGGAGGAGAGGTTGTCAGGACAGGGAGGGTCAGGGGCTTGGAAGGTGTGTCTGCCAGCAGGTTGATCCCCGGGAAGTAGGACGGGAGCAGCCTGGGTTTCCAGAGCCCCGTGCAAGTTCAGTGCCTCGCTGAGCGCCCACTGCATACCTGGCCCTGGGCCTCTGACCCGAGGCTCATGGTGTCTTCACAGCAAGCCTGCAACGTCGGTACTCTCTACATTCCCATTTTTGCCGCTGAGCACACTGAGGCTGAAGGAAGCAGTCAGGTAGTTAACACAGGGCCGCAGTCGTGCTCAGGGCCATTCCATTCTGGAGACTGGGCCAGTGGCGTTGGGCAGCGGGGGTGGATGGCAGCACCAGGGTGAGGCCGGAATCATACCCGGCCTTGACGTAACACTGGTGACTCAAGCTCTCTCCCATAATATTGGAAGCTTTTTCTGTCAAGGAAATGATAGGGTTGGGTTTGTCTTGTCTTATCATTACCATGGTAACCACTCTTCTACCCACCGAGGTAGATGGGAGAAGGCAAAACTGGGGCAGCATGGGCGGCAGGACCCAGGGGTAGGTGGAATTAGGATCTAGAGGTGGCAGTGGGGAGTGAGGAGGGAGGGCAGAAGGTTCCAGCAGGGTGATGGTGGTATCCATCTTCAGGGCTGGATCTGTAGGCCTGCGAGAAACCCAGGAGCATGTGTGCAGTTGACAGGACCCAAGTGGTGCCCAGAGCCTGTAGGGTGGCACTGGGGCTGGGCCCAGTCTGGTGAAGGTGGCAGCTGCAACCACAAACTCTGGATAGTGTGGAGCAGGCAGAGAGGTCCCAGGGCAGAGCCCAGGAGCTCACTGCCCTCCACGGGACCTTGAGGATGAGGAGCCTGTGAAGGAACAGAGGAGGTGGAGCCTGAGGGAAGGAGGTGGAGGGATTTGCAGGTCCGAAGAGCTGAGTCAGGCAGCTCTTTGCAGATCTCAGATGACAGCAGAGGCCTAGGCAACACCAGCGAGATCAAGGAAATGAATATTCTAGAACCGATCTTGAAGCACAGCAGTTTAAAAAAAAAAAAAAAAAAAGTCTTGTTAGGTAGTGAGTTCTCTGTCACTGGAAGCATCCAAGCGGCCACTCACCTCGGGTCGCTGCAGGAGATGGAGGAAGGCTTTACCCATTGCAGCTACCTTTGGCTTGTGCGTGCCATGCCTGTCTGCCCAGAGTCCTAGCCCTTTAGAACCAGGAAGGGTGCAGACCCAGGGGCCTCCCCACCCTCTGACAACCCTGCTGCCCTGCTCACAGCTGTCTGCCCTGGCTGTCTTCTGGCCAAACACACAGTTCCCCTAGGCCTCAGCCAGCTTCCTCTTCTTTTGGTTGGATTCTTTGGTCTCCAGCAGCTCATCCTCCCTGCCAGCTTGAGAAAACTCAGTGGTGAGCAGCCAGGCACCCCCCTACTCCCACTTACCACCCGAGAAAAGGGGCTAGGGACCCCATAGTCAGAGCAGAGCTGCCGACTTCCTCTGTGAGACTAGCAAGTCCGATTTTGCCCTTGACCTGCACCACCCCCAGCCAAACCAGGGCTGTCTTGGGTGCCCCAGCGAGGCAAGAAGAAGAGGAATAAATAGCCTGTCGTGTTCGGGGGGGCGGGCAAGGCCAAGAGGCCGGCTAGGCCCGAGCGTGGAGGGCCTGGAAGGCCTGGCTTTGCAGCGTGGACTGGACCCTGCAGACCCGGCCTTGGCAAGCCCTTCCGCTGACGTCTCCACGGCCGGAGCCCGAGCACCCCCGCAGGTCAGGGTCCAAGCTCTGCTGGGCCCCAGCTTTACCTCAGAAGGGCCCCGCTCCATAAACCCTCCACTTGGCTTTTCATTTAAGGAACTCTGTCGGATTATATCCTGCTGAGAAAATATGACTTGCTGGCATCCCATCTGACCTACTTCCCACCCCAGTGTTGCCTGAGGCCCAGTTTGAGAAGCTCAGCTCTGGGTGAAGGGTCGGCCAAGGGGAGGGCTGTGATCCCTTTTGCGGGGAGGGTCCCTGTGGCTCAGACGGGAAAGAATCTGCCTGCCAATGCAGGAGATACAGGTTCCATCCCCTCCATGGGGAAGATCCCCTGGAGGAGCGCATGGCAACCCACTCCAGTATTCTTGCCTGGAGAATCCCATAGACAGAGGAGCCTGGTGGGCTGCAGTCTGTGGGGTTGCAAAGAGTAAGACACGACTGAGCAACTAAAACTTCCATTTTTCATGAGGAAGGAATGTTCCCAGCCCCACATGGCACCTCTTGTCATTGTCCCCACTGGGGCCTCTTCTAGGTCTCCTGTCACTCACTGGGTGCTGGGAGGGGTGGGCTTTCCGGAAAAGGGGCTGACGTTGACCTCAGCAGAGGGCATTGGGGAAGGGACTGAATAGGAACAGGGGAAAGTCCCCTGCTGGCCCCACTCAGGAGCTAGGTGACCTTGGATGAATTAACGTACTGTCTCTGACCTGGGAAAGTAACCTTGCTATCTCTCGGCCTTGAGGTCACACGGAGCAGGGACAGCCTCCGTGGTCCACCCTCTAGCCTTGTCACACACACACCCCCCCTTTCTCTCTTCCCTACCCCACCCCCTCTCCACCCTTCCAACTCCGTCAGGCTCTCGAGAGCTCAAAATAAGATCGTCCTTTCTCAAGTTTCTAAAGATATCGCAATTCCAGCGCCAGCCACATGTTTCTCCACTTAATTATCTCTGCTTTTCTTTGTTAATTAGGCTCCAGTAATGATCTCCCTTCTGCCATCCCGGGAGGAGCTGGCATCTGCTGGGCGGGGCCCGGAGGCCTTTGTGGGCAGATGACTGGCTGCCAGGCCCAGAATTGGCCGGCTGCCTCCTTTCTTCCAGGCGAGGCGGCCCCGTGGGCCGTGGAACAATGTGGTGTCAGGAGGCCCCGCCCTTTCCTGGCCTGTGGGGGCCCAGCGGGGATCGAAGGCTGCCCCCCACCCTGCCCCTGGGGTGGTCGGTGGTGGTCCCAGCCCTGTCCTCCCCCAGCTCTGCCAGGGGAGGGGAGGGCTACCCCAAGATTCCCAGCAGTTGTTAGGCAGGGGGCTCAGGCCCCAGAAGGGAACAGTGAGGGGCTTCAAACTCTTCTGTAGCATTCCAGAAAACCTCACCGAAACTAGTTCCCCAGCTGGGACCACCCAAGCCGACAGGAATAACCAACGCCTTTATTTGGACTGGAATGGGATCAGCTCTGGGGTCACCAGGCACCTCGTGCCCAACCGAAGCTCTCTGGCTGAGAAATCCGTCTTTGAGCCACAGAAAGTGGAGGCCTGGTGGGGAGGGGGCACAAAGGATGGCTCAGCACACGTTGTTTCCTGGGGGGGCTGGATCTTGCCAACCTCCAGGGAGAGAAAGTAAAAAGTGTTAGTCCCTTAGTCATGTCCAGCTCATTGCGATTCCATGGACTATAGCCCACCAGGCTCCTCTGTCCATGGATTCTCCTCACAAGAACACTGGAGTGTGTTGCCATTTCCTCCTCCAGAAGATCTTCCTAAACCAGGGATCGAACCCAGGTCTCCTATATTGCAGGCAGATTCTTTACCGTCTGAGCCACCTCCAGGGTCTGGTGGCAAAAGAGACCTTTCGGTGGTGGGAGGTGGGGATGGGGACACAGCCCTAGCCCTCTGCAGTCCCTCTGCAGGCTTGGGGACAGGACAGCACAGCCTGCAGAAGGGACCCTTCAAGTTTGGGAGCAAAGGGCCAGTTACTTAGTCGGTGAACAGTCTCGAAGTGTCTGCTGGACCGGGCACTGGGCTGAGGGCTTCCCTGGTGGCTCAGATGGTAAAGAATCTGCCTACAATGTAGGAGACCGGGGCTTCATCCCTGGGTAGGGAAGATCTCCTGGAGAAGGGAATGGCAACCCACTCCAGTATTCTTGCCTGGAGAATCCCTTGGGCAGAGCCTGGAGGGCTGCAGTCCATGGGGCTGCAAAGAGTCGGACACAACTGAGTGACTGATGCTTTCACTTTCTTCACACTGCCTCGTGGGATTTACATTCTGGTGTGGTTGCAGAGAACAGACGATGTGCGAAGGATCAAGGGTACCAGATGTTGAGGGCTGAGAAGCAGATGGGAGAGGTTGTGTTTATTTTTAGGGAGTCGCAGTGGGTTGATATGGGGGTGGCCAGGGAAAGCCTGTAAGCAAAAGCCTGAAGTGGGCAGTAGAGCCAGAGGGTGCGCAGGGAAGAACCTTGCAGGCCAAGTACAGACTGCAGAGACCCTGAGGTCCCCTGCCAGGGTGGGAGGTGGGGTGGAAATGGGAGAGAAGGCCGATTGTGGGCGCTGGATCAGGATGCCGACCCTTATTCCAAGGGAGCTGGGAGCCAGTGCAGGCTTCGGAGCAGAGGAGAAACAGAATCCAGTTTAGGATCTAACAGGACCCTTCAGGCTGCTGGGTGAGGACACGCAGGGAGGCAGCAGGGGGCGATGTAAGGAGGTGGTCATAGCAACACATGCGAGGCCCCGGGGGTGGCTGCAGCCATGGTGAGTTTTTGACTCTGGGCAGAGTTTGTAGCTAAAACCAACAATTTGCTTGCTGGTAGGGGCTGTGAGCAAGAGGATAGGTAGGGGGAGTCGAGCTTGACCTCAGGGATTTGGAGTGAGCTTCTGCAAGGATGGAGGTGCTGATAGGTAGCTGAGATTCGGAAGATGCAGGAAGAGGTGCCGGGGTGGGGAGTGGGGGAGGTCTCAGGCATGTTTGTGGCTTATTAAGTCTGGGGGCTTCCCAGGTGGCTCAGCGGTAAGGAATCTGCCTGCCAGCGCAGGAGACACAGGAGATGTGGGTTTGATCCCGGGGTCAGGAAGATCCCCTGGAGGAGGAAATGGCAACCCACTCCAGTGATCTTGCCTGGAGAATCCCAAGGACAGAGGACCTGGCGGGCTGCAGTTCTTGGGGTTGCAAAGAGTCGGACAGGGCTAAGCATGCGCACACATCTCCAAGAGCAGTTTGACGTACAAGCAGGGGGCTCAGGGGAGCGGTCCATACTTGATATGTCATTTGGAGAATCACAAGCGCATTGCTGGTAATATTTGAAGCCCAAACGGGGACTTCCCTGGTGGTCCAATGGTTAAGACTCCGCACTTCCAATTCAGTGGGGCACATCCATCGTCCGGGAACGAAGATCCCACACGCCGCCTAGTGAGGCCAAAAAATAAAAATACATAAATAAAGCCCAAACAAAATGAGATCATCAGAAATGAGTGGACTCAGCAGGTCAGGACCCCGGTACCTTCAGTCTTTGTAGGTCAGGAAGAAACCGGGAGGAGCCAGGAGGGGGTGGTGTCCTGGGGGTGAGTGGAAGAACCCCCTTCTCCCTGGGAGGAGGCCCTTCTCCCCTTGTGACCCTGAGGGTCCCACGGCCCAGAGACGTGGCTGAGCATCTTGCAAGGAAATCAGACGTCAGGCCCTGAACGACAATGGCTTTTCAACAGGCCCCAGTCCCCACAGCTTAGGATTATAGATGCCCCACAAGGTGAGTGGGAAGAGGCTTCCTCTCCGCCCCACAAAGTAGAGGAGCCCCGGATCTCTGTTGTCTGTTTCATGAAACAGCAGGTTCCCTATGACTTCTCAAGTGGGGACCCGGGGAGTGCAGGGCTGGGTGAAAACTCCAGCAGAGGGTCTTGTTCACCAGGGGAAGGAGGATGGATTTGCCCCACAAACAACAGAAGCCCTCAGCGAGTTTAAAGCAACAGAAGGACATGGTCAGACGGACAGTTTAGATAAGTCTGAGTGGCTTGCAGAGCAGAGGGTGGAATCGGGGAGGCCAGCCGAGAAGTTCTCGCCGCATCAAAGGTGACAGGATGTACCTGGATTTTGTTGTTGTTTGGTCACTAAGTCAGGTCTGATTCTTCCCAACCTCATGGACTGTAGCCCGCCAGGCTCCTCCGTCCTCCATTATCTTCCGGAGTTTGCTCAAACTCATGTCCATTGAATCAGTGACACTATCTAACCATCTCATCCTCCACCGGCCCCCCTCTCCTTTCGCCTTCGGTCTTTCCCAGCATCAGGATCTTTTCCAGTGAATCAACTCTTCGCATCAGGTGGCCAAAGTATTGGAGCTTCCGCTTCAGCATCCGTCCTTCCAAAGAATATTCAGGACTGATCTCCCTTAGGATGCACTGGTTTGATCTCCTTGCTGTCCAAGGGACTCTCAAGAGTCTTCTCCAATACCACAGTGTGAAAGCATCGATTCTTTGGCCCTCAGCCTTCTTTACGGTCCATCTCTCACATCCGTACATGTTTACTTGAAAAACCATGCGTGCTAAGTCGCTTCAGTTGTGTCTGACTCTTTGCAACCCTATAGACTGTAGCCTGCCAGGCTCCTCTGCCCAAGGGATTCTCCAGGCAAGAATACTGGAGTGGGTTGCCATTTCTTCCTCCAGGAGATCTTCCCAACCTAGGGATCGAACCCACATCTCTTACGTCTCCTGTATTGGCAGATGGGTTCTTTACCACCTGGGACACCCTGAAAAAAATACAGCTGGAGGCAAAGGGGCGCAGAGGGGTGGAGTTTCCTGTGGCTGCAGTAAGTCAGTGGCTGAAAGCAGCCCGGGTTCATCTCCTTACAGGAGTAGTCAGGGTGTCCACATGGCGGGTTCCTTCCAAGGGCTCTTCGGGGGAATCTGTTTCCGCGTCTTTTCCATCTTCTAGAAGCTGCCTACCTTCCTTGGCTTGTGGCCCCTCCATCTTCAGAGCGTGTCCATCCAACCTCTGTTGTCCCCTCTCCTGCTTTTGACCTTGCCTCCTTTTTCTAGGGACTCTTGTGATTACATTTGGGGTCCACTCGAATAATCCCGCATCATCCCCCCATCTCAAGATCCTTAAGGGTAGCAGCATAGTCCTTCTGCCATGTGAAGAAACAGGCTCCAGGGATTAGGGGATGGTCAGCTTTGGGGGCCGCTATTCAGCCGAGGTTTCCCTCCTGAGTGACCGTGTGGGAGGGTGGGGTCAGGGACCCACGAGATGGGAGGAGGGACAGGTTTGAGGGAGGCTTGGGCAGAGACTGGGCGGGGTGTGCAGAACAAAGGTGCTCGGGGAGGCAGGTGGAAACATGGGTTTGAGGTTATGGGTGCAGAGAGAGCTGGACGGGGTAGAAGGAAGATCTGGTTCCTCCCCACGTGCAGAAACTGAGTTGTGATTAGCCTTCAGTATGATTTCAGACCCTCTACCTGTCCTCGCAGCCTCGGCGGAGAGGCTTACTGCCAGGTGGTCAGTGATCTGGGATGAATCGTGGCTCTCCTGCTTACTCCCTGTGTCACCGGAGCAGGTGGCTTTCTCTCTGTGCCTCGGTCCCCCCATCTGCAGGAGGGAGATGCTCCTAGGACCGACTTCCTAGTGTTGTCGGAAGGATTAAGTGAATGCATGCCGAGGTCTAAGAAGAGTGCCTGGCACGTGGGAGTTTAATTTCTTGGACAGTTATTTGCCGAGTGCTTGTGATGCGTCGGGCGTTACTGTGGGTGCTGGGGCTGTAATCGTGAACACGTGCAGACAGACCACACGGTCGGCCCACAGGAACATCTGTTCTCAGGTCCCTGGCTGCAGAGTTCACCGATGTTGTAGGGTAAGGATCGTGGCCTCAAAATACTTCCTTTCTCCCTGGCCCCTGGCACAGCGGAGACCCAGCCTATGTGGGTCAGCTGACTGCTTCTGCCCATCTTGCCCAAGTTGGGCGCTGATGCTCTGCCAGTCACACTTAGTGGGCAGCCTTCTGCACCTGGCCAGTTGTGCCCACATGTCACAGTTCAGCCTAGGCCTTGTTGGCCTTGGGACCATGGAGGAGGGGAGGGGAGGGGAGAAGGAAGGAAGTAACTTCCCTTGGGAAGGGCCATGAGTATGTCCGCTCCCAGGACCGTCCATCCAGGATAGACACCCCCCGCCACTGCCCCAAGAAAACCTAATGTTTGCTCTACCCAGCCTGGCTTGCAGGTTCAGGCTGCAAGTGAATTTTTAATTTACAATTAAAAGGAGCTGCAAGAGAATTTGGGAGGAAGCCCTCTGTCAAGCTGCTGGTCTGTTCTCAGGTGGGAAAATGGCACCCAGGGGTCAGACAGACCTGGGTTTGAGCCTTAGTGCCACCGTTAGCCGGTGGAGGGCTTGCATCCTAGTGTTTGGCGGAGGGGAGGGCCTGGAGGAGCCCCAGAAGGGGAGGCCCCGGCCAAACAGCCCTCCGTTGCCCATCGTTTCAGGCTCTTGTTGCAGTGGGTCAGCTGGAGGCCAGGCAGCTGGGCTCCAGGAGGAAGCTGGATCACCTGCCCAGGCAGGCTGTGGTCCACCCACCACCCACCTCCATCCCGGGGAAGGGAGATGGATTGATGGAGGTACAGAGCCCGGCCCTAGAGAACTCTGGGTAAGAAGGCATGCCTTCTTCCCTCCCTCCACCCAGGGAACCCCGTGCACTGATCAGTTCCATCATGGTCCCCAGCACACAACTCATTGTGCCATATCCCTGCATGTAACGAGCGAGCGATTGATTGATGGCTGTAACTTTTTATTTTGAAATAATTTTTAATTTACAAATACTTGCAAAGATAGTACAGAGTTCCGAAGTACTGTCTGACCCATGTAGGACGCGAACATCCTGTAGAACCATGGTCCACTTGTCAAAACTCGACATCAGGTGGCGCCTGCAATGGACTAAGCTCAGGCTAGATTTCTTCAGCTGTTCCATTGATATCCTCTTCACATTCCAGACTCCAATGCAGGATACCACACTGCATTTGTATTCATTTATTTTTATTCTTTCATTCATATGCATGCATACTTGTTTGGGCGCTTGTTAATAAATACTACAGTGAACGCCTGTGAACCCACCACCCATCTAAGAATCAGAACAGAGCCAGTAACATACCCACCCAAACGCTCTCCTTCGTTTTGTCTGCCTCTCTCCCTGGAACAAATATTCTGAATTTTATGTGTCTCTTTTTCTTGGGGTTTTTTTTTTTTCCTGCAAAATTGCAAAACTACAGGAAAAAAAGAATAGAATACTATAATGCCTGTCAGTATATTCTTTCGCTGAATTCACTAATTCTTTTTTTTTTGGCCAAGACTCTCATCTTACAGGATCTTAGTTCCCCAAACCAGGGGTTCAACCTGGGCCTTCTGCAGTGAAAGAGCGGAGTCCTAACCACTGGACTGCCAGGGAATTCCCTGGAGTCATTGGGAGCTGGTGGTTCACACAGTAAAGAATCCACCTGCAATGCAGGAGACCTGGGTTTGATCCCTGGGTCAGGAAGATCCCCAGGAGGAGGGCATGACAACCCACTCCAGTATTCTTGCCTGGAGAATCCCATGGACAGAGGAGCCTGGCGGGCTACAGTCCATGGGCTCCCAAAGAGTCGGACACGACTGAGCGACTAAGCACAGCACATTAATTCTTAACATTTTGCCAAATTCCTTCCCTCCCTTCCTCCTTGTCTCTCTCCCACCCACAGACCCCACCCCCATTGGTTTCTGTCTCTGCCTCTTTCTCCATCAAAGTAACTTGCAGGCACGTCTTGACTCTTTATGCCTAAATATTTCAACACACATCTCTCCAGAACAATGCTCTTCTTTTTTGCAGACCCATAATACCGTTGTCACACTTATGAAACTTGCTAACTCCCTCTCATCTAGTATACAGTTTATATTCAGATTCCCAAAAATGTCTTTGATGGTGTCATCCCCTGTGATTTAATCACTGCTCACACATTTTTTTTTTAATGTCTATTGCATAAAATACTTGCTTAAACCAAAATTGTTTCATTTTGCTTATTTTTTTAACTTCTATAACCAAGGTGTCTTATTTTTTAGAGGTTTTTTTTTTTAATGTATCTATTTTTGGCTGCATAGGGTCTTAGTTGTGGCATTCGGGCTCCTCATTGCCAGCTTAGTTGCTCAGCGGCATATGGGGTCTTGTCACATGTGGGATCTTAGTTCCCTGACCAGGGATCAAACCTGCGTCCCCTGCACTGGAAGGCAGATTCTTAACCTCCGGACCACCGGGGAAGTCCCCAAGGTATCCTATTATAGAAAGCCTGGAATTTGCTTCTGTCACTTAACAAGACGTAACATAGCGTTAAAATGTTTCGCCATAGCTGTTTTTTTCAGGGCTCTGTAATATTCCACTGCGTTGACTATACCACGATTGATTCATTCATTCTCCTGTCCTAGGCTGTCTGGGTCTTGCTGTTACTTGCTGTTACTAAGAGTGCTCTTTAGCCCACCTGAGCATGTTTCCTTTGGCACACGTACGAAAGATTCTCTTGGGTACATGAGATCACAGGCGAGGGCGAGGGCTTCCACCCCACTGCAGCATGGCTGTGCCATCTCTGAGTCTCAGTTTGTCCATCTGCAAAACAGATGATGGAACTCCTGCTGCCCCTACACACAGATCCTGGAAAGGGTTAAGAGGTGAACTGAGTGTATCCTTTCATCCTGGCGCAGGCCTGGTGCCAGGAAAGTGCAGTATCCTACAAGTCACAGGGGCCCAGGGAAGGATGTGGCTTGTCCCCTATCTGAGTGACCCCTGCTGCCTGCACACGGCAGCTATCCCACCAAGGTGGGGTGCCCATGGATATTTAATCTTCTGGTCTCTTGAGAGCCAGGCCCACCTGGCTCTACTTTTTTACTTTAAATTATTATTATCATTCTGTGTGTGTGTGCTCTTTGCAACCCCATGAACTGTAGCCCACCAGGCTCCTCTGTTCATGGGATTCTCCAGGCAAGAATACTGGAGTGGGTTGCCATTTTCTTCTCCAGGGAATCTTCCCGACCCAGGGATCAAACCTGCATCTCTTGCGTCTCCTGTATCAGCAGGTGGATTCTTTACCACTAGCGCCAGCTGGGAAGCCAGGTGACAATCAAAAATAACAAAAACAATTGTTATTATTTTAGTGAATTTATTTTTGACTGCCCTGGGTCTTCGTTGCTGTGCATGGGCTTTCTCTAGTTGCAGTCTGCGGGCTTCTCATTTCAGTTGTTTCTCTTGTTTCAGGAGTTAAGGCACATGGACTTAGTTGCCCCGCCACACATTAGATCTTCCTGGAGCAGGGATTGAACCTGGGTCACCGGCATTGGCAGGCAGATTCTTCTTAAGCACTGGACCACCAGGGGAGTCCGTGGGTCTGGTTTATGGCTGGATCGCCCAGTCCGAGCCCGGCAGAGCGGAGAGGCTGCTTCGAGAGGAGAGAGGAGAAATAATTATATTCTTCCCCCAGAGACTGGCTTCTCCCCTCTCTCGCTGCCGCTGCCTCTGTGTCATTCTGGAACGTGATTCCCAGCACACAGTTATCAACCCTAGCTGGGCACCTCAGACTAGGTGCAGAAAGGCCAGGCTGCTCCGGGCTCTTGTACTTTGCCCCCCAGAGAGCGCTGTGGGGCCACCCCAGGCGTCCCCCTGAGCTGCCTGGCTTAAAACTGTGTACCCAGCGTGGCTGTGATTTAATGAGCTTGGTTGCTTGCTTTCCCCAGGCAAAATTCAGTTAATCCTTGGGCTAACAGACAGCCGATTAGAAAGGACAAGAGGAGAGCTCCTGGGGCAGACCATAGAGAGAGAAACCAGAAAACTGGAAAAAGCAAAAAAAGGGCAGGAGAAATGCCAGCCCGGGGCAGTGGGGGACAGGTCACTGCAGCCAGGGCAAGTTCAGCAGCACTTTCTGGGTGGTACTGGGGTTCAGGTCATGAGGGTGACCTCCCCTACCCCCAAATTGTGTGCTTAATTAGAAAAGGGGTATTTGGTGTGGGTTGTTTTATGTTTATTTGTATTCATTTCTGGCTGTGCTGGGTCTTCGTTGCTGTGCAGGCTTTTCTCTGGTTGTGGCGAGAGGGGGCTACTCTCTCGTGGCGCACGACCTTCTCGTTATGGTGGCCTCTCGTCGTGAGCACGGGCTCTAGGGCACGCGGGCTCAGTCGTTGCAGCTTCCGGGCCCCAGAGCGCAGGCTCAGTAGTTGTGGCACACGGGCTTAGTTGCCCCAAAGTACATGGGATCTTCCTGGATCAGGGATCAAAATCAGGTCTCCTGCATTGGCCGGCGGATTCTTTACCCCTGAGTCACCGAGGAAGCCTGCTCGATGAGTTTTAGAAAATGTCCTCCCCTAAATGAGTCAAGCAAACCCAGAGACTTAAAAGAAATAAACTTCCATCTTCTGGAAGAGTTTTCTGTGTAAGATTTCATTTCCTGAGACTGTGTGAGATGACTGAGACAGTGGTCTGCTAATCATGTCAATGATAACTGGACATTGATGGCATAAGACCTTACTTTTTTTTTTTTTTTATGTAGTATCATTAAATCCCTCCCTAACACGTCAGGATTCCCATTAGAGGGATGTCAGAACTGACTCAGAGAGGTTGAGTGCTTTTCCAAACACCACACAGCATTAGGGGTATGGTCAAGATTGCCTTGGAATCTGCTGTCGTTGGCCCCGGGGATGCCCTTTCTCCCCACTGTCTGCAGGCATTCAAGCAGGTACCTGGAGGCTACACAGCCTCCGCATGGAGCCCTGTGATGTTTCCAAATGGAGAACATTCTGAAACGTTTGCAACTGTTGGAGTCCTTATAGCCAGCCTGGGTTTGCAGACACTCCGTCAGGTCCCCCCAGGGAAGAACAGTAATGACAACTAGCCCGAGACTGCGCCAGGCACGGGCAGGACGTCCTCAGCTCCGTGCGGTCATTGTTGCAACTTTCCAAACAAGGAAATGCAGTGGTGACCCAAGATCATGAGCTAATAACAGCTGAGACTTGAGACCAGGCAGTCAAGCTTCAGAGCGTGTGGTCTTAATCGGTCTTAAATTCCGGCAACAGGGCTGTACCTCAGTCTACGAAAGACCATGGGGCTTCTGGCCGAGACCCCACGGGCCCCAGGGATTGTGCCTCACCACCACCACACACAACACACACACACGCTCTCTCTCTCGTGTTCTCTGACCCTCGTTTTGCTCATTAGCAGACCAGACTCAGCGATGATGGTTGCCAGGGCCGCCCCGCCCTGCCCACAGCCGTCCTTGGGGAGGTCCCTGGTGACCACCGGCCTGGCTGCCGCCTCTCCAGGCAGTGGGCGTATGATGGTGGTGGTAGGAGCCTGGCAGTGTCAGGAAGGAGGTGACCGACCCACAGCCTGCCAAGAGGCCCATTGGGCTGAGCCATGCAGGCTAGGAGGAAGCGTGGCCTTCCTCCCCCATGTCTGGGGCTTGCCAGGACTTGTGGGGGCCAGCTGGGGACAGTGACCACAATCCACGTCACAGCAGGCCAGCTCTGTCCTAGGCATCTCTGAGCCTGGACCCGAGTGTGTTCATCCCTCCCCCTGCAAGGCTGGAGGTAAAGTGAGGGCACCTGTGGTTCAAGTTCAACCTCCCAAATACTGGGTCCCTCCTTGGCCCTCATCCCACAAGGGCTTCCCTCCTTTTTCGTCCAAGTACACAGAGTCCCTTGGAGGAAATCAAACCAGGGACTTGGAGAGTCCCTGCAAGGAGATCAAACCAGTCAATCCTAAAGGAAATCAACCCTGAATATTCATTGGAAAGACTGATGCTGAAGCTGAAGCTCCAATACTTTGGCCACCTGATGCAAAGAACTGACTCATTGGAAAAGACCCTGATGCTGGGAAAGATTGAAGGCAGGAGGAGACAGGGATGACAGAGGATAAGATGGTTGGATGGCATCACTGACTCAATGGACATGAGTTTGAGCAAACTGGGAGATAATGAAGGACAGAGGAGCCTGGTGGGCTACAATCCGTGGGGTTGCAAAAGGTCGGACACAACTGAGCACGCGCACACACACACACTCACAAAACATTTGTTGAGCACTTGTGAAGTGCCTGGAGCCCCGACGTGTGCCGATCAGGCCGAGCGCCACAGGGCCTGGGGGGGCACAGCTGTCACCCCCTCCGAGAAGCCCTCCATGCTCCCCAGCTGGGTTGGGGGGTCCCCCTCGCCCCCCGTGCTTCCACCAGGCTCTCACTGACAGTTCTCAAGCCCGATGGGTCACCCCGTGTCCCTCACTGTTGACTGCCTCATCTCGGACTTTTTCTGTACTCTGACGCAAGGTCAGCACTGCATCCCCACGGGACCATGCTTGTGAAATATTTGTCCAAGACAAATATTGTTTCAGGACAGTGAGCAGAAATGCTGAGAGGTGACACAACCCACCCGTGACTGAACCAACACAAGCCTAGGTTTTCGACTCCAAGTTCTTCGCCCTCCCAGAGCCTGGCATTGCCTCTCCCCCAAGGCGAGGGCAGTGTGAGGCTCAGGGCCGCCCTGTGTCTCTCTCCACCCACTGACAGTGGAGTAGCAGGGGTCTGCAGGGGAAGGCGGGGTGGGTGAGTGAGTCCCACGCTCCCAGACACACCCATGTGCCCAGGTGATAGTCACATCCAGCAACCACGAGAACCTGAGCTTACAGGCTTGTCTTTGAGGTACTGTCGACTTCCTTTTGTTAGTTATTTATGGCTGCGCTGAGCCTTTGTAGCTGCACGCAGGCTTTCTCTAGTTGCAGCCAGCGGGGACGACCTTGCTGCAGTGCCAGGCTTCCCATTGTGGTGGCTTCTCTCGGGCTTCAGTAGTGGTGGCGCACCAGCTTAGCTGCCTTGCAGCACGTGGGATCTTCCCCGACCAGGGATCGAACCTACGTCCCCTCCATTGGCAGTCGGATTCTTAACCACTGGACCACCAGGGAAGTCCGCTGTCTACTTCCTTTTAATCCAGAAGGCTTTGTCATATACCGACTGAGTCCCAGCCCTGCCCTGGGCTTGAGAGGAGACAAAGATGTGGAACTATGAGCTGATAGAACGAGAGATTTAGTGGAAACACCTTAAACATCAACTCTTCTTTCTAGAGATGGGAAACTGAAAATTCAGGAAACCCAGTGTGCCTGGTAGAGCGAAAGACCCGGACTTCTGGGTCAAATAGGGTATTCCTGGCCCTGCAGGGCTGTGTGACCTTGGGCGGGTTACTTAACCTCTCTCTGAACCTTTGTGGACTGTGGTGAGCAACGGCCACGACCATGTCTGGGAAGGCTGCCGGCGGAGTCTCCAGTGCACATTGGGTGGATCCAGGTTGATCTTTCCCTGGCCTCTGTGGTGCTGCCATGTCCGGGCAGAGTCCCGGAGCCATCCCTGGTGGCAGGGGGAGTAGCTGGATAGAAAGTGTCTTCCACCTCCCCGCAGGCTCGAGGTGGCCCCGGGGCCCAGGACTTGTCTTAGTTGACTGCTGACGTGGGCGGAGGTCAGGTTGATGCTGCCACCTCTGGGGTCCTGAAGACCATGGGGAAGGGCTGTGATGGGGTGTGTGGGAAGGTGGGAGGGCTCCCGGGTGCCGAGTTCGGGGTCTCAGTGTGCCCAGGGGCAACCATCACCCCCCGAGATGGGGACGCAGGAGGAAGATGTTATCTGGGATGCCTGACACTGGCAGTGCCCCCTGGCACCTGGGTGGCTGGTTGGTTGTGCTTGAAGAGAGAGAGATCCCGGAACTCTGAGATTTGGATATCTGGATGCTAGAATTAGGAGCGTGGGCATGAACGGGACCAGACAGGGCTACAGTGGGTGGGTGGAGGGGGAGGGGGTACTGGGAGGGCAGCGGGTGACGCAGGAGGGGTGCCAGGCAGTGTGGGAAGCTCTCTGCCCTGCAGGGCTGGGCGGGCAAGGCCCCTCCCTGGCGGTGGAGCCAGGGGAAGGCTGGGCCTCGTGCCCGGGGTGTGAAGTGCAGGCGGGGGGCAGCAGACAGTCTGAGTGGCACAGAGCCCTGGGCCTCCCAAATGGAACTGAGTTCTGTGAGATTTTTCCAGATTAGAACAGGAGTTGTTTTTCTTTGTCGACCCATTCTGTCTGCTCTGCCCCTCACCTCTCAGGCCCTGGCTCCCTGCCGGCTTCTAGCTCCCTGCCCCCGCCCCCCGAGGCCCAGCCCATGTGGTGAACTGTGCCACGGTGCCCCGGGGCCCTTCCTGGAACGCCCGCTCCTGGGACACATGCCCATGACTGCTCTGCCAGGACCTCCTCTATGCCATCCATGCCCCGCTTCTTCCTGGCCCAGCCCAGGCCTGTCTCTGGGGGCTCCACTGACCCCAGCTGCTCTTCCAGGCCAAGGAGAGGGCTGAGGGAGGGGAGCACAGGGTCCGGGCAGAAGGTGCCCCCTCAAGGGCCCCCCTGGTCACAAGCTTTGGGCTCTGGGTCTGCGAGGCAGCCAGGTGACTTCCTGCAAGCCCAGCTCAGTCAGGCGGCACAAGACCCCCACCTCCCTGCCCCCCCCCCCCCCGACCCACCCCATCCACTTCCCCTGGCCCCACCCTGTGCTTCAGCCCCAGCCAGCACACTGTGACCTTTCACCTTTCGATGCCCGTGCAGGGGGGCTGATCCTACACCTGGGGTGTCTTTCCCCACCCCCACTCCATCCTGCCTTCTCTTGAACATGCCCCCTCTCCCATCTCCTCAGGGGTGTCCCCGGTCACACTTCTGGGTGGGTGCGCGGCCTGGCCGTCACCCCCACTAGGCTGTGAGTCCCTGGGAGGAGGCTTCTGGCCTCCTTCTCCTCGGGGTGCTGCATGCCTGATGCGGGGCCTGTGCTGGGGAAGCTGTTCAGAGAATGCAGGATGGGTGGATGGATGTACGGACAGACGGCTGAGGCCAGCAACAGGTTGCAGGGGAGTGGGCGGGCCCTGGAGCGCCTGTGCCAGCCAGTGGTGGTCTGGGCCACCACGTGGGAGAAGGAGCAGGTCCCGGGGCCGAGCCTGTGGGGACCCTCACGCCCCCTTGCCTTCCTCTCATAGACGAAGATGATGCCAACAGGCTCGGGGAGAAGGTGATCCTCCGGGAGCAGGTGAAGGAGCTCTTCAACGAGAAATACGGTCAGTGCATAGTGAGGGAGGGAGGGCAGGGCTGCAGGGCAGCCTTCCTTGGGGTCCCCCTTCTTCTGCAGCCAACCTGGCATCCAGTTGTCCCCAGCTGACCTGTATGCTCCCTGGGGACATAGTTGCACTGTGACTGATGAGAGCTGACTCCTCATTCTGCCCCCCAACCAAGAAAGTGAGGGGGAAAGGAATCAATCAGCGGTGCACACAGCTGGGACAGCGGTCAGCCTTAAGCGCCTCTAGGGCTGGGCTGTGTGGCAGAGGCCGTGGCCCACGGCCGAGTGCCTGTTCATGCAGACGCTTGTCTGCCCAGCACACACTCAGCCCTGAGAATCTAGAGGCAGGAGTCTGATCCCGCCATCAGGGGGGCTCAATGTGGTGAGGGCATTGGCCATGGAATAGATGCAAAGTGCCAAGTCCCCTGCAGAAGGCATCCAGGTGCTAGGGAAGAACCCAGGATGGTACAGTTGATAATACAGCCACCACCAATGGAGCAGTTTCTAGATTACTGAGTGTCAGGCAGCACTAGGTGCTCTGTATACATTTTTTTTCCCACCACTTTTTTATTTTGCAAAACTGAAACTCATACCCATTAAATAACAGCTCACCGTTTCCCCTCCTACTTTCTGTTTCTCTGAATTTGACTACTCTCATACCTCACATCGGAGAAGGCGATGGCACCCCACTCCAGTACTCTTGCCTGGAAAATCCCAGGGATGGAGGAGCCTGGTGGGCTGCAGTCCATGGGGTCGTGAAGAGTCGGACATGACTGAACGACTTCACTTTCACTTTTCACTTTCATTCATTGGAGAAGGAAATGGCAACCCACTCCAGTGTTCTTGCCTGAAGAATCCCAGGGACGGGGGAGCCTGGTGGGCTGCCGTCTGTGGGGTCGCACAGAATCGGACACGACTGAAATGGCTTAGCAGCAGCAGCAGCAGCATACCTCACACAAGTGAAAAGATACAGTGTTTGTGGCTCATCCATGTTGCAGCTTGTGTCAGAATTTTCTGGCTCTTGAAGGTTGAATAAGATTCCCTCGTATATGCTGTCTATGGGGTCGCACAGAGTCAGACACGACTGAAGCAACTTAGCAGCAGCAGCAGCAGCAGCAGTGTGTGTATTAGGGTTTGTTTGTCCATTCATCCGCCGAAAGACACCTGTTGCTTGCACCTCTTGCCTCTTGGGCAGCTCTGTATGTGTTTTGTTTGTGATGAATTTAGCAGTATTACCTACTTTGTATTGTAGTTGAGAGTTAGAAGACTTTTCTTTTTTTTTTTAAGAATTTCAGAGAGGGACAAAGGAAAACAGGAAAGTATAGAAGTGTGATGAGGAGGCAGGGGTAATGGGAGCCTAGCCATGGCTGGATCCGTGAACAAGAAAGCTCCTTGGAAGAAGGGACGTTTGAGCAGGAACTTGCACATCAGGGGGGACAAACAGAGGGACGCTTGCCAGGTGTAGGGAACAGCTCAGTGACTGCGGAGCAGTGAGGAGGCAGGTGGGCCAGGAGTGGGAGGGTGCGGGGGCAGAGGTTCTCGATGAGTGCGGAGAGGGGGGCAGCCCAGGACTTGGGGTTTCGTTTTGACAGTAACAGGAAGCGACTCTGCTGTGTGGTTTGCTGTGGCTTTTTCACTTTTTATTTTGAAATCAGTTTTCAAAGCAGAGAGAATGACTCAGTGACCCACCGTGTAATCCACAGACCTGGCTTCTGTGCTTATATCTTATATCTAAGCCCAGTTCATTGGGCTTCCTGGGTGGTGCTAGTGGTGAAGAACCCACCTGCCAATGTGGGAGACTTAGGTTCAGTCGCTAGGTTGGGAAGATCCCCTGGTGGAGGGCATGGCAATCCACTCCAGTATTCTTGCTTAGAGACTTCTCCATAGAGAATTCTAGTATTCTCCACATAGAATCCCATGAACAGAATTCGATAGGCATGGTTTGATAGCTTTAGTACTTTAAAACAAACCTAAGACATCCCGTCATTTAGTCCATAAATACCTAAGTAAGGACTTTTATTTTTTCCAACAAAACAGGAGTAGATTTTACATCTATATATGTTTTTTTTTGGCCTTGCAGGATGTTAGTTCCCCAACCAGGGATCAAAACCATGCCCCCTGCAGTGGAAGCAAGGAGTCCTAAGCACTGGACCTCCAGGGAATTCCTTGGATTTTTTTTTTTTTTTTAATTTATTGACGTATAGTTGATTTACAATGCTGTGTTAATTTCTGCTGTACACGGTGACTCAGTTTTATAAATATATATATATATATTCTTTTTCATATTCTTTTCCATTCTGGTTTATCACAGGATATTAAATACAGTTCCCTGTGCTACACAGTAGGACCTTGGTGTTTATCCATCCTGTACATATAATAGCTTGTACCTGCTAATCCCAGACTCCCAGTCCTTCCCTCCTCATCCCCCACCCCTGGATTTTTAGTTTTGCTAACTGGGTTAAAACAAACAAACCAGCGGTGTGTATTGACTTACAAACTCTCTGGGGTACAGTGGCTACCAGGTGGGCCATGCTAAGTCCCAGCCCTTCCCCAGAGAGCTCGCCTGAGACCGGGGAATCTTTCCTCACCCTGACCCCCTGTGCGCTCTAGGTGAGGCTCTGGGTCTGAACCGGCCCGTGCTGGTCCCTTATAAACTGATCCGGGACAGCCCAGATGCCGTTGAGGTCACGGGCCTGCCTGATGACATCCCTTTCCGGAACCCCAACACATACGACATCCACCGGCTGGAGAAGATCCTGAAGGCCCGCGAGCATGTCCGCATGGTCATCATCAACCAGCTCCAGTGAGTGCCCCCGGCACCTGCCCCAGCGGGTTGGGGGTGCATGGGGGAGGGAGGGTGCTGTCTGGATCTGGGAGGGGAACCCCCAGAGCTTTCCCAGCCAGGAGTCCAAAACAGAAATAGCGAGAAAAGGAGAGAGAGGAAACTCTCACTTGCACAGAATCCGGTAGACAGCCTAGCTGTCTTTCATCTTTTTTTTTTTTTTTGATGTGGACCATTTTAAAAGTCTTTATTGAATTTGTTACAGTATTGCTTCTGTTTTATGTTTTGGTTTTTTGGCCTCGAGGTGTTTGGGATCTTAACTCCCCTGACAAGGGCTTGAACCCACGCCTGTTGCACTGGAAGGCCACATGCTAACCAGTAGACTGCCAGGGAAGTCCCAGCAGTCTCCTCTTAAAAGATGAAGAAACAGATATCCAGAGTGAGAAAGGGACAGTGTAAGTCACAGTGGGTTAGCTGGGCTCCAGACCTACCCATCTCAGTCTGTGCAGGCTGCTGTAACAGAGCACCACGCACCAGGCAGCTTAAGCAACAGAACTTCATTTCTCACTGTCATGGAGGCTGAGAAGCGCAAGATCAACATGTCAGCAGATTTGGGCCCTGGTGAGGCTCTTCCAGGTTCACAGTGAGCGTCTTCTCACTATGTCCTCACAGGGTGGAAGGGATGAGGGAGCAATCTGGAACCTCTTATATAAAGGCACTAATCCTATTCATGAGGGCTCCACCCTCCATATCTAATCACTTCTCAAAGGTGCCACCAACAAATACCATCACACTGGGGATTAGGTTTTTTTTCAACATGTGAATTCTTCAGGGATACAAGCACTTAGGCTATAGTGCCAGATGTCCTGATTCTAACCCCTTTCAACTGAAACACATGGCCTCAGCATTCATAGGTATTTATTTTTTCAATGTTAATTAAATTTGATGTTTTTTTTACTATACCACTCATTTTTACCTGTTTTACTATATTTAGAAAATAACAGTAATTCAGTACCCCCAACCCTAGAAATAGCCTCTGTCTGTATTTTACTGTATATCCCTATATACTTTTTAAAATAAATAGTTTATTTGATTATTTTTCGGATTTAAAAAAAATACACAAACCTGGAAAATACAAAAAGGTGGAAGGAAGGAAGATAACCCATAACCCTCCTATTTAGAGTTAACACTGGTGGTGCCTTTCTTTGACTTTCTCTTCTACCCACATTTTCTTTCCAATTTTACACTCCATGTCTTTGAGGGTTTTTTAAGTTTTTATGTATTTATTCACTCATTCATTTATTTTGGCTATGCTGGGTCTTCATTGCAGCTCCCAGGCTCAGTAGCTGAAGTCCTTGTACAAAGTTTCAGCATATGAGATCTAGTTCCCCGACCAGGGATCAAACCCACACTGCCTGCAGTGGAAGCGCAGAGTCTCAACCTTCCTGGCGGTTCAGTGATTAGGATTCAGCGTTTTCACTGCGGTGGCCTGGGTTTGATCCCTGGTCAGGGAGCTAAGATTCCATAAGCCACACGTATTGTGGCTTTTTATTTAAAAAATACAACTTTTTTTTGGAGGGGAGCAGCCAAAACTTATTTTTTAATAAAATAATATAAAGTAAAATAATTGTGTCCAAAAAATTATATCATTCAATTGATCTGAGTTGTCCAGCTACAGAAATAGCAGTGTGCCAGAGGATTGTTTGGACTCGTGATACTTTAAAGATGCAATAAAATATCTATAGATCTGGGGGGAGAAATCACATTATGCAGTGAAAGTGAAAGTCGCTCAGTCATGTCTGACTTTTTGTGACCCCATGGACTATATAGTCCATGGAATTCTCTAGGCCAGAATACTGGAGTGGGTAGCCTTCCCCTTCTCCAGGCGATCTTCCCAACCCAGGGATGGAACCCAGGTCTCCCGCATGGCAGGCAGATTCTCTACCAGCTAAGCCACCAGGGAAGCCCCACAGTATTCAGCGGGGCCTCAGATGAAAAGTAGAGGTTTCCCTCTCTTCCCATGTATGTTCACCCCTTGAAGTAATTTCTGGCAAATAGGAGAAAATGCACACCCACCCCCAATAGGTGTACCTCCCAGAGAGAAGACATTCTGGGCTTTTCCTTCCATGTTTCCACTTTTCTTTTTTCTTTTAATACCCATTATATATATATATATATATATATATATATATATATAATTAGGTTACATCTAATTTGGGGGGTTCTTATAATAATGCTGCAAGTAAAATAATCATTAAAATAAAAAGTAAAAGACATATTAGGGCTTCCGTGGTGACTCAGTGGTAAAGAAACCGCCTGCTAATGCAGGAGACAAGAGTTCGATCCCTGATCCAGGAAGATCCCACATGTCGCGTGGCAACTAAGCCCATGTGCCACAACTGCTAAGCTTGTGCTCTAGAGCCTGGGAGCCACAAGTACTGAAGCCCGTGTGCCCTAGAGCCTATGCTTTGAAACAAGAGAAGCCACCACAGTGAGAAGCCCTGGAACTGCAGCTAGAGGGTAGCCCCCACGTGCCGCAACTAGAGAGAGCAACGAAGACCCAGCACAGCCAAAACTAACTAAATAAAAATAAACATTAAAAGAAAAAAAAAAGAATCCAGGTTCCTTTTTAGAATATATATATATTTAAAAAATAGTGCTATCTCGTATATCCACTTACATAAATGTAGGCACACACTTCAGATCACTTGGTCAGACGACACCCTCGCTTTCTAGAGGAAACCAGTCCGAGGGGTGACCTACCTGGCTGGGCACTGACAGTGCCAGGCTTGCCATCACCCCGCCTGCTCCAGGCAGGGACACTGACTGCTTTCATCCGGGTCTTTCCTGGCTAATGTTCCAGCATTGGTGGCAGCTTCTTCATCTTACAATGTCGCCCACATTCAGGGAGCAGGTGAGGAGGGGGAGGGGAAACTTGGTGTTCTGACTGCCACCTCATTTCTCTCTTTTTCAGACCTTTTGCAGAAATCTGTAATGACGCCAAGGTGCCAGGTAAGTCAGAGGCTGAAGAGGCCACCCTTCTGCTTCTCGGGGACCAGACACAGCTGAGCCAGGGGGCACGAGATAGAGGAAAGTGTAGTCGTCCTGCCTGGAACTTCCCCAGGGAGCCTGAGACCTTCTGCAAGGCCAGTATCCCCAGAAGGCCCCAGGAAGCCTGCAGATGCCCTTCAGAGAGGCCCTGCCATGGAGAGCTGAGCCTGGCAGATCAGCTAGAGAGAAGGAGGGACAGGCAGGAGCCAGCAGGAGGGGGCGTCAGGTAGGATGGGGAAGTCACCTGAGGTGGGGAGAGGGGGTGACCTATGCCCTGCAGGGGTGAGGCATGTGGGCGCTGCCCAAGACTGGCTGGGCCCCTGGACTCTGCCTGCATTTTCAGGGCAACACCTGCAGTAGACCCTAGTCTTCTAGAACCTTTCGGGGTCCTGGAACCTGGGAAACTCTCGGATTCTGATCAAGCAGGTGTGTCACAGGACTCGAGAGGCTGGAGCCCCAGGGATTGGGAGGTGCACCTCTGGTTAAGAAACACTGATTTACAGGGAATTCCCCAGCAGTCCAGTGGTTAGGACTTTGCACTCTCACTACTGAGGGTCCAGGTTCAATCCCTGGTTGGGGAACTAAGATCTCCCAGGCCGCTTGCCACGGCCAAACAACAACAACAACACTGATCTAGTCCCACCTCTCATGGTACAGTTGGGAAACTGAGGCCCGGCGGGGGGCGGGGGGGGAGGGGGGGGTGGGAAGGGACTTAGCAAGGCCACACAGTGAGCTGGCGGCCTCCTCAAGCCTGGTGTGCTGACCATCCATCTGAACCACAGGCCACGATGGACTGTAGGCCCCAACATGGCTGTTCAGTGGGGACAGTGACAGGATTCAATGAGGCTACCCCACCCCAGCCTGAGACGTAAGGTCCTAACTCCAAATGGTCAGGGTTCCCCTGGAATGCCACAGCCTTCTAGCATGTGCTGATGCCAAGGGCATGGCATGGGATAGGGAGGTGACTAGGTTTGGGAGCTGCTCCCAAGTCAGAGGCAAACATGCAGAAGGCCCCATGGAGGCCTCCGGGAGGAGAGTTTGAGACAAATTATCAGAGACTTACAGGCTTCCCTGGTGGCTCAGACAGGAAAAAAAATCCGCCTGCCGATGCAGGAGACCTGGGTTCAATCCCTGGGCCTGGAAGATCCCCTGGAGAAGGGAATGGCTACCCACTCCAGTATTCTTGCCTAGAGAATCCCCATGGACGGAGAAGCCTGGTAGGCTGCAGTCAATGGGATCGCAAAGAATCAGACATGACTGAGCAGCAACTAACACTTTCATTTTATCAGAGACATATCCACCACCCCCCACCATGGCCACCTTTAGGGTCTTACAGTGACCCCCACAGTGGCCACTGCCCGGGGTGAGCACTTCTGAGTTGTCTGCACATGGAGCCTCCTGCAAAAATCCCTCCTCCCTGGCTCATAGCCTGGGTTCCTTCTGCCTCCACAGTCTTCTATTTCCCAGGATCTCCACTCATACTGCATCCAGACCCCAGCCTCTGGCTTTGCTTCACCAGCTAGATAGTTGCCCTCCCAGGCCCAGCACGCCCTTATCTGTGTCATTAAGACCTTTCCGTGGGCTGTGTCAATAAGCTGTATCCCCTCAGTCAAGCCCAAATCTCCACTTACGCAGCACACAGCTGCAAATATTTGAGGGGAGCCACACCGTGAAGGGAGATCTTAGTTCCCTGACCAGGGGTGGAACTTGTAGCTCCTGTAGTGGAAGCATAGAGTCCTGACACTGAACCACCAGGGAAGTTCCCAATACACAGCTGCAAATCTTAATTTTTTTAAATTTTTGGCTGCACTAGGCCTTCATTGCTATGGGCGGGCTTTCCCTAGTTGTGGCGAGCAGGGGCTCCGCTTGGTTGCGGTGCGAGGGCTCCTCATCACGGTGGCTTCTTTTGTTGGGGAGCACAGGCTCTAGGGCGTTCGGGCTTCAGTAGTTGGATACACGGGCTTCGTTGCCCCTCAGCATGTGGAATCTTCCCGGACCAGGGATCGAACCCGTGTCCCCTGCATTGTCAGGTGGATTCTTAACCCCTGGCCCATCAGGGAAGTCCCCCACACATAACTGCAAATCTTTTTGCTAAGTCTTTCATAATCACATGAACTGGATTCAGTAACAGCGCAACCCTTGCTGGTCCTGCTCTGCGCTGGGCTTAGTACTGGGTTCCTTCATACTGTTAGTCTCCTTTGAGTCTTATATCATACAGCTTCCAAACCCTTTTGGCTCAGAGAGGTTCATCATTTTCCCAGGGTCACACAGCTAGTAAGTGGCAGCTGTGGAGTTTGAACTTTGGGCTTCTGGCTCTAAACCAGGCTTTCTCTCCACTGGGACACTGCCTGTCCACCAATGCCTGTGACCTGTCGTTTGTCACAGCATTGTCAGATCTGGGTCATCACACGTCGGCGGTAACAGTAGCAACCATACTGATAGCAGTTCTTAGTTGCTGAGTATTTACTGGGGACCAGGTACATTATCTCGTGAGACGCTCCCAGCAAACCTGCAGAATCTCACTCACATTCTACCTGTGACAAAACTGAAGGTACAAGGCCATTAAGTGACTCTCCCTGAGACCCAAGGCTGTATGGCTCTGAGTCTGGGAGTTCTTCGGAGCCTGGGACTTTGGACTCTACCTGGTCCGGGAAGGGTATAAGGAAACCCTGGGCCTGAGCTGAGCCTGCTGGGGAAGCCTCACTGGAGGAGGAGGCCATAGTGTCAGCAAAGCAGACAGTGAGCGGGAGGAGGAGGGTGGGCAAGTCGGGTGTGGGGGCTGCTCAGGGAAGGCGGCTGCGGAGATGGGCCTCAGCCACTGGGGGATCAGGAGCCTTGAGTTTTGAGCAGAGGACTTCAAACCGGCGAATAAGGCCTTTTCCAAGGAAGGGTCAGGAAGCCAAGACACAGTGGCCCTGGCACCCGGCATCAGCAACCCTTTCTCCCACCAGCCAAAGACAGCAGCATTCCCAAGCGCAAGAGAAAGCGGGTCTCCGAAGGGAACTCCGTCTCCTCCTCCTCCTCCTCGTCTTCCTCTTCCTCCTCCTCTAACCCGGAGTCGTTAGCATCCACCAACCAGATCTCGCTCGTGGTAAAGTTGCGCAGAACAGGACCTGACCACTCTTCCCTCTGGCTTTCAGCCGGCACTCGGGCAGGGTCGTCTACGCTGGGGTGTGGGTCCAGGGTGCGGGGAGACGCCAGGTGCTGAGCAGGGTCTGCAGACTCTTCTGCCTGCCCCACCCATGAGCTAGTCCACCTCTCCTCTCATCAGGTGCTCACAGGCACCTGGGGGAAGGAATTCACAGGCCCACTATGCAGATGGGCAAGCTGAGGCCTCAGAGTGGGAAGGGACTTGACACCTCCTCCCACTCGATAGGACCTTGAGCAGACTCCCGGGTTCCCAGGACAGTTGGATGCTAGACTAATCTCTGTGCTCACATCACATGCTGTGAGCCACAGGGCTGTGAGGCATGGGTGTTACCCACAGTACTTAGATGAGGAAAACCTGGGACAGAAGCACATTAACTCTGCAGCCTCACGCTGGTCAGTGGTGGATGGACACCCCACCTCCAGATCACCACCTGCTCTGTCACATGGCTCCTCTCGAGAGGAGAGCCTCATTAAAGGCACAATTCAAGGGTTCTTTCTGATTTCAATGGGGAGAATATCGGAAGCCAGTTGAAAACTTTAGGGTTTGTTTATGCTCGGACCCCTTCCTGAAAAGCACAGAAGTTCAGGCTTTGCCTCTGTCCCTGCCAGGGTGCTCACAGAGGGTCCCTCAACCCTCCCGCCACCCAGAGAGACAGGAAGGCTTGCTCTGGAGCCTGAGGCCTGGAGGGGGCTGAGTTTATGGGGCTCAGGCCACCTGTTCTGAGCAATCCCCAATTTCTTCCCCACGTCTGCCCAGACGGTTGGTCCCTGGGACACAGGTGGGAACAGATCAGAAAGCTCCAGCCCTGGCCCCACGGTCACTGGTGAACCGTGAGATCTTAAGTCACAGCCCCCTCTCTGGGCCTCCCACAGCTTCAAAATAAATAGCATCCAAGGAAGTCCTTCAGAAAGCGTCCCGGGGGGCTCTCGGAGTCACCTGGAGTCCTAACCCAGGCTGTCTGTCCCCCCTCTCTCTAGCAATGGCCAATGTACATGGTGGACTATGCCGGCCTGAACGTGCAACTCCCGGGACCTCTGAATTACTAGACCTCAGTGCTGAATCAGGACCTCACTCAGAAAGACTAAAGGAAATGTAATTTATGTACAAAGTGTATATTCGAATATGTATCGATGCCTTTTAGTTTTTCCAATGATTTTTACACTATATTCCTGCCGCCAAGGCCTTTTTAAATAAGTAAAAAAAAAAAAAAAGAAAAAAAAAAGCATTGACTGTTCCTAACTGTTACTTGTTCTCTTTTGGAATTTGTGGCTGCAGCTGCCGTCCCTGGAATGAGGTCAGGAAGTTTGGCTCAGCTGGTCTGCCCAGGCCTTCCGTCTTTGCCAAGAACAGAGGCCACGGCCCTGACCACAGGGCCCTGGGTACAGGCTTCATTCATTTTGCTGCTGCTGGGGTCACATGACCTCAGGACGCAGTACCAGAAGAAGGTGAAGTGCAGGGCCAATCCCCTGGCCTCAGGGAGCGTGCAGTGTGGTGGAGGGTCGTCTTGTCCTGGGCCCAATAACAGGTGCCGTCAAGAAGGTCAGATATGATAAGCAGACATGGAATCTCCATAGCTGGAGGGAAGACGTCTTGGAGACGGGGCCTTTGGGTTGGGCCTGGAGAGGTGACATGGCTTTTGGTTTGTTTTTTATTTTTTGGCCACGCTGTGCAGCACGTAGGATCTTAGTTCCCAGACCAGGGATTGAACCTGCACCCCTTGCTTTGAAAGCATGGAGTCTCAACCACATACTGCTCGGGAAGTCCCTGAGGCAGGTTTTGGCTACCGTGTACGTGCTCTGTCTCTCAGTCGTGTCTGACTCTTTTCAACCCCATGGGCTGTAGCCCACCAGGTGCCTCTGTCTGTGGAATCTTCCAAGCAAGAATACTGGAGTGGGTTGCCATTTCCTATTCCAAGGGAACCCTCCAACTTAAGGATCAAACCCATGTCTCCTGCATTTGCAGGCAGATTCTTTACAGCTGAACCACCTGGGAAACCCCAGGTTTTTGCTAGAGCTCAGGGTATTTAAGCAGAATGGTGGGTCACAGCTACTGGTCAGAAAGACCAGTTTGGTGACAGGTGGAAAAGTGAAGGAAGTGATGAGACTGGACTTCAGAAAGGCAAGTCAAAGGGTCTGGCTTGCCATACTGGCCACTCCTTCAGTCCTGATGGGGAAGCCGGGGCAGGACAGGACGCCCTGGAAGCACACGGCAGGGTGCCTTTACCTAGCAGACTCAAGAAACGGTCCTTGAAGCACACTATTGTTCAGTTGCTCAGTCGTGTCCAACTCTGCGACCCCACGGACTACAGCCTGCCAGGATTCCCAGTCCTTCACAATCTCCCAGAGCTTGCTCAAACTCACGTCCATTGAGTGAGTGATGCCATCCAACCACCTCGACCTCAGTCGTCCCCTTCTCCTCCTGCCTTCAATTTTTCCAGCATCAGGGTCTTAGGAGTTGGCAGGACAAAGCAGGGAGGGCTGGGGCTGGACACAGTCGTGGGGGAGAGCCACATGTGCAAAGGCAGGGAGACTAGACTGAGAACCTGGGCATTCTAGGGACGAGAAGGAGTCGCTGGAGCAGGGGAAGGGTGGCTGGAAGTGAGATGGAAAGGTAGGCAAGGGTAGTCCACAGGCTGTGCCCTGCATGTGGTACTAGATGAGGGGTGAACCCGGGCAGAAATGCAGCGTGAGCGCTGCTGGCCCAGCCTGGTGCTCAGCAGCCACACTGTATCCTTTTCCCCCTGGTCCTAGTGGAAGACCTTGTGGGCTGGGCAGAGGTGAGGAGGGATGCTGGTGAGAGCCACAGCACGGAGTGCCAGGGGAGAACCAAGACCAGGTCTGCATTTTGGAAGGGCCTGGCTTCCCCCGCAGGGAGAGAAGCCAGAGTCCACATGGGAGGCTCTTGCTGTTGTTCCAGACAGAGCTGGTGGGGGTTTGGGCCAGGTGAAGAATAACAAGGAGGTCAGCCAACAGGACTTGGAGGTCAATTAGACGCCAGTGCTGGGGCATGGAGGGGTCAGGGTGGACTGCAGCGTCCGGCCAGGGTCCAGCAGGAAGCCTACGATGCGGAGGAACTGAGTCCTGAGTCAGCTAAGTACACAATCCAAACAGGCCAGGAGCTCCTGCCAGCCCTCTGGGTCAGCCAGTGCCCAGAGCTGAGAGGCAAGGTCCTGTCCCAGCCTTCCAGACACTCTTCCTCCTGGAAGGACACAAGAAGCAGGAACCACAAGCTTGGCATGCCCCCACCCAGACTTTTCCTCTCTCTGCCACATTCCAGTGGCCCCAGGACCCGCCGGCGCCCTCCACTCCATCTTCAGTTCCCTGGCTTTGAGCCCAGTCTGCCTTTAATCTCCAAGATCAGGGGAGGAGTGACCCCCTACCAATGACCACCCACCGCCCTCAAGGCATCAACTGCCTAGGAGATCAAGGACCGCATAGTAACTGCCACCTTGCAGTCAGACCCTCTCTCCTGGCACTCAGCCTTCCTCCATCTAATCCTGTCTCTCCCGGCATTAAAAAGCCCCCACTGAGTTCCCTCCCCTGCAGCATTCATTGCCAACTTCCCGGCCCTCCCTGTCTGTCCCCCTCTTCTGCCTCCCACCCCACCGATCTGTGCCCTTTTCTTCTCCACGGCAGCCATCGGGCAGTGAGGGCGCCTCCAGCCTGGCCACTAGCCTGCGTCCCTGCAGCCCGGCGGGCCCGAGGCTCGGGCCCACCTGGCGCCCCAGCCGCCGGGCTGGCGCCTCCCGGTTGTCTAGACCGGTCCGGGCCGCCCCGCCCCCGCGCTCAGATCTGCGGCCAGAGCCGGAAGTGGCTCCTGCCCGGGGCGGGCGGGGCTCTGCGTGCTCCAGACGGTGCAGCCGGCGGCTGCGCGGAGAGGCGGGGAGCCCCGGGGCAGGGCGCTGGAACCCCGAAAGGCCGGACTCTCCGCCTTTGTCATCTTTCGGACGCATGCAAATAGGCGGGTTGGTGCAACGAACCTTCGTGCCTGGGTGCCAGGCTTCATTGCAGAAATAAAGGGGATCCCCCTTCCCAAGTCAAAGCTTTTGAACCAAGAGGTGATCTGTATGCGTTTTCCTTCCCGTCCCAGGGGCTCGGGGCTTTGGGAGGTGTGTCCGGGCTGAGTACCGAGGATGTGCTTAGGGGCCTCTGGCCGCCTCCCCTCCACCCTCTACCCCGCCTGCTTGCTTGGTCCACAGTGTGCCCACCCCGCCCCTCCCCTCCCCCCCCAGATCTGCCAGCAGGCCCTGCTTTCCACAAGAGAGCCCAGATGCTGTTTATGCAACCTCCCCAGAATCTCAGTGTACTGTACTTTTTTAAAGTGATTTGATTCAAAGCGCTCATTCTTTAATTAAACTTCATTTAGCTGCCATCTGTCTGGGTTCAAAATTGGCTTCGTGTTTTGCAACTCTAAATGAGAATTGTTATTGAATGTGTAAACACATGCACCAAAAAAAAAAAAAAAATCACAAAACACTTTCAAAAGTAATAAATGAGGAATGTGCAGAAGCAACGTTAGGAGCTGCATCTTAAACGTTCTAATTGCTGGGGAATGTATTCTGGTGGGTACATAATCATGTTATATACAAATCTTTGTATAGAAATCTGGTATCAATGAAAAGATCAAGATTATGGAAAATGCCGGAATTATATCAGACTGAAAACAGTAATAAAGCAATCATCATCGGAGCAGGGACAAAGCCAGGGTGAGGCTGGAGGGGGGAAGGGCAGCAGTTCGATATACCTGCTCCCCTGCAGGGAGCTTCCCTCACCTGCCTGGCTGCCCCCCTTCTACTGAAAAGAGGAAGGTGAGCCCGAGCTCTGCTGGCAGGGGCTTCACAACAGCCCTTCCAGATACTTCTTTAAATAAGGAGCCAGGGGACTTCCCTGGTGGTCCAGTGGATAAAACTCCAGGTTCCCAATGCAGGGGGCCTGGGTTTGATCCCTGGTCAGGGAACTAACAGCCTGCCTGCTGCAATTACCGAGCAGCCAAAATACATTAAAAAAAAAAAAAAAAAAAAAGTCCAAGTTTTATTGAGGGTTGTCTACTGACCTCCAAAGTAGAGCGTCTCCTCCCTCCCACCTGGCCCCAGCAGAGAAGAAGAAAGAAAAGATGGACCATAGCACCTCTTTGAAGCCTTGTGTTAGTGGCTCGATAAGAGGTCAGTGCTCTTTGGGGGAAATGGTCTTCAGGATTTCTCAATGAGGAAACTGAAGCATGAAAACAGGGAAGGAGCGGGGCTAGAGGCTGATGTTTCTGGGTAATCGAGGTTGGAGGATGCAGGAGTGGAAAGGTAGGTAGTAGTTGAGATGTGGATTAAAGCAGACCCCAGCATCCCCAAGACTCTCTTAGGCTGATTTGTCCTCTGTGCCCCCTTGATCTTATCTCCCCAGCACCACCTTTCTATCACAAAGCAGCCTCTCTCTTCCTTCCCAACTCACGTAGCTGTGCCTTCCCGTTTTACCTATCACTGAAATGTCCCCTCCTTTGGGGCCTCTCCAGACCACCTAGTCTAAATCAGATACTCTCTACTTCATAAGTTTTACATTTCGTCTCCTTTAAAAAAAAAAAAAGGAAAACAAAAAACATGCATTATGATTCTTCTCTTAATTTGTTTTTGGCTGCACCTCACTGCTTGCAGGATCTCAGTTCCCCCACCAGGGATCGAACCTGCGCCCTCAGCATGGAGTCCTAACCACTGGACCACAAGGAAATTCCTTTTTTGTAACTCTAAATCCTCCTTCCTAGTGAATCCAGTAAGCTTGCCGCCACCACCCTCCCCCAAGTCCGTCTCGGGGGAACCATGACAGGTGCCTCTGCCCATTTTTCCACCATGAAAGCCTGCTTGCTTGAATTCTGGTCAAGTGTTTGGACTCCAGAAGCCCGCTGTTTCAACATCCGTGTCCCTGAAACACCCACTTAAGATGCAGGAAATGGGAGCCAGGATAAACACTCGGTGCTACAAGAGGTACCAAAAACATTCCACCTGGCTTACACTCTTGCAGATAATAATAAAATAACCACTCTGTGCTAACCATCTACAATGTCAGAGCCATTAGGTAAGACCTTTTGTGTGCAATGCTAATCCTCGCAGCCCTGCAAAGTAAATATTCCTTCTTCCTCTTCCAGATGAAGAATTTGAGGTTCACAGAAGATCAAGGGCTATTATCTGGGGTTACACAACTAGGAAAAATTGAGCACTGACCCAGGATTCAAAACTAAGCCTGGCTGACTCAGAGAATTCAGGCCACCAAGCACTGCCCCAGGGTGGGTCCTACATGGAGCTGACCCTCCCCAACTCCGGACAGAAAAGCAGTGGGCAATTCTTCCTTGTTTGATGAAGAACAGAAGTACATTTAAAAAGGGGTGGGGGGAAGTGGCTACCAGCCAGTTCAAGGCTTGCCCAGGAAAGTTGCTAAGACACTCTTCTCAGTCCACAGGAAAGGGACATGAGCAGGAGGCACAGCTGGAAGGACTAGAGAAAACACAACACACACACTCACACGTCTACACTTCACACGCAGGCTCATACACATATTTTTAAAACTGTTAATTAGACGTGTTGTCACAATCCCCAATTATAGCCGAGTCCTTGGCTCACAGATGTTGGGATTGGCATCTGAGAAAGTGCCGCAGAGAGGAACCTTCCTCAACCACAGCTCTGAACACTCCCTCCCGCGCTGCCCCGGGAGGAAATCCTTCGGCCTCGCTCTGGCATCTGGGACCCAGCCCCCTACAGCTCCTTCTGTATGTCCCAGTGTGCCTTGGGCTCCAGCCAAACCATGTCCTCGCTGTTCTCAGAACATTCTAGAGGCTCACATACCTCCACGCCTCTGCCCCAGCTTTCAGCCTGGCTGGCCCGCCCCCTTTGCTTTGCTTGACAAGGGTCTGCCCCACTCTGTGATGCAGCAGGAAGGTCCTCTTCTTGTGCAGCCTCCCCAGGCAGTCCCGGCCCAGCAGGCGCTCTCAGAAGACACCACACAATGTGCTATTGTCCCCTGGGGGTGGAAAAAAAAGTTTATTGAACACACAGCCTGAAACAGTAGCTCCTAACATCTCCTAAATGCACATGTGCGCTCAGTCGCTTTAGTCGTGTCTGACTTTGTGTCCAGTAGCGGAGATTGAGATGATTAGATAGCATCACTGACTCAATGGACATGAATTTATGCAAACTGCAGGAGATAGTGAAGGACAGAAGAGTCTGGCGTGCTGCAGTCCCTAGGGTCACAAAGAGTCAGACGCGACTTGCCAACTGAACAATAGCAATCCCGTCTAAGTCCATCCACGTTGTAGAAAATAGGAGGATTTCATTCTTTTTGTGGCTGATAATCCATTGTGTGTGCATCTATATTTATATATTTTCTCATATAGGTTATTACAGAATATTGATAGCATGATAGCAGAACATTGATATAGATAGGAACCTGGCATGCTACAGTCCATGGGGTTGGAAAGAGTCAGACATGACTTAATGACTGAACAACAATTTATTGATTTGGCTGTGCCAGGCCTTAGCTGTGGCACATAGGATCTTTTAGTTGCGGAGCAGGGCAAACTCTTGGAGAAGGAAAGAGTGTCAGAGACCTCCCTCCCCCTCAAAATGAGGCTAGAGTTCCCTGTGCTATCCAGCAGGTCCTTGTTAGTTATCTATTTTCTATACAGTACTGTGTATATGTGTCTTGTTTTTTGTGTTTTGGGAGTCTTTTTCGCAGTACTGCTCAGCTTGTGGAATCATCTCCCTGACCAAGGCTTGAACCCAAGCCCTCCACAGTGAGAGTGAAGTGAAGTGAAATGATAGTTGCACAGTCATGTTTGACTCATTGGGACCCCATGGATTGTAGCCTGCCATTTCCTTCTCCAGTGTCTTCCCAACCCAGGGACTGAACCTGGGTCTTCCGCATTGCAGGCAGATTCTTTACTATCTGAGCCACCAGGGAAGCCCCACAGTGAGAGTGAGGAGTCCTAACCATTGGCCTGCCAAGGGATTCCCTGAAATGCACTCTTCTTTTTTGGGGGGGTGGGGGGGGTGACACCATGAGGCATGTGGGATCTTAGTTCCATGACCAGGGATTGAACGCATGCCCCCTGCATTGGAAGGCAAAATCTTGACCACTGGACTGCCAGGCAAGTCCCCGGTAGTATATATATGTTAATGCCAATTTTCTAAAGATTTTGAGATCTGTGACTCTGTTTCCATTTTAGAAAAGAAGTTCATTGGTATCATTTTTATTAGATTCTATATTTAAGTGATATCATATGATGTTTGTCTTTCTCTGTCTTACTTCCTCTGTCGTTTTTGTTTTTTTGGCCTGCACCCTCGTGGCTTATAGGATTTTAATTTCCCAACCAGAGACTGAACCTGGACCCTCAGCATGGAGTTCTAACCTCTGGACCACCAGGAATTCCCCCTCTGCCCATTTTTTAATCAGATTGTTTACTTTTGCTATTAACTTTTGAGTTCTTTATACATTTTGGATGTGTGCTGTATGTGTTAAGTCACTCAGTCGTGTCTGATTCTTTGCAACCTTATAGAGTGTAGCCTGCCAGGCTCCTCTGTCCATGGAATTTTCCAGGGAAGAATCCTGGAGTGGGTTGCCATTTCCTCCTCCAGGGGATCTTCCCAACCCTGCGATCAAATCGGAATCTCTTATGTCTCTTGCATTGGCAGGTGGAGGATTCTTTACCACTAGTACCACATTAACCCCTTATCAACTGTATGATTTGCAACTCGTTTCTCCCATTTGATAGGTTGTTGAAGCCTCATTTTGAGGGGGAGGGAGGTCTCTGACACTCTTTCCTTCTCCAAGAGCTTGCCCCACTCAGCGACTAAAATATCCTATGTGCCACAGCTAAGGCCTGGCACAGCCAAATCAATAAATAAATTGTTGTTCAGTCATTAAGTCGTGTCTGACTCTTTCCAACCCCATGGACTGTAACATGCCAGGTTCCTCTGTCCTCCACTCTCTCCCAGAGTTTGCACAGATTCATGTCCATTGAGACAGTGATGTCATCTAACCATCTCATCCTCGGATTAAAAAACAACAACAGCCAACATGTAACTACAAGACCAGAGCTGTGAAGGAAATGAACAAGATACAAGGAACCAAGGCTGAAGTTGGCCAGGGAAGAGTCAAGGATGAAACTGAGCCCTTAAAGGTCAGTAGGAGTCAGCCAAGCAAAGAGCAGAAGGCAGGCAAAAGCCTCAAGAGAGAGGGAGCAGGGCATGGGGCCCTGGGGAGGCGAGTGGGGAGGACGCAGGCTGCTTTCTGTGGAGGTGGGGTGAAGGATGGGTGAAGGGGAGAGAGCGTGAGATGGGGCTGGTGGGGCAAGACTTCATCCACAGTGCCCTGGCTGCCACCAAATAGTTTTATTTCGTCAGGGGAGCAATACCATCCAATTGATGCTTTTTAAAAACTCACTCTGGTTGCTGTGTGGAGAATCTAAAGAACTCCAACAACTCAAAAGAAAATACATATGACCCAACTGAAAAATGGGCAGAAGACTTAGGTGTCTATTTCTCCAAAGAAGATATGCAAATGGCCCATCAAGTCATCAAAAGCTGCTCAACATCATTACTCATTCAGTTCAGTTCAGTTCAGTCGCTCAGTCGTGTCCGGACTCTTTGAGACCTCATGAATCGCAGCACGCCAGGCCTCCCTGTCCATCACCAACTCCCGGAGTTCACTCAAACTCAGGTCCATTGAGTCGGTGATGTCATCCAGCCATCTCCTCCTCTGTCGTCCCCTTCTCCTCCTGCCCCCAATCCCTCCTAGCATCAGAGTCTTTTCCAATGAGTCAACTCTTCACATGAGGTGGCCAAACTACTGGAGTTTCAGCTTTAGCATCATTCCTTCCAGAGAACACCCAGGACTGATTTCCTTTAGAATGGACTGGTTGGATCTCCTTGCAGTCCTAGGGACTCTCAAGAGTCCTCTCCAACACCACAGTTCAAAAGCATCAATTCTTCGGCGCTCAGCCTTCTTCACATTAATCATTAGGGAAATGCAAATTAAAACCACAATGAGGTACCACCTTCTAGCTGTGTTCGTCACTCAGTCGTGACGAACCCCATGGACTTTAGCTCTCCAGGCTTCTCTGTCCATGGAATTTTCCAGGCAAGAATACCAGAGTGGGTTACCATTCCCTTCTCTAGGGAATCTTCCCGACCCAGGGATTGAACCCAGGTCTCCTGCATTTCAAGTAGATTCTTGATCTGTGAGCCAAAGAAGACTATTATAAAAAATAAAACAGAAGATAGCACGGGTTGATGAGGATGTGGAGAAATCGGAATCTTCATTGCTGGTGGGAATGTGAAATGGTGAAGGTTCTGTGGGTTTCTCAAAAAGTTAAACATAGAATTATCATGCAACCAGTGGGATATTGCTATATGAGAAGAAATATATATTTTGGCTTTAATCTGTTTTCCCAGTATCAGCTCCTAAAACCCTTGGGATTTCCTGATGAAACAACAAAATGTCTTTTGTAGTTCATGACAAGCCCTTGAAACATATGTTATGTTAATGAGGTGACTTTTGGACCGCCCCTAAGGAAGGGGGCTGGTTGGCAGGTGAACAGACTTTAGACTGGATTTGACTATCCACCAGTAGCCAATGATTTCATCAGTCTCGCTTACGTAATGGAGTTATCATAAAAATCTCTACGGTACAGGTTCAGAGAGCTTCCAAGTGGATGAACCAGAATGCCTCCACATGCCAGGAGGTTAGCACACCTCAAACTCCACTGGGACAGAAGTCCCTGCGCTCTGGACCCTTCTGGATCTGGCCCTATGTACCCCATCATCTGGGCTTCCCAGGTGGCGCTAGTGGTAAAGAACCCGCCTGCCGATGCAAGAGACATAAGAGACGCGGGTTCGATCCCTGGGTTGAGAAGATCCCCTAGAGGAGGAAATGACAACCCATTCCAGTATTCTTGCCTGAAGAATCCCATGGACAGAGGAGCCTGGTGGGTTACAGTCCATGGGATCGCAAAGAGTTGTATATGACTGAGCGACAGACACACAAAAGACCATTTTTCCTACCATCCATCCATCCTGGGAAAAACATGTAATATTGACCATACCATCCTCAGCTTGCCATCAAAGATTCCCTGGCCCAAACCCAGGTGATCAGAAGCCCATAGACACTATAGGTGGGTGTCTGGGAGACTCAAGCTTGTGTTGATCCAACCCAATCCTGCAAGTCCCTCCAGAGCATCTTGAAACTCCCTCATTGTAAAGAAAAAGTACCTGGCGAGAGGGCTTTTTGCTGGTGATGGCGGTGCCAGTGCTAAGTACTCTAAATGCCACAGTAGGTGATGCTGCCAAGAGGCAGCCCCTGTAGATCACTGAGTGGCCACGGGCACCAGTAAAAGAATGGTTCAGGGCCCAGTGGGAGCTGAATAACTCTCTATCTGGAGGAGGGAAGAGGAAATTCTATCTCCTTGGATCATGGGGATCCTTTTTCATTTTTAAAAAAAAATTTTTGGCCACACTTTACAGCATGTGGGATCTTAGTCTCCCAAAAAGGGATCGAACTCTCACTCCCTGCATTGGAAGCACAAAGTCTTAACTCCTGGACCACCATGGAAGTCCCAGGATCCTTTTTCGTTTCTCTATCCTACACATACCAACTGCTGGCCAGCTGCTCAAAGGTCCAGGAGTCACGCTTCTCTCCCAAGCCTGAGTCTGACACACGTAAGGGTTTCTTGGGACCACTGGGATGAATAAATGGGTGCTTGAGGCCACAGACAGCATGTTGGGAGTCAGGCAGGGCCACCCCCTGCCCAGGGTGACCCACAGGAAGTTGGTGGCTGAGTCATGATTGAACCTGGGCGCCCACTCCCAGTCTGGGCCTCTCTCTGTATCTCGGGGGTGCCCCCGCACCGAGAAGAGGTCTCTCCACCCTCAGACCCTGAGCAGTGGCAGCTGTTGTCAGACACTACTCTCTCCACCAGATGTTTTTTTTTCTTTTCTTTTGTTCTCTTTCTGAGAAATCTGATTTGAACACTGAAAGCCAGAGGCATCTCATCCTAAGATTTAGCAAATTAAAATTTGGGGTGCTCCGTTAAATGTGACTTTCAGATCAACACCCAATCATCCTTTAGTCTATGTATATCTTGTGCAATATTTGAGATAGAACTTATACTAAAAATAATTATTTGTTGTTGATCTGAAATTCAAATTCCTGTATTTTTCTGGCAACCTTACCTTGGCAGCCAGACTCTGTTAATCTGCAAGGAGAAGGTGGTCTTTGAGCTGGGGGAGATGGAGGAAGAAGCAGAGCTCAGTTCAGACAGGCTCAGTTCAGCTCCCCCGCTACCCATGGCTGAGCCTAGCAAGCCCCCATCAAGCTGAGCTGTTGATGAACAGCTCTGAACAATCCCAGAGGCTCTCCGCTTGCTCCCAGCCTGTCTGCGTTTCTCAGAAGCAATCCAGACACCTGCTGCAAGATGAGGAAGTTGTTCAGACAGCCAGAGAGGACAGGAAGCCCCTGGCTGCCACAGAGAGGAAATTGGAGCCAGGAGGAAGCACTGGGGGAGGCGGGGCCAGGACAGAACCCCTGTGGCCCACACCCCCACCCCTCGGTGCCACAGGGTGGGAAGTGTGAAGGCTCCAGAAATTGAAGACTCACTGGAAAGCCATAGATCAGCGGCATGATTTTGTCTGTGATTTGGTCTGGACACCTGGATCCTGTGTGCCGCAGCCCTTCTCAGCTGCAGGTACGGTGGGATCCAGCTGCAAGTCAAGCCCCACCCCACCCCCAGAGCCGGAGAGGTAACTGAGCCCTGCTCCTGAAAGCCAGGATCACTTGGGAACCCGGGGCCAGTGCTACATTCCACCAGCCCTGCTAGGTCACAGGACAAGGCTCCTGCTGTGCATCCCCTGGCCCCAGCTTCCCTCGGCCATGCCCCTCGGGGCAATTAAGCCTTTGCACCACAACTACTGAGCCTGCGCTCTACAGCCCTCGGCATGCAGCTACTGAAACTCTTGAGCCTAGAGCCTGTGCTCTGTAATAAGAGAAGCCACTCCAATGAGAAGCTCGTGCAGGGCAATGAAGAGTAGCCCCTGCTCACCACAACTAGAAAGCCCTCTCACAGCAAAGAAGACCCTAAATGCACAAATAAAGGGGGGAATTTGGACACAGAAACTGACAAGCACTAGGGAAGACAATATGAAGAGATACAGGGAGAATGCCACATGAAAGCAAAGGAATTCTAAAGACCACTGATAAACCACTGGAAGCCAAGGAAGAGAGACCTAGAAGAGGTGTTCCCTCCCACCCTTAGAAGGAACCACCCCTGCTGGTACCTTGATCTTGGACTTCTAGCCTCCAAAACTATGAGACAATACATTTCTGACGTTTTTATTTTCAGTTTATGGTACTTTATCCTGACGGCCCAAGGAGGTTAATGCAATAACTAAGAGGGACTTCCCTGGTGGTCCAGTGGTTAAGACGTCGCCTTCCAATGCAGCGGATGTGAGTTTGAGCCACGGTTGGGGAGCTGGGATCCCATACGCCTCGTGGTCAAAAAACCAAAACGTAAAACAGAAACAGTATGGTAACAAACTCAATAAAGATCTTTTTAACTGAATTTGAATAAAGACTCAATGATAGACATCCAAACATTTATATTTATATATTAAATATATATATTTGTATTTACGTATATATACTACTATTTCATTGAACTTATAAAGTGAAAGAATGTGTTAGTTGCTCAGTCGTGTACGACTCTTTGTGACCCTATGGACTGTAGCCCGACAGGCTCCATGGAACTTTCCAGGCAAGAATACTGGAGTGGGTAGCCATTCCCTTCTCCAGGGGATCTTCCTTGACTCAGGGATCAAACGCAGGACTCCTGCATTGCAGGCAGTGTCTTTACTGTCTGAGCCACCAGTGATTCATATACAACATTTTTTAAAAAAAGAAAGAGAAAAAAAAACTAAGAGGGGAAAATGGACATATTGGGGGGCAGCCAGGGGTGTCTGTAGCTCAGGATCTGGAAAGGAAACTTCAGTTCCCACGTTGGGCTTCTGACCTAGATGCGTTACCATCGTGGGCACAGATTCAGTTCTGGGCTACATGTTTTCTGTTGACTACTTTGGTGCCCAAGGCGGCCTGGAGCCTGGTGTAACGTGTACGTGTTAGAACTGGACTTGGAGAGTGGAGCTGGAACATGCCAGGGCAGGGGCGAGAGAGCTCTGGTCCCAGCACACACACACGCTCTGTCAGAGATCACTACTGGGACAGTATTTGCGTGGAAAATGAGCTTTTAAGCATCTCGGTTTGTGTATGCCTGCATTCACTAAACACAACTGATTGACTCACTTTGTTCTAAATGGAGGAATCAGGTGAAAAAGGCCCGTCCTAGGGAGAGACAGACCTGCTCATGGGCTATTACCACGTGGACAGTACGGTCGTCCCTGGTGGTCCAGGGGTTGAGATGCTGTGCTTCCAATGCAGCCGCCTGGGTTTGATCCCTTGTTGGGGAACTAAGATCCCACATGCAGCACGGTGCAGCCAAAATTCAAAAAACAAATCTGGACAGTGGTGAGAAGTTGCTATATAACACAGGGAGCCCAGCCTGGTGGTCTGTGATGACCTAGAGGGGGGAGATGAGGGGAGGGGAGGGAGGTTCAAGAGGAAGGAGATATATGTATGATTATGGCTGATCGGTGTTGTTGTATGGCAGAAACCAACACAAACATTGTAAAGTGATTTCCCTCTGATTAAAAAATAAATTAAAAAAAAAATGTGGACAGTAGCAATGAGAGGTCACACTTCCAGAGGGTTGCCTCTGTGCCAGGCCCTACTCTAAGCACCCAATAGATACTAGCTCATTGAAAGCTTATAATAACCCTTTGAGGTAAGACTATTATTATCTCCCCTTTGCGTCAGAGAAAACTTGCTCAAGGCTATAAAGCTAGTAATAGGCAAAGCCAGCATTAGAACTCGGAGTGGGAACTCCCAGCTCTCACACTATTCATTCTCTCCACAAAACTATTACAGTAAAAGGAAGAATAATAAGACGCTATAACAGTAAATACGGTAAGAGTAAATAATGACCCTAAGAGTGGGCACAGTTTCCTGCAGAAACAAAGAGGGAAACATGACCCACTCTGCCCGGATGGGCTGAAGGATGTTTCCAGGAAGGAGCATCTCTTAGTGGAGCTTTGAAAAAAGAATCCACCTGAACCCAGTGGTGGGAAGGTCATTTCATGTGTGTACGAGACCAGGCAGGTGTGAAGGGGTTGGCCATGTTTAGCTAGCATTGGTCTCCTTGTTCCAGAAGTGTTCTTAAAATATTAAAGATGAAGGGCTTGAGGGAGCACAGTTCATCATTAGATCCTCTCTGCTCATTTCAATTGCAATTGAAATCATGTTTCTTTATTTTAAAAGTAACTATTTAAATTTTTAAATTAAACTTTCTTTCATTTAAAATGTTTTGAAAATAAGTATTGTTACTTAATAGCTAATCCCTTTGATTCTATGACATGCTAACCATTCTTGAAGTGACCTCCAAGGATATAAAAGCTTCAGGAACAGTCTTGGAGATCCAGGGGTTAGGGCTTTGCCTTCTAATGCAGGGATTACAGGTCCATTCCTGTTGGGGTGGGGGGTGAGGGGGTGAGGGGGTGAGGGGGTGGGGTCCCTCCGCAGACACCTCGTGGCCAAAAAAGACCAAAACATAAAACAGAAAGAATATTATAACAAATTCAACGAAGACTTTAAAAATGGTCCACATCAAAAAAACTCTTTAAAAATAATAAGAAGAAATAAAAATAACAAAAAAATAAATAAATAAAAGTTTCAGTTTGCAGATCAAAGATTTCCAGAGGTTTTGGTCCCAGTAGTGGTGACTAGAAGATCCTGGAAGACAGCAAACGTGGATTCTCCACTGAACTGGAAGTTTATCAAAATTTTCCATGAGGTGGCAGCAGTTCTTCAAGTAGTTGCAGAAAATAATCTCGCTTGAAATTTTTAAAAACATTTTTACCAATGAAGTGCTCTCTTTCCTGTGCTTGAATCTTGCCTGTCTTGAAATAAAATCCGTGATTTACGAGTCCTTTGATTTAAAAAATGGAAACTGTTTTCAAGTGTCGCTGCTCTTCTCTTGACAGTATTTTTTCCCAAGGAACACAAATTGAGGTTCTCCTCTCTTTCAAGGTCATTTCCAAAGTGTCTAACAAAAGATGCAAAATTTCAATTCCCACCACAGCTACTGCAAAGCAGTATTTAATTTTAGCCCTGCCAAACAACGTGAAGCGGGCGGTAAGTGATTTTGGCATCTGGAAGTGTTTCATGCTTCAAGACCGACCAACTGTGTCCCTTACTTTTCTCTCTCAGGATGGCTGCCCTCTTAATTCCTAGTTTCTCGGCAATTACACTGATCTCAATTTACACGTAAGAGAAAGAATAAGAAAAAGAACCAAGCTGGCTGAATTGCAGCAGAGAACAAAAGGTAGAATGGATGGGCCCTTACAGAAGAGAATTGTTTCAGTCTCAGAACAAAGGGACAGATGGATGAAGCCAGTCTGAGCCCGGGCTCCGCCCCTTGCCAGCTGGGCCCCTCACCTGATCTCTCTAAACCAGCTTTATTCAACCACAAACATAATGACAACGATATCTATTCACAGGATTGTAGAGAGCCAAGCGGAGTTGTTGTTGTTTAGTCACTAAGTGGTGTCGGACTCTTTGTGACCCCATGGACTGTAGCCCGCTAAGCTCCTCTGTCCATGAGATCTCCCAGGCAAGATTACTGGAGTGGGTTGCCATTTCCTTCCCCAGGGGATCTGCCTGACCCAGGGATCAAACCCGTGTCGCCTGCATTGCAAGCAGATTCTTTGCTGCAGGGTCACCAGGGAAGCCTCCGAAGCAGAGAACATCCTTGAAAACACTTTAAATGCTTCATGTGCTATAAATGTTAGCTGGACTTAGAGCAGCCATTTACCAGGTCACTAAAATATTTTTACCCACTGGCTTTCTTTAATCTGTGGGACTCCCATCCAGGACAGACAATGGAAGTAAAACCAAAGTCATCACCCTCCTGTCAATCAATTCTTGGCTGGTTTTCCTCCCTGGCTGCACATCAGAGTCACCAGGGAGCCCTCACCCCAGCCCGGGGCAATGGACACAGTCCTTTTGGGGTGGGGTGTGGACTTGAAGCAGCCACTTCATAAACCTCTGAATGTCCTTGACGGGACTTGGCCTTACCCCGAGTGGCCACGTGGTTTCCTTGCTGGGGACACTGCCAGCCAAGAAACCAAAGCTTTTGCTTAAATGAATCTCTTAAACAGCTGCTTCGGATTCAACCTAACAGATCCCTTGGGGGCTAAAGCCGGCCTGACCTCACTGAGTTAAATGGACATCCTTTCATTCTAGTCTTAGAGCAGCATTTTAACTAGCACCTTTATAGAATTATTCAACATTGAAAGTGCAAATCTATGGCCTGTAATTTTAGAGATCTTTAATTTAATATAATTATAGGGACACTTCTGAAATTAATGTCCAAATAACCAAAGGCACTAGATGACTACCATGATACATTATTTCAACACCTTCCTCTATTCCTCATCTCTTCTTCAAAATGATGCATAGATTCAGAGCTTTTAACTAATTTTAAGTACTTCATTTATTGTGACCGGGTTTAGTAAGTCCCTTTAGTGAAAATATTAGCAGTTTTTGGTTAGTTTTAAGTCAGAGGCATTAATTAATAGAGTCATCAAATATAAATATTCCAGGAAATTCCCTGGCAGTCCAGTGAGTGGTTAAGACTCCACACTTCCAATGCAGGGGGTCCAGGTTCCATACGTAGTCAGGGAACTAAGATCCTACATGCTGCACAGCATGACCAAAAAAAAAAAAACTCCAGAAATGTTGTCCATACTATCTGATCAAGATTAATTTGCTATATTACCTTTCTCTGGAATGTATCTGCATACATTTGAATAGAACTCATTATTTTTCAAAATAAGTCCTAAAGTAAACAACAACAACAACACTATTCTGTAATAAAACAAAAAGCTTCATATAACTTCCCAGGATTAACAGCAAATGAAAAAAGGCCTTCTTGTAAAATGTGGTCCTGAAATGTCCTGGTAGACAATAAATGTGCATTGAACATCCCCTCTTCAGAATCAACAGTGTGTTGCAGCCTTGGAAACCAAGGAAAGGCAGCAACTTGTGGCCAAAAGCAAAACTGAGGCTGCTGGGGTCCAGGTACTTCTCTGTTACAGGCCACACATCCACTGGGATGCAGCCTCACTGCGTGTCTGAGGCGCCTTGTATCATCCTAACCACATCCTTGGCCCAGCCTCACTACTTCTTCTTTCATTTCTTACTTCAAATATAGTTGATGTACTCTAATGTTTTAGATGTGTGTATGTCCTCAGTTGCTCAATCCAGGTCTTTGAGACCACATGGACTGTAGCCCGCCAGGCTCCTCTGGTCCATGGGAATTCTCCAGGCAAGAATACTAGAGTGGGTTGCCATTTCCTTTTCCAGGGGGTCTTCCTAACCCAGCGATCGAACCTGCATCTCGCATGTCTCCTGCACTGGCAGGTGAGTCCCTGGGAAGCCCAGTTTCAGGTGTACTTCACAGTAATTCAGCATTTGCATACAGCACAAAGTGATCACCACGATAAGTCTG